>NW_028327182.1:5154015-5457045 GCF_987537825.1 Furipterus horrens
TAAATCCCAAGGAATGAGACCATGGAGTCAGCTGGTCTCCACACATCTTGTGTAAGAGCAGCTCAGTCTCTGGTGGGGGTGGGTAAACCAGAACAGAATTCAATTCTTGAGTGACCCATCCTCACCCTGGAGTTGGGGATGAAGGTCAGATGTCGACGGGGTGCTTGACTCCTACATACTGGGGCTCACGCGGCTTAGAGGACTTGTCTGGATGTAGGTTGGCACAGCAACTATTCCTTTTTCTTTTCTTAACTTATGCTGTATGTTTATTTGGACTTGGGGGATTAGGGAGGCTGAAGAAGATCTGGAGGAGGTAAAGGGAGGGGGCTCTAACCCCGGGACCGCCTGGAGTGGCAGAACTGGAGGCAAACTCCTAGTCTGGAGACAGGTTTTATCGCCAGGTGGGAGACATAGCCCTGCCTCTTGTGAGCTGTGCCACTGGGCACAGGTTACCAACCTGGCTCAGTGCACCTGCTGGAGAGGTGGGGGATGTACCTCCGCTGAGTTCCTGGGGGCCTTGCCTGAGATAAGATTACGTGGGAGCTTAGAAAATGCTAATGATTACAATAACCCCTATGATAAATCCCATTAGATAAAGAAATCTTTTTGGTCTCAATAAGCCTCATCTTTTTATTCCACGTTATTTTCTTGGTAACCCAATTCTAGGAGGTGCATTGCGGTGCCATCTTTGCGTCCCAGCCATACCCACCAGGCAGGCACCCCCCAAACCCATACAGAGCAGGGTCTGCCCCAGAGGTGACAACGCGGCCGTGAGACGCAGCTCGCTTGAGGGCCTGCCCTGCCTCCCTCCGCGCACGCTCAGAGGCTGGGGCTGGAGGGGGGCGCGCTCCAAAGCGGCCGGCTTGGGGACCCCGCCGCGCTCCAGGCATAGATGAGCGCAGGAGGCCGCGGCCCTTACATAACTGGGATGATGTAACCGCTGGCGGCTCCCGAGGGGCGGGGACTGGGACAGGGGCGGGGGCGCGGGACTCTGCGTCCCGCGCGCGCGCCTTTGCTGCCGCGCTGCGAGGTTCTTCCCGGGGCTGCGCCGGTACCCGGGCTGCTGCAGAGGGTGCGGCGCCGAGGGCCGTGGGCTTGGGACGCTGCCGGTCGGTGGCGGGGTGGGGGTGGGGGTCCTCGAGCTGTCACGTGGCCCGCCTCGGTGCGCGCGAGTCGGGTGGGCGGGGACGCGCCCACGACCGCTTCGTGATCTTGCTGGACAGACTAAGCGACAGTGGCTGGCGGCCGTGGGCTGATGTGGAGGACAGCAGGCGGGGCCCAGCGCCTCGGGGCTTTGGGACCGTCCTGGCGCCCGAGGGGCGAGGCTTGGCCGTTCAAGGCCGGGACCCAAGAACGCCCGGCGGACCGGCGTCACCGAGGCTGCTCGCCGCCAGCAGGGCGTGCTGGGGCAGCCGTCTTCGCCGGGCTCTTTCCAGCCAGGGCTGGTTCGAAATTGCTACCCGGGACCCTTTTTGGCCGGGGTAGGGTTTTTTGTCTCTAATAAAACGCGGCTTGTGGACTCTGACCTGTCGCTCCAGCTGGAACACTCCGAGCGCTCTGGGCTGTGCACCCAAGGGGGAGGTTGGTGACCGCTGCTGGCTGGTGTTCCCGCCCGCGATCACCTTCGCTGTGTCCCGGTCGGCCCTCCACCCCGCTGTGGTTTGAAGGGTGGCCACTTCCGGGGGATGGAGAGGTGGTTTTCATCTTAGAATTAATTAGGCTTGCGCACTGCTTCTCCACGCTGCGTACGCATCCAAAAAACCAGGGGAGAATGAAAAGCGCCAGATTTCAGGCCCTGCCCTGGGAGGTTCTGATCCCGTTGGTCTGCACTGGGACCTGGAGTGACATTTTATAAAAATCCTCAGTGGTTCTAAGAGACTCCCCCCTGCGCGAAGGTTTTATCAGTTTCTGAGGCAGCCTGGGCCAATTCCCATCACACAGGACTGGGGGCATCGCCCGCAGGGCGGGGGCCCCTGCGGCTCCCTTCTCTCCACCCCACCCCACATGCTGACAGAAAAAGCACAGACCCCGCTACGGGGCCAGAGCTACAGAGAAGGTTGCGAAGCGGGGCTGCCCACCGTGGCCACTGAATTTAGGGGAATACTCATTCGAAGGGATGCGCTCCGGCAGCGGCCGCTGCTTGCTGGGTCTTTCCACGGTACACGTAAGGCAGCGTGGAGAATGTGAGTCAGCCTCCTTTCCCCGGAAAACCTGCTTCTCAAAGTCCCCAGACTCGTTCGTGGAGGCGGAAGATGGCAAGCTTAGGAGGGTCTCTCGCGGTGGTGCATTTAATGAATTGGAGGGAAAGACCACACCTTACTTTTTTTTTCATCCTCATCCAAGGATTTTTATTTTTTATTTTTTATTACTTTTAGACAGAAGGGAAGGGAGAGAGAGAGAAACATTGAACGGTTGCCTCCCATACATGCCCCGACTGGGGGCTGAACCCTCAACCTAGGTACGGGCCAGACCAGGAATTGAACCCTCAACCTTTTGGTGCAGGGACAACGATCCAAGCAACTGAGCCACCCCTCCAGGGTGACGACATCTCGTTTTGATTTCAGTGTGAGAGTCTGTTGTTTGGGTTTACCATGTTTTATTTTCCCTTGGGATTTTTGTAAAAAAACGTTCCTGTATTGAGCCCCAAGGCAGCAGGATTTAATGCGTCTCCTAAACTTGCTCCAGAGTAAGAATTACCAGGGGCAATTGAAATAAAACAACAATCAGATGCCTAGCAGGTGTGGGGGAGACCTAAGCAAATTTCTCACAGGGTGTATTGGGGGAAACAGATGACTCAGAGCTTGTCCCCTGGTGTCGGGGGCTGGGGACACGCTAAGGACAGTGCTTGCTTAGGATGTATCAGAATCACCTGCAGATCATAAACCTGCAGATTGCTGCCCCCCCCCCCTCAAGTGCCTGACCCAACAGACAGAGAGAACATATTTGATTGACATGACTTGTCTGGGGACCACCCGCAGACAGCACCGGGTGTGGCAGAAGGGACCCTAGTCTGGGTGTTGAAAAAAAGCACCTTCCACTTCATGCCCTACCCCTTGTGACGTTACTCAAGTCATTTACCTCGTTTTGCCTTTGAAAATTAGGGACTGGTATAGAATTGTTAAAGATAAAAATGCTCCCTGAAAGACAGAAGAGGAGAATTTTTAAAAATTTAAACAGCTAAGTTTTAGCCCTGGCTGCTGTGACTCAGTGGATTGAGTGTCGGCCTGTGAGCCAAGTGTCACTGGTTCGATTCCCAGTCAGGGCACATGACTAGGTTGCACGTCAGGTCCCCAGTTGGGGGCGCGAGTGAGAGGCAACCACACAGTGATGTTTCTCTTCCTCTCTTTCTCCTTTCCCCTCTCTCTAAAAAATAAAATAAACAAGTAAATAAATTATTATTTTTTTAAAAACCAGCTAAGTTTTACTGTTAACAACAGACTGGATCTGGAGGGAACCCTCGTGTGGAACTCTTGGGTGGGGAGGTGATAAATACATGCCGCAGGCCCGCCCGGGGCCCGCCCCTCGGCAACAGCTCACACCTGGAGTTTGAGGACGATGTCTAACTCTCTGGAGCTGCCCGCAGCAAACCTTAGACTCTGCTAGTGTCAATGTGGTGGCCCAGAGGCTCAGCTGTCCTGTGGCTGGTTGTCGCAGAGAAAAGCTGCTCAGCTTCCTGTCCGCCTGGAGGAGGAAGATCTGCAGGGCCAGTTTCCTGTGTGTTCTAGGCCCCCCGCTTCTGGCCCTGGTGTGGTTTGGGAAGTGCTCACAGGCTCCCCACGAGCAGAGCCTTCTCCAGGACAGGCCCCTATTTGCTGACTTTTCCTGGAAGGCTTTGGCTCTTTCGGAGGAACTTCTTGCCTCTGCAAAAAAAAAAAAAAAAAAAAAAAAGTCCTTTCACAGTGAGCCTGGGCCCCCCACTTGTAGGGGAGAACAAATCTGCTAGATTCCTCTTTGGTTCTGGTTTAAAATGCTCTCCAAGTTCCTAATGATGTGACGGGCTGCGGGACCCAATGAGGAGCTCAGTTTCGAACAGGGACGGTATTAGTGTCATTTTTAATCATTGTAACAATAATAGCAACTACTCTCTGCTGAGCTCTTCATTTATTCCGAGTGCAGTGGTAAATGGCTTTCCTACATTTCCTCATCTGGGCTGCGCAAGACGTCCAGCTGACTACGCCCTCTCTGCAGAGGAGGAGACAGGAGCTCAGAAAGGGGAAGCCAGCCTGTGAGGCTGCCCAGCAAGGAAGGGGCAGAGCTCTGATTAAAACCCAGGTTGTTCCAATCGAAGCCGTGCAACCGTCAGAAGGCTCGCTCGCCCCAGGACGCGGGCCGCTCACAGGAGGAGCGGCAGGCAGGGCACTCTCTGCGCGGCCCTGGCCCGACGACAGATGAGTTGCAGACGTGAGAGCAGGAACATTCTTATTGGCCTCCTGACTGTGAGACAAGGGCTGAAGACTTCCCCCGTGGCAATGATTTCCAAACCGAACCCAAGCTCGTAAACATTCTTTGGCCTCTCCTCCAGCGTCCAGGCACGCAGCTGGCCGTCGTCTGTGCCCGGCCGTGGGGCGGCAGAGCAGCTGTTGGCAGCCTGCGCATAAACAGGGCTCTGGGAGGGGCTGGGCTCCTGGTAGAACATTCAGGGGACGGAGTCACATCCTGTGCTGCTGGGGAGAAATCACCAGGCTTGTTGGGTGAGAGAGGCTACGTCTGAGAGCCCCGCAGGCCTGGTGCGAGGAGAGCTCCGCCCTCCAGGCCTCCTCCTGCCAGCACCCCCTCCAGGCTGCCTCCGCCTCCCTCAGCCAATTCTGTGACCAGGAAATACTAGGAAAGGAAAGGTCCCAGAGGCGTCTCGAAAGGCAGAGAGAAGCAGCTAAGGAACTGGAGGCTGCATCTCACCATAGGATGCTTTTGTGCAAATTAGAAAAACACCTCTCCCGTTCCTGTTTGCTTTGCAGCCATCTGCCAGGAAGCAGTCCTAAAGCAGATACAAATCTGCCATTGCTGTGGTCTGAGCGGCCCCCCCTAGAGGTGTGCGGCGCACCCCCTGTAGCCCTGCAGAGGCCTCGGCTTCCTCTGGGGGGATGCAGAGCTCGGGTACCTTCCTTCCCTCTCCTCATTCCCTGCCTGCAGCTCTCCCTGCTTGGCAGTGGCCCTTCTATAGCTGCTCACGGACCCCTGTCCTGCCAGGCAGTAGCATGACACGAATGGTCTCCTAAGCTCCCCCAGATAGAAAAAGGGAAAACAGTCCATCTATCAAAGGATGGTTGTTTTTTCGGGGGGGGGGGGGGCACTCCCCAGTATCAGGGGCAGCAAGGAAAGATCGTTTGGATGCTAAATTTTTGGACTCTCCAGCTACTTTCAAAACTGCAGGAGGCTGATGGTGCAGAGAACGTAGGGGCTGAGACGGCGGTGCTGTCTGAGGGAGCAGGGAGAGCCGGGAGCTGCGGGAGGGAGGGCTGAGTGATGTTCCGGGAGAGAGAGCGGTAATGCCTACCCCACACCGGGCTTTCTCCCCGCACGGGGCTGTGCTCCCGGCTCCTCACTGCCATTCCTCCTGTGGGCCCGCTGCTTCCAGGAGTTGGTGTGCATCTGCATCCGAGGCCTTTGTCCCTGAGCCGTTGGAGGTCCCAGTTCCTGGAAGAGCCTTCTTGGTCACTGGAAGAAGGTCACCGTGGCCTGTCCACACTGGGGAGCGTGCCCACATCGCAGGCAGGTCAGAAGGGCCTCGCCGGCACAGCCAGGAGTCTTGGTCGACAATCCCATGGTGACCGGCACAGCTGCCAGCTTTCTTAGCTGAGCCTCGCGCTTTAGCCAAGAGGCGGACAGTGCGTGACCGGAGGAGCCTTTTCTCAACACTTCATTAACTCACAGGGGGGCTCAGGTCGCACCCACATGTCACAGTGCTTTCAGATTCACAGCGGTGGGGGGCTCCTGCCAGCCCTGGGCATCAGAATCACCAGAGGAGTGTAAAAAAACGTGGATACGTGTCCCTGGCTCAGGTCTTCTTAATGAGAAGGGGGAGGGGTGGCTAGGAGACTGGGAATCCACTGTGACTTGGCTGTGGGCACTGGTTAAGAACCAGCGGCCCCAGAACAGCCGGAGAGGCGAGTGCGTTGAGCTTCGTCCCTCCGTCCTGATGGCCTGACACGCAGCCTGCGGGTTGGAACAGGTGGGAATGCCTCCGACTGCACTTCCCTAACCTGTGCAGAGGCTGCCTGGGCGCCCGTAAATTATTGAGCCAGCTGAGCTCTCCCTCCGGGGAAATGCCAGCATTTCCCGTGTCAGCTCAACTTCCCTGGTCACGAGATGGAACTGTGGCGGCTAGCAATGTTCACACATCTGTCCAGAGCCTCTTCTCCAGGACGAACGGATGGATATTCCAGCAGAAGCTGGGAAAATAGGTTGCAAATGTATCACTTTTCAAGCTGCTCAAGAAGTTTTCTTTCTTTTTTCTCTAAAATCAAGTCAGGCATTTTCCACCTTATTATGCCACTTGGAGCTGTAAAATTATCTCCCAAGTCGAGGTGAGGACTCGCCACATCTTAGCACCTGGGGGTGCTCTGAAGCGCTGTGGGGAGGGGCAGAGAGGAGAGGGGCCCGGGGCGTGGTGCCCTGTAGCTTCCCACGAGTAGACCACATTTAATAAAGCAAAGAAAGCAGGCTGCTAATGATTACTTGTTAATCCCCCTTTCCATAAACCTTGGTTCGCGTTATAGCCTCTGCTGGAATAGTCTGAGTGCCATTTATGAATTCAACCACTCAATTAATATTAATATTAATATTTATCGAGTCCCTGCTACATGTTAGACCAGTGGTTCTCAAGATTAGACGCCCCTTCGGAGCTATGAAAACATACCCAGGCCTGGGCCCGTCATCTGGAGCTTTAAGCCCCGCCCCCCGCCCCCGTGGTATGAAGTACAGCTGGGCTGAGACCTGTGTCAGGTGCTTTGGGAGATGCTAGGGACGCGGGTGTGATGAAGACCGATGCTGCTTATCCTTCAAAAGTCAGGACAATACCCCAGGTGCACTGTCAGTGCAGACAGGCAGAACAGGTTCCAGGACACGCTGACAGCGGGGACCATCCGCCCAGTTGCCAGAATAGTCTCAGCTGGTGTCAGGCATTCTTTCCGTGTGTCCGTCCGTCTGTCTTCATCCTTCAGTGGGCAAAGCCGTCTCCATAGAGGTAGCTGTGGCCGCTCCTCGCAGCCTGGTGTTCTTTGCCCCCAGGCGGTTTGTTGAGATCCAGGCAGAGCGCAAGTTACCAAAGGCGAGATCACCTGGGAGAGGGGTAACCAGCTGAGCCGCCCTTCGCCCCTCCTGCTGGGGGTGTGGCCTCTCCAGGGCCCCGGGCCTGTGGGCCGGACGCCTCCCTGTGCTGCCGGCTGCGTCTGCGCCCAGGCTCTGCCCGGCCTCCCCCACGGAAAGCAGGGGCCACGTTTCTCAGTAGCGGGGCTTGACCCCGGCTCCCCGGGCTGCGCGGTTTGAGCCCACACCCTGGGCTGCCCACCACGCGCAGCAGGCAGGGGCCGATCGCCGCTGCAGAGACAGGACACCAGACAGTGGCACTGCTGGGCGCCCCCCGCCCCCTGCCCCTGGAAGTCCACGTCACTGAGATGGGCAAAGTGTGACTCAGGTGCCATGAGTCAAGCTGGAACGGGTCCTGCCGATCGGGAGGGACGAGGACCACTTTGGTCTTGCTGGGAGCCCTCATGTCGTGGTCTTCCTCTTCTGCGAGGGCAGACACCGGGGCAGCAACACCATTTGTAGGGTCCACAGCAAAGTGAAAATGTGAGACCCTTGTGTGAAAGTGAGGAACTTCAGGGCAGTGAAGGCCGTGTGTTCAAGCATGTACGGGGACCCTCTGAATGTGGGGTCTGCCTGCGTGCACAGCATGTACCCCCATGAAGTTGGCCCCCAGTGCAAAACCTGAACCCCACTGTCAGTCGGAGAGGAGGGCTCCCTGGGGTTGGCCCTCAGTGGCCACAGCCTCTCACTGGCACTGGAGTGCGTCCTCCCTTCCATCCTGCCCCCAGGCCCCCCAAGTTGCCTCCTCTGGCCTGTGAACCGCTTCAGTAACTGCCCGCAAGTGAGGGACCCATGGGCAGGGACTGGGGACAGGCAGACAGCACCCCAACTCCCTAAGGCTTGGACCATGGCCAAAGGGTCCCCCGATCTGGAACGGAATATTTTGCATCTGCTCATGAAGGTCTTTATTTTAATAGCGTTTCAAATGGAGTAGCTGCTCCTTTTCAGGTGCCTGACAGAGGCTCAGCGCTGGCAGGGGGGCGTCTGAATCTTCCTCTGGGGTCTGCGGGGGGCCCCTGGCCGGCTGCTGCCACACGACGCAATGAGAAGACGAATCTCCCGCCATGGGCCCGGGAGGGCGCGCCTGGACTCCAGCCTGCCCAGGTTTGGGCCACATTCTGTACAAAGTGGGCTTATATGGAACAAGTGACAATATGGTTCTGTTTATAATATCGAGCCATCCTTGCTTGCATTCAACTCCACCATCTCTGGTCGGGGCGGGGGACGTAGAGCTGCAAGGGGGGCAAACATGTTTCCTGGGGTGCGAGACCGGGAGCGCTTCACCTCCAGACACCAGCCCTCTCCCCCACCCCATCCACCTCCACCTCCAGTCACCAGACGGGACTGGAACGAGCACAAAGGAAACACCCTCCTCTTCTGAGTTTCTCAGTGGCCTCATTTGAGAGTTGGGAGGGCCCAGGGCTCAGCCCACGGGGGTGGCTTCCCTGACCCTGCCAGGGCGCGCCCGCTCCTCCCTGTTTGTGAGCAGGCACCGCGGGGCTCTGGCCTGAGTCCTGGCAGAGCTTGGCTGCCCGGAACCTGCTTCCGCATCTCAGCTGGAGGGCTGACACCACTGTTTGCTGGTGGACATGTGTTTGAGCACGTCCGGCAGTGCACTAGGAACTGGCGATAGAAGTGACCGACACGGCCCCTTAGTCTTCTGGGGGATGCCAGTGACAAGACGCTGACAGGGGCCCCTGTGGTCGCAGAGGGTGTTTCTGAAACAGCAACCGTCTTCCCAGCCAAGAACCGAACAGGCTGAGGAGCCAGGCAATGGGAGAACAGATTCAAGTCCAAATACCACTCTCGTTATTGACGAGGCTCATTGAAAGGCATGCTTAGGGGAGACCCACATGGGCTTCCTAGTTTCGGCCCCAAGAATTAGACTCGACCGTATTGCGGCTGGCTGGCCTAGGGCAGACACCACCCCCTGCCCGCTGGGGAGGGAACGGGGAGCAGAGCCAAATCTGCCCGCTTGCTTTATTGCTCCCAAGGTCACTAACTGCATGGGGAAGGGCTCCATCTCCCCAGAAGCAGGCAGGAGGGGGCAGGGACGACAGAATCCTACTCCTTGCATTATCTCCATGAGCAAGGAGACAGACCTAGGAAGTGAGGACGAGCCTCTCCCCCCAGTGGTGAGGTTTCATTTGCTTATGTTATTGTATTTATTTTATTTTTACAAATACCTAGCAGCTTGTTATAAAATAGTGCAAAATAGTTCCATATTTGACTTTGTCCCAAATGTGGCATCACTGCCGAAGTACGTGAGCGTGGGGTCATGCTGGGGCCGGCCCTGGGACTCACTGCACGGCCAGGGCCCCCAGCGGGCCTCCCAGCCGGACCGGCTCCCTGATTGGTGGGCCCACGGCCAAACAAAAATGCAGGGCCCCTGTTCAAAAATTATTAAGCACGTTAACATAGTGACAACAGAGTATTAATAATGAAATGCTGGGCCCTTCAGTGGGACTGCAGAGGATGACTCTGTTCTCCTGCTTATCCACCCACCCACCCACCCAAAATTCTGCTGGGTGTTTACCGCGTGCTGGGCACTCCTGAGTGGGGTGCATGTATACATGTCATTTAGCTCTGCTGATCCATGACAGATAAAAACTAGGCCTGAGAGGGGTTGCGTACATTGACCAAGGTCAGGTGAAGCCAGAATTTTCACCCAGACCTATCTGCCTCCACAGCCCACGTTCACAACCCCCCGTGTTTCCTCCCCAAACTCAGCGCTGTGTCATCGTGAAATAAGTGCCAAGGGACCAGCCGTGCCGGGGGAGGAGGGGCCATGGTTGGGGGCGCCACGTGGACAGCAGTCTGGCACCTTCCATTGAGGATGCAGCCAGGTAGGACAGACGTGAAGGTGCTGCCTTGTTATGACATGCCTGTCACGTGGGACTGTTGTCTGGATCTGGTCTGCTTTTAAGGGCCTTGCAACCGGTTCATTCTCATTTCCTTTTCATGTCAGAAACATTTTATTGATCTCCCCAAACTCTCTGGGAAGCATAATCACTCTTACGCTTTGGTATCTATTTATCCTCTCTAGAGCGGGAGGCACGGCAGCGATGGAGGGTAGCTCGATGTGACTGCAGAAATAGAGGGGTTAAAACAGTGTCATCCTCAAGCATGTCCAGAGCCAGAGGAGCAACCCAGGCCCCTGTCTGAGTCCTAGGAAATCGCTGGCTGCCGTTCTAATAGGAAACATCTTTCCCTAGCCTGATTACGTAACGTGGGATCTGTTGTTTTCTATTTTCTAAGATTCATTTGGGCCTCTAGAAACATTCCCAGTCCCCAGGCAAAAAATCAGTAGATTCCTGACACCTGGGGAGAGGACGACGCCAGTATTTGCAGAATTTATCACCAGGTCCTAAGGGTTGAGAAGCTGGAGTTCATGTGAGACATGTCAGAGACTCATGCCTGCCCACGGCCTTCGCAGAGAGAGATTTTGTCCCAGCTGAATTAGGTCAAGCCTGGGAGCACCGCTCTTTAACCTTTTGTCGGGGTGGGTGGGTCGTGGAAAGACTTCCATAGTTCGCTGTGCGACACCAATGAGCTGCCCTGGGGAGATCTGTGGGCAGAGGAAGCGTGGAGGCCGAGCGGCTTCATGAGACAGATGCTGTCCGGTCGCCCTTCTCACCTGCGCATTGGGTCCCCCCAGCTCCTGCACGTGCCGCCTGTTAGCAGTGAGTGGTATTCAGAGTTGGTGAGCAGTGAGGACAGATGGGAAGGAGGAGGCCGGGCTCGTGCTCCGCTGGCCACCTGCCACAGCCTCGGCCGCAGCCGGGTCAGACCCTCAGCCACACCTGAGGCTTGGCCGTCGCAGGACACACAGAGGACATGATTCCACATCCTCTGGGACAGCCGTGTCATCATTAATCGACTGTATGCAATAAACAAGCTGTGGTGCCTCTGCTCTTTGGCAGAAGGTGGGGGAATGCAGTTTAGGTTGTTTTTTTTGGGGGGGTCATTTTGGAAGGGCACGCATCAGTACAGAGTAATGTTCTGTCGCTTGACATCCTGTTATTACAGGGTCTCTCTACTCACTGGGCTATCCCCACGCCCAATGATAACTGCCATGGCAAGGAGGCACCCCAGGCCTAGAAACATCATCATCATCATCACCATCATCGTTGTCAGCGTCATCGTCATCATCATCATCATCGTTGTCAACATCATCATCGTCATCATCATGGTGGCACATGCTGAGCACTGTTCCTGTAGCAGGGCTGTCGTATGCGCCTCACTCAGTCCTCACACAATGACACGTTTCACAGACGAGAGAAGTCGTCTGAAATCAGAGTCTATGACCCGCTGTCCTTCAACAGAGGACGACAAAGTGACAGGCGGTGCATTTCCAACATAGGGTTATATCTGTCAGCCGCTACGTAACAGACAATCCCCAAACCTCAGAGGCATGCAATAACATGCATGTGCTTCTGCTGACTCTCACGCAGGTCCGCTCCGTGGGTGCACCTCAGCGGAGCGCAGTGGGTTGTCTCCAAGCAACACGTTCGGTCTGGATTATGTTGCAGATTCCCACGTCCTCCCTGGGCCACAGGCCGGCCAGGCCAGAGTATGTCCCATGGCAGTGGCAAGAGCAAGGGAGAGGGCCCAGCAGGGGCAGCGGCCGTGGCAGGAAGTGCTACCCAGCCACCCCCTCACTGGCCGTTCGACACTGCGCAGACCACTGATTGCTTGCCTCCTGGGTGCTTACCCATGAAACGGGCCTCACGGGTTTTCGGGGAGGCTTTCCCAGCTGTATGTGCCTTCTCTGTCCTTGTTTGGGAAGTTCATTAACTACAGATAAACAAACTAAGAAGGGCTACATGCTAAGTGTATGTTCTATGCTTAGCCTCTGGGGTGAATGGGGGCTCCCCCCGTCTCTAGACTGCTGCTCTGCTTGGGGTGCCGGTGTGGTCTGGACACTCACCCTCCACCCCAAGGTTAACACCAAAGCAGGGTGGTTGGGGTGTATGTGGCTACATGGCATGGCCGGACAGCAGCAACGACAGGACCACAGCTGCAGCGTGGTTTCCACAGATGTTTTATTTTAAACCATGGAGGTGACCTTGCACTGGCATTGCACACGGTAAGGGCCCCGCGCCCGGCTCAGCGGGACAGCAGCGGGGGGCCGGGGAGGGGGGCGGAGCTTGGAAACGGTCTCCACACTCAGCAGCCCTGGAAGGCAGAACGGGACGCAGATGCTTCTAGACGCTGCAGGAAACCCCTGTTCAGTCCCACCCGAGCACACTCAGAAGTCGGGGTCAAGGCTGCTGGGCTTGCTTGGTGGAATCAGTGACAGAAACCGCATTTGAGAAATCTGCTCCAGCTTCAGGCTGGTGACACTTCCAGCCTGACCCCTTGGAGCACCTCTCTTCAAAGAGAAAGGGATGCAATCCTAGGAGCCCAGGTACGCTGCGGCCAGGGCACCAGCACGCTCCCCGCTGTCCAGTTGGTAACAGTCTCTGCACTTTCCGGAGAAAGATTTTCCTCTGCAAACAACAGTACCTTGGAAAAGAGTCCTTTACAAAGCAAGGCAAATGGCATAAAACACACACATATGTGAAAGCACAGTGGTTACCAGGGACACAGTATTTCGGTCCGTACGTCCTTCTGGCGTTTGCTGCTGGCGCAACACTGTCATCCATTTAAATGGAAATAAAAGTGTAGGAGTGAAATGCTTTTTTCAAACCATTTCCCCTCTTTGCGTTATAGTTCGCCCTCTCCCAGTTCCCAGAGAACCAGGGGGAACAAAGGGGGAAGAGGGAAGAACCATGAACTTCAAGGTCAAACTCTAAATTTAACCTTTTAAACCAACCTGTACTGCCCTGGCCCTTTCTCTCCCAAGAAAGTCAGATACACCTTTGGCTCACAAAGGGGAACATTTTAGTATCTGCTTCCGATGAGATGATACTGTGATTAAATGCCACCTTCACCACCTTTTTTGAAACCTCCTAGATACTACAGACAGAAAACCAGAGAGAGCAGTATTCCTGATGTGCCAGAAGACGGAGGCATTGAGAGTTGGGCTCCCACTGAGCTGAGTTCCGTCGGCGGCGTGTGGACCGGTCACCGGTCATGGGTGAGGCCAATCCAATGATAAACAACATTCACGGAGTCGCAGGACAGGGGGATGGGCAGGGACCCTGAGAACCACCCCGCATCACTCCAGCTTTGATCTTCTTTCCACATCACTGACAGGGGACCTACGGCCCGGTCAACGTTCCCTGGCACCGGAGGCTCGAGGGAGGGATCCCATGCCAATTCTGGACAGATATAATCTTTAGACATTCATTCCTTTGGTGTGTTAGGCCTAAATAGGCTTCTCTGTGGGAAGGGTAGCATTTAAAGACAAAATTACACACTAACGGCCTTCAACTGGAAGTGTGCCGCATGGCTGTCAAGTTGAACTGAAGTTTAACTATGGACGCGGGCGTCCCAGAACAAAGCCATGGGCACAGGATACATGGGTACTGAGAGAAAAGAAAAAGGCCAACAGATGCAGCAGCAGGCACCAGGAGGTGCCAAGCCCCCAGGGAGAGGCGGGGTGGCCCCAAGGCAGCGGCTGCCGGAGCCCTTTTTCTCTTTGCTGAACTGAGACAAGGTTCCCTTGCACTTGGAGGGTGCTGCCGGGACGAGGACGGATCAGCTTTGCCACACTGTGCTGAAATGGCCCAGCGCCTGCAGAACGGGAGGCTGAGAGGGGGCAGAAGGCAGCAGCGGCCCGCTGCACACCCACAGGCCTGGCTCTGCATGTCGGCGTAATGCCGGCTGTCTGGCTGGCACGGTCCCCTCTGGCCACAGGGCCAGGCCTCTCCTTCTCCAAGGGGAGCAGCTCAGCCCAGGCCTGCGTGGCCTCCAGCTGCACCCACCTCACCGCCACCACAGAGGGGCTGTGCACCCAGGAAGTTCAAAGATTAAATCACCATGGGTCATTTTAAGGTAACAATTCTAGGCACTTCCAAAGAAGAACCACCTCTGGTACTCGCCTGGGCGGCAGGAAAACCTCAGCTAAACCAAATGAGCCTCTAAGTGAACAAATCAACTGTGGCCGAGTGTGCGCTGCCTCCCTGTGCAGCCATGAGCACCCACGGCTCACAGTGACAGGAGACCCGGCTCCAGGACCGCAGCTGAGTCCTTGGCGTTCTCCGGCAACTCCTGACCGCCCGCGGCCCCCACGCAGCAGGCCGACGGCCTGATATCGGGGCTTTGGTTCGGTCGCTCCTGCGAAGTCACTTCCTTACTCAGCTCAGCCGTGAACACCCAGCTCAGAAGTCCTTCCCTCGGCCCCACCCACTGGGGTGCGGGCGCCCGTCTGCACCTCTATCACTGAGTTCACCCCAATGCACTGAAATGACCCATCTACACATCCGTGGGGCCCCTCCCAGGCCCGGGCAACGCCGGGTGCAGAGGGAACCCTTCACAACAGTCAGGTGACCTGGACCAGAACCTCAAGCGTCATCTAGGTAGTGTGTTGACACGGAACTTAATTCCTGTTTTTTCCAATCGAGTTGCTAGTTATCCATCAGAACTTCACACCAGGAAAAACCCAACTGAGCATTATTTTTGAGAGAAAAATGAGAATATTTTGGTAAAATGTTTTCTTTCCCTTTAAAATAAAGACGTCTTAGTGAACAAGGTCTTTACATGCAAGTAAAACGACTATGAAAAGGGAAAACCAAAAAGAATCTCATTTAATGAATGTTTATGTCCAGCAACTTTGATACATAGTTCAGAGCTATGTGTTTCTTTGCTTTAAAAGTCAAAATTCAGGCTTTAAAAATAGATGGATGTGAAGGGAAAAGAAATTATGCCTTTAAAGAACTGCATCTCAGAACATGAAAAGGTGACGTTCCATAGGAAGGACAGGCGGCAGGCCCAGCGGCTCCCTCCAGCCCAACTCAGCCCCAGACCAGGAGCCCTGACTCCCACTTAAATCCTGCCGCCGGGGGGTCTGTGGGGAAGAGTGCAGAGGGGGTTTCCGCCGATGGAGACCCGCACGACTGTCTCACTACACAGCACCTGCCCGTCATAACCACGGAGAAGCGTCACACCTGCCTGTGAGGAGGAACCGACCTCATTCCCCAGGGCTCCCTGCCTCGAGGGGCTGGCAGTCACTTCCCAGGTCATGCTCAAAAACAGTCGGGCCTCGAATATGCGTCTTTCAGATTCTCTTGTTCACCCCTCGGCTCTTCTAATTGCCTGGGAGGACCAGTGTCTGTGCGTAGGACACTCCAGATCTCTGAAGAGCCCTTCCAGTTTCACCATTTTATGATTCTTTGAACAACTCAAACAATCAAGAGAGAAGCACACCGTGGTTGATTGACCTGGTATAAAGACGCACGACTCCAAGGACTCACGGGCAAACCACTTCTGCTGCCGTGGAGACACACCCAGGTGTTAAAGGTTCCAGGACGCCACGTCTTTGGAGGAGCCCAGAGCACGTGGTTGGCCTTATCCGACCGGAGGAGGAACAGCTGCGGCGCAGTCCTGCCGCCTCCCCAGCCCAGCCGTGCTCAGCATTGCTCGCCGCAGCTGCTTACGGAGACTAGAGCAAAAATGGGTGTCCCGTGGAAGTCCAATAGGGTAAACCCACTGCGATGACCCATGCTGGTCCCGCTCCCGCTCCTGGAGAACGGAGCCTCGTCCCCACAGCATGTGTGGGAGACGCCCGACACCAGAACATGTGCCTAAGCTACAAAAACGGGGCAGAGTCCACGTCAAACTCAGGAACACACAGCATCACACACACACACACACGATTGGTGTGCTAAGAGCTTCTCACCAAATCCAAGCACCCGTCACACGAGGAGAAGGAAGAGGGCAGAGCAACGGGGACCCTGATGGACCTGCAGTTTGTGACCATGACTCTCGTCAGCAATGAAGTGTCAAGTGCTTTAATCTCCATGTGGCTCTGGGCTGGGGTACAGCCAGGCTGCCAGGGAGGTGACTACAGTGATAGGCAGGGTCACAGACAGAGCCACCACGGTGCACCCATGGGTCCAAAAGGGACAATCAGCTTCCCAAATGGGATGTGAGTTCCTCTGGCTCCAGCTCAGATCCACGCCAGGCTGGTGGGTGCCTGGCCCCCTGCCTCTCCAGCGCTGGGTCTTCCTCCCTGCAGAGAAGCACGTTCCAGAGTTCAGAGAAGGAACACAGAGCAACCCATTTCTCTTACTCATTTCCAGGGAGTTCCCTATTATGTTCCTTAGTAATGGCTGCAGGTTCCGGTAATAAACTGAATTCCCTCTGAAAGCTCTCTCACAGAGCAATCACACAGAAAGACTCAGTGGACTTGAAGAGCGTGATGGCAAGCAAGGGTAGCGTGGAAGGGCCAGGGGAGGGACTCTGGGAATCACTTCTGCGCGCACACACGTGTGCACATCACCTAAGAGGTGGGGCTGTGGGCCAGGTGTGGCTGGTAGTACTTCTCTAGGTTAGAAAGAAAAGGAATCAGTGGTCATGAGGGAAAAAACTGCTTTCCAGGAAAAGAGAAAAAAATAGGGACGATTTAAAATACTACCACCGAAAGGCTGTCAGAAGTGAACAAGACGCTGTGGAGGTAGGGGCTTGAACAGGACGGGCAAGTAATTGCTCTGATCACCTGCAAGGTTTGATTTAGCCCAGCAACCCCCAGGAGGCTCAGTGGTCCTCGCAAGGCCCTGAACAGGTGAGGGCTGGCTCGGGTGGCACATGGGAAGTGCCTGGAGAGGGACAGGCACATGGCACATGGCTGTTCACTCAGGTTCTATCGGTATAGGTGGAAATAAGATTTTTAAAATGAACGGCAATATCCTGAATGGAGTCGCTACACACAAGAATATATCAAATCTGATTGGTTTCCCTTCAAATGACAGTTCTTCAGGTTGATTTTCTAAAGTCCGTTTTTACATTCCCAGCAAGAACACATCCTGTGCTGCAGGATTCAGTACCTTTTATGTCTCAGATCAGTTTTAGTATAAAAGCGAGTGACGAGTTCTAGTCTTTAAAGGGAAAGAAAATACAGGTGATGAGGACGGAGCAGAATACAATCACGCAGTAATGAACACGTTCAAGTTCAGAGGTGAGGTCACACAGAGAATCACGCCCTAAAAACGTGTTTTGCCCTGGCGGGGTAACTCAGTTGTTAAGAACGTCACCCCAGTACACCATGGCTACCCGTTTGATCCCCAGTCAGGGCACATTCAGGAATCAACCATGGTGCAAAAATTAGCTGAACAACAAATTGATCTTTCTCCTCAAAACTAGTAAGATTATAAAAAAATATTTTTTGAAGGACACAGGGTTTTGTGTTTTCCGGTTTTTTGGTTGTACCACGAGTGAGGGAGAGCTGTGTCAATAAAACCGAAACACGAGAAGGCTCAGAAGGCCGCAGCTGAATTAGAAATGACCCAGGCACTGACGGCTGCAGCTCCAAGTCATAACTACCTGCTTCCGAGAGGACAGTGGTTGGGAACAGCTTTCTCACGGCAGTTTTTAATGTAGGAAAGACAAGAGAAAATGAAGCACAGACACCAGGCCATTTCTACTCAACGAGAACATGAACAGGGCAGACAGTACAGCTCATTCTTCAGGGGACTGAGGAGCCGGCGGGTAACCCCACACGAGTGGTTTTCCCAGTCTCGCCACGGAGGAGGCCTCCTAGGACGGCGGCAACGCTGCGGAGAGACGGTGAACACGGGCACGCTGGTGAAAAGCAGGTGGGACGAGGGCAGAGCGCTACACGGGGAGTCAACAGCTGCTGGCCACGTGATCGGGGCCCGCGAGACAAAACATGGATGCGGCTTTGTAATGGCCAAGGACACCCTCATTTTCCCGACACGCAAACCAGAAAGTGAAATGAAGTTGTTGAAAAATATAAAAATGGAACGTCCCACAGAGAGTTTTCAATATACTCAAGGCAATGCAGCACAGCCAGACTGTATAAACCATTTGTTACAAAAATATCTTCTTTTAAGTCGTAGGAACAAGTCGGAAGAGTCCCCTGCGAGTGTTCATCCACGAGCTCCCCGCTGCGTGCGCAGGCGATACGCAGAGCCGGCTCGTTTCATTGGTGTCTCTCCTCTCACGCGTCTGCCTGCGGCTCTCGTGGTGACCCGCACGAGGACGGTGTCACATCTCGAGTAAACACTATCTGCTGCCCGGGAGTGTCATCAAGATACTACCGGGGTCATGTCCCACAACTGTCAAGAGAAGAGAACATGCACAATGCACTAAAATTAACTTGTGGTGAGGATAACCAGTCCTTATAGTTACATTCAACTGAATTCTCTAATTTAACAAGCAATTAAATTCTATACCACCATGATTCTAAACTCCTTAAAATAGTATTTCCCTCAGAACGACCACGGCAGCTGGAAGTTTTCATACAGCTCGTGGAGCACAAACGCAGGCTGGAGCCACTCGGAGATACACGAGGCACCGAGTGGGTGCCAGGGATGTGCGGTGCCCGCTCCACACCTCATCCCATTTAACATCCAAGCAGTTCTACCAGGGGTCTCCTTTTCAGAGATAAAGGAGCCGAGGCTCCCGGGGGTCACAGAGGCCGGGCAGCTTCCACAGGGGTTATTTGAACCAGCTCATCCTGCTGCTGCCTCCGACACGGACAGGACGGGCCTGGAAGCAGAGCCCCGTGTGCTGGGCAAGCCTGTGCTGGCTCTGCGCCCTTCAGAAAATGACGCCCGGGGGCCCCGTCCGTGCTGGACCTCTGTCCTGGCACTGAAGCCACGTGCTCTCCCACGGTCCTCAGAGAGGCAGGCCCCGGAGAAACGCTGTGGGTGACTGACCTCCCTGGGGAAAGGCCCTGTTTATTCCTCACCGGCTTATTCAAGCCCCACCATTCGCTCAGTCTCATCTCATCACCTCCTTCATGAAGCCACCCCAACAGCACAGTCTCCCTCTACGGGACTCTTAAAGCACTTCTCGTCTAGATCACTCTTGGCCACTGCATATGTGACCTGCTATTCACTGCCTTTCTAAGAGTACGTCCCAATAAGCCCTGGCCGGGTAGCTCAGTTGGCTAGAGCATCGTCCTGATAACCCAAGGGTGTGGGTTCGATCCTTGCTCAGGGCACATACAAGGAGAAACCAATGAACATATCAGTAAGTGGAACAACTGATGTTTCTCTCCCTACCTTCCTTTCTCTCTCTCTCTCTCTAAAAAAAGAAAAAAAGAGTACGTCCCAATAGACTAGCTGTTCCTTGCAGGCAAGAGCCACGTCACATCTCGGTGTGTATGGCCAGGGCCTGGCACGGGCCTTGTGTGACACAGGCTGTCAGAAGCGCTCACAGCCGAGGGTAGCCTCCTGAGGAGATCTCATGTGGCCGCGGTGCTCCCACACGCGTATTCTCCCAGGGCCGGGGCCCGAAAGCCCCTGAAATAAGATGCACACACCTTGATGACCTTGTCAGTGCCCGAGGTCAGCAGCCACCCTCTGGTCGCGTCGAAGTGCACGTGCACGATGTTATGTTTGCTGTCGTGGAAGGTGGCCGTGGGCGCGCGTCTGCGGGGAGCAAAGTTTCCAAGAGTGAAAAGCCGAGACGCGGGAGCAAAGGCTACCCAGGGGGACGTTAAACCCCAATTTTCAGCCCAATGGCTAAAGCTGCTGCACTGTTAGAAATGCTGCTCAGATCTACCTTTATTACCGGGTGACCTGGTGTGATTTTTTGTTTTAAAGTAACAGATTCTTATAGTCTCCAAAATGAGATGATGAAAATTTCAAAAGTCCTTTATAGATTGTTTGTTGCTCTAGTAGACTATGAAAATCCCTGTTTTTGACAAATTAAAAAAAAAAAAAACAAAACACCAGAGTATTTTCGCTAAGTCTGAGCTCAGAAAGACTTGCTGGTAAACAACCTACCAAACAGTGTTCTACTTTTTAATCTGTGCATTTTTTTAGTAAGAAGGCTGTCAGTTGCCAGGTGCTCTGAAGGCAGTGAGGGTGTTCTCACAAGAAGAGGCTGGAGGAACAGTGTGTGTCTGGAGGGTGGGTCAGGCGGGCAGCTTCTCTCTCACCACGTGCCAAGGGTGCCCGCTCCCCGCAGCGGTTCCTCCAGGCGCGACTGTTTTCTCTTTTATCAACGGCTAACTCTGGGGAAGAGACCTTCGCATACTGAAACTGGTTACTTTAAAATATTTAGAATTAAAGAGTTAGGTTTAATTTGCAATCCCCTAGTTAGACCCTCTGGATCTGTGTCTTTATGAATAAAATGAAGAATTAAACTGGAGTATCTCTAAAATCACGTGCAGCTTTCTAATTTAATGAGAAGAACTCATTAATATCATCGAGTGTGGTGAGTGGAAAATAATCAGTGAACAGAAATCCTTATGGAAAGGCATGTTAATTTATATTTCATATTGAATAATAATGAAAATCATGTAAGTTAGGGTTATCTGTAAAAGAATGCTGTTTTATTAATTTGCCAAGAATTCCCTTTAAATGTTGATTTACTCTGGTGCATTTAAAAAATTTTAAATTTTGTTTTACTTTGGTGCATTTTAAATGTTCCTATTTACACGCAGCTTTTAAGACACCCACCTAGTACTTAAATGATTTTACTTATACGAGGGGCCAGAGGTATGTGGGGGTGAAAGAATTAGGCAGCCATTTCCCCATGAAATGCTGCTGTAATTCACGAGAAAATAAACCTCGCACAGGGCATTCTGTTTATATGTGGGGCAGTTTTCAGCTAACCCGACACTAAAGAGACAGTATAGCTCTGTCCCACCCCTGAGCACGCTGAGACACAGTAACCCAGGGTCCTGGGTTTCTGGGCAAGACTGACCAGCAAGACGGAGCAACTGGGCAACTGGTCGTGTTTGCTTCTTAGGCAAAGGGGCTTAGCTCTTCTGGAAAATGAAACCCCTGGAAGCTGGAAGCTGATCTGGCCCCTGTAAGATCCCAGCTGGGGCTAGAAAGTGCACCAGGGCTCCTGAACTCCTGGGCACTTCTCAGGAGTATACAGAAGGCTCCGCTTGAAGAATATCTGTTTGCAACGCACATACCCCGGGGGCTGAGAAGAGCAGAGAGAGGCGCCCTTCGGGCGACTCTCTCCTCTCCTCTCCCAAGAGAACACAATCTCGTGGTGGGAAGGAGGGCCTTGCCCACTTGCCATGATCTATACTCTAAACGAGCAGGAACCAGGGCAGGACCGTGGTGCTGGGCGCAGATCGCAGGGCACAGTCTCCTCGCCCTCGACAGCTCTGCGGGCTGCTGGCACTTACTCTTCGTCGGTGATGGCCTCGTGGCAGCTGTCACAGACCCTCACTTCAAACTCGAAGCCCATGAGGGGGATGGAGGAGCGCTTGGAGCTGCACTTGCCGCAGACGGCCCTCCCGCACTTGCGGCAGTGGTGCTGGGGGACAGAGGACACGCGCGTTACGGTGGCCGGGGCCCCGCGTCACCCGCTTTGAGGTGAGCGTGCTAACCCCGAGGGCGCTGGAGAACGGAGAGGGGCGCCCCAGGCGTGGTCTCCTTTTGCGCTCCACTTATTCAGAAGGAGGGCTGCAGGGGAATACATCTGGCTGCCCCCTCCCCGCTACCCCCCCCCCCCCAATTCTTGGGTGTCGTCACTGTGAACTCCAGGGGAACCGTCCAGCAGTCAGATTATCTTAACGCGGGGGGTAACGAGGAAGGAGACCGTGAATGAACCCTGAGTCAATCTGCTGTCCGTACTGCGGCCACGCTCAGCCCAGGCGAGCAATGGAACAGATTTCTGGTTTCCTCAGGGAGGAGACACCCAACCAGAGTCAGACGGAAATGCTGCATTAGATGCTGGTCTACGCGACGAGAACTAAGCCATCAGGAGAGCAAGAAAAATCATTAAGAAGAAGTAGGTACCTCTTCTAGAACTGCCTGTTCTAGTACCAAGGAGCTAAGCATGATCCCCCTAACTTCAAGGTGTATTTCAACAGACGCCACTGGAATTCTAAAGTCAGTCCCTTAACTGCTTCCCGGGGGTAAGTCGCGACAAAATTGAATCCAGCAGGAACGAGCCAAAGTAAATAAAGAGAATAAATGGACGTGTAGCCACAAAGCAGCTCCATGGTAAGAATTAACGTCTGTTTCTTCTAAGACCACAAGGTAAGGTTCTTTCCACGCTACTGCACGCTGAGAAAGTGCCACGTCACCCACCTGTCTTAGGCCAATTTTCCTGCTGTCCCACATCTGCTTGAAGTTCCAGAAGAAGGGCTGGTCGCACTTCTGACAGGAGTCGCTGTCCAACCATTCAGGGGTCTTGTCAAACAAACAGAGCACACAGCAGCCACCGTGAGAAGCCGTGAGGACAAGGGAACCAGTGACAGTGACGAAACTTACAGAGATCAGGAGACAGTGATAAGGAACAGAAGCGCAGCTTCTCAATCATTTAAAAAATATTCCCTGGTGTGTACTATGTGCCAGGCCCTGGGGATGGAGTGGTAAAGGACAAGAATCTCATGGAGAATCATCATGGAAGGTTAAACACGAAAATATCATTAATAATAACGGATTGAAGAAAGGAGAGTGCAAAGGCCTGAAAAGACGCACAGAGCGTTCAGAGTGCGAAGACCCAGGCGGGGGTGCAGGAGTGCCGGGGGAGCCACGCTGAGGGTTCAGGACTTCACCGCATGTCCTCTGATCGTATGCAGTTACGGCTGCTCTGATCGTGTACAATGATAGCCAACCGTACATTACACACACACACGCTACCCGTGTTGGAGGGACAGAGCCTGACCACCGTGGGTGCTCAGGGCCGCCACGTGCCCACTGCCCCCCCGGCGGCAGGGCCCAGCAGGGTCTGAAGCCCTGCTCCTTGCTTCACGGGCCACGCCATCTTCTGACTTAGTCCACTACTTCCCAGCCCCATCACGAGTGCTTTAAATTATGTCGGACGGGTTTAAAAGTTGTGTTAGGCTTAAAGCTATTCTTCAGCACATCTCTATAGAGGATGCACATGGTCACTCTGCATTCGCTTCTCGAGTTCCACGGTCACCTCTGTAAACTCATCACCTGCCTAGGCACTAACCCATTTCCACGTGTCACCAAACCCAGGCACCTGGAACAATAATCCCAACCCCGGGGTCTCCCGGAAGGGAATTCTAGGGAACTCCAGTTTGACTCCTACTGTCAAGAGGCTTGCGATCAAATGAGCTCGTGCACGTGGTAGACAACAGCCTGCCTGCTTCCTCCCGGAGCTCACACCGCACAGCAGCAGGCAGGCCTTTTCCTGGTGCTGTCTCCCTTCCCTAAGGAATTCCTGCCATGCAGCAGGTTTAGGGAGTCAGCCTGTTCTCCTACCTTCAAGCAGAAATTAAAAGGTGACATTTTAAGAGCTCTAATTCTTGGTCTATTTATTAAAACGGAAGAAAAGAAGTAAGCCTTCATTTCCTTCATGTTCTAGGCATTTTAAAGACAGATTTAATAAAATACAAAGTTTTTAGCTAAAGACACTATTTTACCCCCAAAAGTTGTATCTATGTTGTGATCTTTCAGAACAGTTCTGATGCAGAAAGATTTACCAAAGACTTTAACACACACACCCCCTGCATTTTTTACAAGGAAGCACCCAGGGTTAGCACATGCATCAAATACACCAGAGTGGGTGCCTATGAATGAGGAGGGAATTGGGAGTAAGGATCAGGAAAGGGAAAAAATAAATCACCATGTGATATGTAGTGTGATTCCATTTCTTGTCAAACTAAAGTCTTCCATATGTGTGTACAGTGATCCCTCACTTATCACGGGTATTACATTCTAGACCCCCCGCGGTAGGGGAAAATCCGCGAGGTAGGAACCTTACATTTATTTCAGTATTTACTGTACAGTCCCGCAAAATCCTGCGATATAGTGAAGAATCCGCGATAAATAATTATAATATTTAAAAATCCCGTGATACAGTGAGGCCGCGATAAGTGAACCGTGACATAGAGAGGGACCGCTGTATGTAGAGAAAAATGTAAGGAGGGACACTGGCAGCCTGTGCAGGGCGTGTTTCTGGGTATCACGAGTCACTGACACTCTATTAGTGAACAAGCACTCTGTGACTTTTATACTAAGAACATTTACTATATATACTTGGAAAAAAATAAAACTTGAAAAAACATTTCACGGACCCGAAGGATGCCAAGTCGAGCGCCATCTGCCCGGCCCCCCAGCCCGTTCCCCTGGCCCGGCCGGCCTCCCGCCTCCGCGCAGGCACATCCCGCTCACCTGGCCTTGACTCCGCAGCTGCTTCCCCTGGTGAGAGTGCGTTCGGGCCCCACCACCCTTTCTGCACCACGTCCTCCCACAGACGCTCCTCCGAGAATGTTGGACGGCAGCGTACCGCCCGTCCCCAGATCCCCGGACACGCAGCGCTAATGGTCTGACAGCCACCGCGGCTGGCTCACAGGCAGCGCCTGACGGTCCCCGTTGCGCTTCCTCCCACCTGTGTTTTCTCCTTGGAGGCCTGCGGTGAGCGCTGCACGCACTCGCCATACAGGAGGGAGCTGCGCAGGTGCCTCTCAGCAACTGTGTTGGTGTGACCCTTGCAGAGAACGGATGGATGCACACCCACTGCTCCCTTGGAGTTCTGAGTCACTCAACACGGTGTCAGCTAGTCCGCAAGGACCCGGCGCTCAGACAGGGGCACGCCAGGACGCGTTATTTCAGCGAGGTGGCTCCAAGGACCGCGCACCACCCACCTGGCTTCCTTCTCCTCCTCTGGGCCTCTGTGCATCAAGGGTGGGGGCTGCACGCTGCCCCCAAGGAGCCCCCTCACACCAAGATGGGCCTCGGTGGCAGTCGGGCTATACTGAGCTAAAGGCAGCTGAGACCCTGCAGCCTGGGAGAAACTGTTACCTGGCTCTTACAGAATGTAAATGAGGAACCTTGCCCAGGAGAGTGGTCACCAAAAATACAATCTGTGACCCATCTGTAGGGAAGGGCCAACTTCTAATTACTGGACGCCTGTTCTTACTCTCCAGCAGCGGCCTTCGTTCCCTCTGAAGCCCCGAGGCGGTCCTTCGCTCAGAGCAGCATTACCTCACTTTCCCTGGCCGTCTTTGAACCTCTCGTGTACTTGGAGTTCCCGTACACACGTATGTATTAGATTTTGTTCTTTTCTCTTGTTCACCTGTTTCCTATCCATGGGGAGATTAGACCAGCTGAAAGAATGCTGAGGGCAGAGGAAAGCTGCTCCTCCCCTACAGGGCATCGAGGGAAGGGGCCCTTGGTCCTCTGCTGCCCCAGTCAGGCCAGGGGGAAGCAAGGACAGACGGGTGAGGCTGTCCCTCACCTGAAGCAGGCTTCCATGAAGATTCACGGGTCCCATGGACAGCCTGGCTAGCACACAATTACCGATTTCCCCGCCTTCATACTGATGGGTACTTTCAAAAACAATATTCTACAATTCCCTACTTCCTAACAGAAATGATCATTTTAATTAGTTACTAATAGAACTCCGTGGATTTATGCTTTGAGCAAATCAAGTTTTAATCTTCTTAAGCAGTTAATTACTGGCATTTGAAAGGCATTACATTGTGGGTAATACTCTCTTCAAATGAAATTGGGTGAGGGCAGGGAAAGAAGTTGGGAAATGGCTTTTGTCTTTCTAAAGTGTTGCTTTTCTGAAATTAGAAAAATATACACTATTGCTAGGAAAGTTTACCCACCATAATTCTACAGAAATAACTGAGGATATAGCTGCCTTCAATGTACTTGTCAAAGGAGATATTCAGCACTTACATCAGTTGTTAAGACGCTCAAAGGCAAAGAAGACTCATTAAAAAAAAAATCGTTATAATAACACTAGTAATATATACTTAAAAATGACAACGTATATATTTATGTCAGGAGAACTATTTAGGAAGTGACTCATAAAGAAGCATAAAATAATTATTTCTAATATTTCTATTAATACTGAACTAAGGATTCTTACTTCATCAGATACCATTTCTCACACAGGAGACACTGTTTCCACCAATAACATAAAGCACACGAGTTTCTGTTTTCACGGGGAACTTTACACCAAAGGGCAAATCACCTGGAAAGAGAAGGGTCCTTTTTCTCACCTGCAGTTCTGTTGTGAATGTTGCAACAGATCTGAAGTCTCAACTGCTTAATCTTGGTCTAGATCCTTATGAAATCTCCGTTACATAAATGCTAAATGCCAATTTGTGAGGGGCAAAAAAGTCAGAGACTCCTTTTCTCCCAGAATGTCTTCCTCTGACATGTCTTATTTGACGGCTTAATTATAAAAGCAGCAGAAACCAGCAGGAGGGGCGGCTGAGCTGTCTGTCAGCACAGCCCAGGCAGCAGCCCCGGACCTACCTCCTGCCTCTCCACGTCCATGTTCCAGACGACAATGCCCCCGTCACTGCCACACGAGATGAGCTGCCGCGTGTGCTGCGCGTAGGACAGGGCCTGGACTTTGTCACTGTGAGAGAGAACGGGGGTCAGCCTCGGCTCAGGAGAGCAAGGGAAAGCCCTAGGGAAGGACGTCCCGCAGTCAGCGTATGAGCACCCCCGCGACTGAGCCCCGAGTGCGGATCCGAGGAATTCGCTGCAACCGTGGTGCTCAAGATTTAAAAGTCAAAGTGCCTATTTCAGCTGCTGAGGCCCCAGGCAGAGGTAATCTTTGTCCATTACCCACACTTAAGGAGAAAAGCTGATGGTCAGATTGGTTATAACCTCTTACTGCTTCCCTCCCTGATTACATAAAAGGTCCTGCGGCATGTGTTCATGTTACACTTGTTTCATGTCACGATTCCCGACATTTTCCCCTGACCAACCAATTGAGCTATCAGGCCAGGTCATGACATGCTCCTTTACAAAGGCATCTTTTGAAAGTTTTGGAGGTTATCCTTCGAGAAGCCCAGTGGATTAACCCGACAGAGTCAGACAAACGCTGTTGCCCACGGCGTGAAGCCCGAATCGGGGACTTGTCCTAGGCACGCCGTTCCTCGGCTCCCAGGCTGACTCCAAAGCATCAGTGCACCTGAGCCTCGCCAAGTCTCTCCAGCAGTTCTCTAGTTTCTGCTCCCTCTTTACTGATCTGTGTTTATCTTTCGTTCTAGTCCACGCATGGCTGACCAGCTAGGCCTCCTGGCGGCAGCCCCGAGGGAGAATTCAGTTTTATGGTCTGACAAGCGGATGATCACCCACAAAAGATTCTATAGAGAGATATTTTCTGTTGGGTCGGGGAGAACAGGGAATCTGAGTTCTTGGTCATTTTTGTTTGAGTATTCTTCTATTTTGAGCTCAAATCGATTAAGAATTCTGTATCCCCTGGGAGGACGGAGAGCAGCTCTTTGAAATTTGGCCTGGTGATGTTTTGACCGATGGCTGGAGCTGCAGGACGGAAGCTGTGGAGCCCCATGCGTCTGTGCCTACAGCTCAGAAAGGCCCACACCTGCTGTCGTGAACGGGCCTTTCCTATCTCTGGAGCGGGTCAACAAATTAGATGCCAGCACGTTTTAAGTGATAAAACGTGTTCTGTTTGGCTTAGAAAGCTAACAAGTGCTTTTATAAATTGAATATTCCTAAGCTTCACAGAAGACAAGGAACTTAAATCCCAACACCTTAAATTTACTAGACTTAAAAATAAAAATTATTTTACAGAAAATACTAATTCAATAAAATTTTAAGAATCCGAGTTCACAAAATGAAGGTAACTCTTTGGCAAATGAGACTAGCGCGATAAGTTTTAAAGCACGGCTATTTCTCTGATTGACCAGTTGAGTTCTCCTAAATTCATAAAGGATAACAGGCCAAGTAAGTTAATATTATGCCCGTATGTTTAAGGTTATATAAAATACAAACTTGTGTTCAATTAAATTGCATAATTGTTACTGATAAACTTTTAATATAAATAATAATTATGTTTTATAGACTATGCACTTGGCGGTAATTATCTTTAAGTAACTTAAAAGACTAATACATTGAGGTAACGTATAGGTAATCATTGGACACCCACCTAGATAATTGCTAAGTAAGTCAGAATACCCCAATTTTGTTTACAAAGCATACTTAGTTCACTTATGTTTGTTTCTTATTTTTACATTCTGTACACAGGCTACAATATTAGAGAGTCATGTCAATGAACAGGTTCACTTTTGCCACTTTAAGGGGATGAAAAAGTGACGTCTGTATCACAGGAGAAATTTATGTATGCCCGTGAGCTTGCTAGTCTGCAAAAACGCCTGTATGCGACAGACAGTTAGTTCTTAATTCTCTCCTTCCTCCCAATTTTCTCTGCGAACACCGGTTAGTTCTTTGGTCAATTATTATCATTAAAATGAGTGGCTGAGAGTAAGCCAGGTTCAGATAAAAACAACAGAAATTGTATATGCACTTTTTTGGGGGGGGGGTACTGGGGGTAATTTTTATTCTACAATTTTTTAAATGTCTTTTTTAGCAGCTATACTAGGAAATGCAAGACACGATAAGCTGCCCAGACATAAAATGCACAACTGAGAGCTGCCCCCACAGCAAGATTATTATGATTTCTCGCCCATGTTGTCATCAGTCCTTTCATAACCTGCCCCCGGCAAACACTGTCCCCATTGATTAGTTTGCAATGTCTAGAGTTTTACATAAATAGAACGATAATAAAGTATATGAGTTTTTTTAATGTTTTCTTTTACTCACTGTAATTACTTTAAAATTTATTTTTCTGGTTGGGTGTATCAACAGCTTTTTGTTCGTTTTTTTTTTTTTTTTGAGTTGGATTTTATTTATATGAACCCATTCTTCAATTGATGGATATTTTGAGTTGTTTTCAGGTTGGAACGATTACAAAAAAACAAAAGCATGTCCTTTGGAGTACAAGTCTCTGAATGGGCACGTGTGTTTATTTCTCTTGGGCACATACACAGGACGGATCCAGAACAAGTGGACCACACGGAAGGTGCATTTAATTTTTGAGAGAACGCCAAGCTGCTTTCGAAAGTGGCTGCCCCGTTTCTGTGCCTGCCGATAGTGCCAGGCTTTATTCCTCCGGAACCTCACCACGATTGGGTATGATTGGGCTGTTAAACTTTAACCCTGTACCACATGCACAGGGGCATTGGATTGTAGTTTTAATTTGCATTTTCGTAGTAACCACTGACGCTGAACGTCTTGTCCTGTGTTTACCTGCACATGTGCTTTTTGAAAGAAGAAGAGCAACTTCGTCTTACAGCAGCGGTTGTCACACTGTCTGGTCCTGGGACCATTTTACACTCTTAAAAGTTACCCGAGGACACCGCGCGCTGTATCAGTGAGTGCTAACTGTCAACATTTACTGCATCTGAAACCAAAACTAAGACACTTAAAAATACTCATTTGAAAATAGCCATGATGAACCCATTCCATTTTAACAAAAATAATACATATTTTATGAAAAATCGCTCTATTTCCCAGAAAGACACTCTGATGACAAAAAAGGCATCGTTCAACATTTCAACGAGTCTTCCCAAGGCCTGGCTGAGCAGGGGAGAGCCAGAGGCACATCTCTCTCTGCATCTGAGATGATGGTCCTCACCATGCAGCCTCGACTCCACGGCATACCCTGAGGACAGACTGACAAGAAAGGCAATTCTAATGTAAAGTATAAATTCATTCCAGGGTATGAAAGAGGAAAACGATTTACTCTGCATGACTCAGTAAGATAGGAAAACCGCTAACGCGTCTTGTGCAGTGAAGATGCACCCAATGCCCAAGCCCCACCCCTGCCTGGAGCAGCCGGCTGGGACTCCTATTTTCTGTTGCCTACGCCTGTTATCTACTCTTCAGGTTTTCCTGGGAACTAGTTGAAACCTCTTGCTATTTCCCGCATTAGTTAATGACTAATATAAAATCTTTGAAATACAGTCAGTTAAAAAAAAAATCAATTGTTTTCTCTCGGTCCGGTTGGTCATTTCTTCCATTTGCAAGTATGGTGTGCCACCATTCTGACATTCAGGCACAAGAAGGGAAATCTGTCTAGTTGGACAGACTCATAGCCCTGTGATTTGAACTACATTTCATTTGTTAAGTGTCCTGATACACATCAACGGCCTTGTAAAACCAAAATAAGCTCCGGAAGGAACCGCACTGCCACTCATAGCTGGCAGCAACCCTCAGCAGCAAATACATAATTTATAGAACTCCAGCGATGTTCGCATTCCAGCGCAGAAGAGTGGGACTCAGTGAGGAGCCCTGGCTTCCAAGCTTTGCAGTAAAGCCGCTCCAGGGCTTCTTGACTTAAGGATTGAAAACGCAACCCCCTTGCAGTTAAAAAGGTGAGAGAACACGCCAGGGTCACAGATAAAGACAAAAAGACATCACCGCAGCTCTTAGACTAGAGAGTATTTCCAAGCTAGCTGTCACTCCCTGGACAAGGGCCCTAGGCACTGCAATGCCCATGAACTGAGGACGGCCTGGAAACCCCGCTTCACACCCACCAGGGTCGGCCCGCACCAAGACTCTTCTTCGTGGGACAGCTTCCTGTCCTTTCTCACTAGCCCCAGAGGTAACGTACATCTGATGATCAGGTCCAGCTACCTAATTTGGGGGGCCCAATGCAAAATGAAAATGCAGGGCCCCTTGTTAAAAATTAGTTAAGAATGACAAGACGGTGCGCGCTGGGCATTAAACCGAGTGAGGACCTTCCGAGCACCGGGCCTCGTGTGACTGCGCTGGGCACAGGCCTGCGAAGCCGGGTCTGTGCCTGACACGTCTTCAGGAAAACGGGAGGAGACACCATTATCCTCTTTACAGAAACAGATTTTCAGGCAAAGGCTAACGTCTGCCCAAATCTCAAAATCGGTCCTCTTCCATCCCCTACTAGTAGGAGGACTTAAACGTATAGCACCTTTCATTTCTTCGGTGCCAAGTCCGAGGTTACATGGTAAAAATCTCATCTTTCTCTTTGATGTTCAGAACCCCATGCTCATGCTTTCCAGACCTCAGAGGACCAGAGGGCCTCGTGGGCCATCCGCACACGAGAGGGCCCCCAGATGACTGATACCGGGGGTCACCCTACACCTGAGACCCTCGGAGGACTTGCCTTGCCGGGAACCCTTGGACCACAGCTGGTCTGAAGCTGAACCCAGGGACGCCTGTCTGGGAACCAGTTTAAGCACCAGCAGAGTTGTGCTGTTTACTGGCGAGGGTGGAAGTTCAGACTAGCCACTGCCCCTCCGTCACCCGCGCGAAACTCTGAATTTAGTTCATGCAGCTCCGCGTGGGGCGACCTCCGGACCCTGAGGACCAGGAGGCGCGTTTCAGCTCCTGAGGCCCGTGGCAGGAGCGACTCTCCCAGTCAGACTGTCCCACCTCTGCCTTCTTCCATACCTCCAGCTCAGCGCCGCAGAGGCGGGGCCTGTTTCCTGAGTCACCTCCGTGTCCCAGGTGCCCGGGGCAGCCTTGGGTGTAGACGGAGCTCAGGGAACACTTGGTGACTGTATTATGGAGAGAGGGAGTTGGTGTACGTCACAGGGTTTCCACGGAAAGGCTACCATCAAAGAGAAACTGTAATCATATCCAAAACTATACCACGGAACACTACTCGGCCATCAGCAGAGACGAAACCCTGCCATTTGTGACAGCGTGGATGGCCCTTGAGACTGTCACGCTAAGTGAAGTAAGTCACACGGACGAAGCTAAGCACCACGGGATTTCACTCATACGTGGGACGTAGAACCGAACCTTGGGGACACAGACAGCAGTGTGGTGGTTCCTGGTGGGGTGTGTGTGGGGTGAGGGGGCCTAATATGGGGACAGAAGACGGTTTGACTGTGGCTGGTTGGCACCCAGTGCAATGCACAGATCCTGTACCACAGAAGTGGACGCCTGAAGCCTATGCGATCTGATTAACCAACGTCACCCCATGAATTTAATTTAAAAAAGATGAAAAAAACACCAAAAGCTTAATTTTTGAAGTATAATTTTTAGGAACAAGAATAATTTTAACTGCCACTTATTAGCCTTTACTCTTGGAATTATTTTATTTTTATTTTTAAACATTTTACTTATTTAGAGAGAGGGGAAGGGAGGAAGGGAGGGAGGGAGAAACGTCAGTGTGTGGTTGCCTCTCTCATGCCCACAACTGGGGACCTGGCCACAACCCAGGCCTGTGCCCTGACTGGGAACCAAACCCTTTGGTTTGCAGGCCGGTGCTCCATCCACTGGGCCACACCAGCCAGGGCCGGGATTATTTATGCACTATGTCACGAATGCTTTCTGACAACCTTTGAGGGTCTTCTTTCCGACATTACCCTTTCTTTAGAGCCGAGAAAACCGAGGATCAGAAGGAACTGCCGTGCCCAAGCCTTCACAGCCACTGCAGAAGACTGGATCGGTGCCCCCTCTCTGTCCCCTCTTTTTGATAAGATTCTACCCTCTATGAGAACTCTGGTTTCTAATGCTTTTATTCATGTCTTTAACCAGATAGTAAAGAACAGGAAAGACAGCTCTTCCCCTCTATCCTAACGATTCTCCAGTGCTACAGTGAGAAACACTCCTAGATCTCAGATCTGACAGGAGAGCTTTTCTACCTACAGATCCTTACCCACCCTTGCAACCCAGAAGCTGTGCTCGGTGATGGCCAGAGGGAAGGAGGCAGGGGCTTGATGGGGGGGGAAATGGGGACATCTGTAATGGTGTCAGTAATAAAAATGAAAAAATAAATAAGGTAAAAAAAAAGGATTTTACTTCCTTTTATAATTTTACATACAATTTACCTGATGTGAGAGGGAAAAGCACAAATTCTATGTATTATAGGTTTATTTATGAACAGCCTATTTATATAACCAGAGGCTTTGAGGAGGCTTGTGACAAAGGTCATACACGTGGTGAGGACAGGAAGAGAGAAACCTAGAGCTGGGATCGTGAGAACAGAGCGCAAACACACAGGCCAAGCCTGAGGCCACCCGCAGCCCCCGAGGAGGGACCCACCACAAGGGACCACACCGACCTTGTTCTGTGCTTTAAATCAAGTTACCATTAAATTAAATTGCCAGAAAGTCTCAGAAGCCTAGGAGAAGAGTGTTATAAGGAAAATTACAGTCGTAAAGTTGGTCATGCAATAATAGATACTCGTCGGCAGCCGTCCGTCTCGAGAGACGATGGTGTAGCTTCTCAAGAGTCTATCTGCACCGCCGAGAATGGCTGTGCAGTCCGACTCGGGAGTGACATGGTATCTGTCTCCTCCCGTGTTGAATCGACATCTTGTGATGACGCTGAAGCTACAGAGCCTGGGCAGGGTGATATGGAGGGTCTGCTGTTGCCCATGCAGCAGACCCCCCCTCTCTTCGCAGCTGAAGGGTCCAAGGGAAAGACGGAGTCAATACAGCTTGGCTTCAGGTGCGCCGCAGGAGTTGCCGGTGTTGACTACAACGTCAAACCGCCTTAGGGACTCCGGCTCCGGATTTTCTGTCGGGGTTTACTCCCTTAGCCTTTCCCCTGAAGACGTATGCCGCAAGGCAGCGGAGGTTTTTTGGAGTCAGAGTTTTCCTTCTCTGATGTGCCCTGACTGGAAGATCGAACCAGCGACACTTAGCTCGCAGGCCGACGCTCAATCCACTGAGCTAAACCAGCCAGGGCAATAATAGATACTATCTATGAATAAAAAGGGTCTAGAAGCCCAAGCACCGTTACTGGATTTGGCAAGGTGGACACGGGGCAATAACTACAGGTTTGTGCTTCGATGATATCCATCCGACTGGTAACTGACACTGAGAAACATAACTGGTCCCAGAAACCGGAACCTTTCCTTTGCCTTTCCCTTCACAGAACTAGCAGATAAGCACGTTCCCTTTGCTGCAGGGGACAAAAATACCAAAATGCTTCCAGTGCAGAAAAACACTGTGTTGAAGCCGCTTTCTTCGGGTATTTTTCCTTGGACTCAGACAGTTTTGCTGTCACCAGTCCAGTGCGACAGCTCTCTCTGTGCTGACGGGATTTTACCCACAGAACCAGACTGGTCACCAGCATGTCGTACGGCTGCCGCCGAGAGAGGACCTGCAGCGGCAGGACCTGGGACAGAAGCCACAGGGAGCGGTCCCTCCGCCCCATGGTGGGACATCGCCAGGACAGGGGAAGGCAGTCTCCCTACCCCGAGGGGCGGGGAGCTCCGGTCCTGTCTGGTGTCCCCAGGTCGGTCCCCGATTTGGAACCCTGACCACCATCAGTCGCCCCGGGGGAGGGGGGAAAATGAGTCATCGTAGGACAGCCGAAAGGGCTGCCTCGGGCCCCCAGCAGGAACTCTTCGGCCTCTGAAGTAGAAATGAGACAGGAAACGTCACCAAGCATGGTGGGGACATGTGCTAGTCAGTCTTCTTTCTCCACCTCCGGGGCCTGGCGCAGTGCTGGGTGCCAGAAGGCTCTGAGCAGCTTTCTCAGCTCAGACTGCACCCAGCTCCGGGAGCCTCGGAGGGCGGGAGCTCAGTGTTGTCACCTACTAAACGGTGTCTGGCTCCTCCCTTCCAGAGGGCTGCCGTGCCGTTAAACGGAGGGGTCTGTGGGTTTGGAAAACTCTTTATGAAACGCGAGGCCATCACCGAGACTGGCCCAGCGGCCGTCTCCAGGGCGGAGGAAGGGCAGCCCTGCGGGCGGGCCTGGGGCTGCTCCCTCCCTGCCTGGCACCCGTGCTCCTTCCTTCCTATGCCTTCTTTGTGTCCCCACCCTCCTGTTTCCGGCAAGTCCAGTGGCTTCCTTACCCCCACCTTGGGTACCCCGACCCACCCTAGCAGGGTGGCACCAACCGATGCTGAAGACGTCCGCTTCTCCTAGCTCCGGGGCTCCAGGGCTTCCCCTCTCGGGCGAAGACCCCACCTCCAGGGTCACGTCACGACTCGGCTTGAGTTGCACGAAGCGCCAGGTAAAGGCCTTCTGCCCTTATTCCTGCTGGAAGCCAGTCCTCGCTGGCGGCGCTGCCCCTCTGAGTTCTAAGGGCGTGATCCTCTCAGGACAAACTCCATTTTCTAAAAGGCCACGTCTGTACTTCTTGGGCACTGCAAGGCCCACTGCTTCAGACATCATTCTTCTGGGACCGAGGGACTGTCCCGACGTGACAGCTTTTCCTCGTCCCGGACAACTCTGTCCCTGAGCCACTCCGCTCAGAGCCGAGCCGGCACGGAGCCTCGAGCTGTTTCTCCCCGGGGACGGCCACGCAACGCTGCCTGCAGTCTGTCCGCCGCCGAGCAAAACGGAACTACTTACAGGCTCAGTGAGTGAGTCCGACAAATATTACTGCCTCTCATCCAAACGTGCGCTTATTTCTCCGAGAGCCCAAGGGGACAGGGACTGCCTGGCAGGTGAGAGAACTGCTGAGCGTTCCTAACAGGGCTGCGCTCGCCTTCTCTTTCCGCACTTAACAACGTGGATGGTGTCAACTCCTTCCACGTGACCTCGATGCGCGTCACCTTGTCGTGGAGAGACACACCAGGGAGCGATTCCTCTAACGGGCCAATGACAAGGTTCGAGCGGCTCCACAAGCCAGCCGCAGCCCCAGACAACGGGTCTGTTCCCTCACGCACTAAGGGAATTATTCGTGCCTGGCCCCTCCAAAACTGAGTCAGTTCAATAACCCTAAACTGCAGCTTTAACTGCCTAGACTTTTGAAACGAGTGTTTCCGGGCAGATTTACAGTTAGAGCTAATGGTGCTTAACGCCAGCCCGTTCATGGGGGCGTCGCTGCGACTGTTTCCGGCGGGCTGGAGTCACTCCCTGGTTTTCAAATCCTCACAAGCTGAAACGATTCAGAGTGTCACAGCAGATCTAGAATTCTCCTCTGCAATTCGGCCAGGCTGTGTCCCCAGGCACGGGGCAGCACAGAGCAGGACGAACCCGAGCGTGGCCTGAGGTTCCCCAGCAGGGAGCTGCCCGGGAGGCCTGTGACCGTCTGGGTGGCCCAGCTCCACACCAGCGACCAGAGTCTCCAAGGACAAGGCCCAGGAACCTGCTTCAAACAGATTCCGCGGGGACTCTGCGCGCGGCCACGTTTGACACCTGCTCCAGGACACGAGCAGCTTTCTCTGCTTTCCCTCTCAGCCCCTGAAACCTGTCCCCGGGAAGAAGAGCCTGATAGACACTGAGGCGGGTGCGCACTAAACAAACACCTGGGGAAGGACGACGCGTCCCGTGCAGGGAAGAACAGGGTCTCTCCCCTCGTCCTTAAGCTGGCGGGAGTCTTGACGCCACATTTGACTCAACCATTGAAATTCTTTGACGCTTCACGGCTTGTACTTTTAAGCTTTTTTCCTTCCACTCTCGAATTTTTACTCTTACATTCCCCCTGGTTCTAATTTTTGCCTCTTATTTATTTGCTGCCATTATTTTATTTTATGGTTTCTACAAGCACTCGCCAGTCCTCTGGGGAAAAAATACCATGGGGTATAAATAAACATGCTTACGTACAGCTATAAATCAAAGGGGCCATGATTTCCCTTCCTGCCATGGTCCTTCCCATGATAAGACCCTGTGACACAGGCTGGACCCCACTCCCTCGTCCCCGCTTTCAGCTGGGAATCTTGTCTCAAGAGTTCCTTACGAAGCACCAGCGGTCTTACTTGTGTCCTTGGAGCTCGATGGCGGTCCCTTTTCTCCCACCGATGTCCCACATGATCACAGAGTGGTCGGAGCTGCCTGAGAACAGAACTCGCTGGACGGGGTCCCAGCAGAGAGCAGTCACCCCACCTGAGAGACGAGACACAGCGCCACATCAGTCACAGAGTAACGATATCACTCACCAGTATACTGTGAACGCAAACGCATTAGGACCCACAGCAGTTGCTGGCATACAATAACGTTTCTGTTGTGAGAACAAACAGGAAGTCCCAAAAGAGAAAAAAATTGGCTGAGAAGAAGAGTTCCACACTTGAAAGCACTTTCCCCCAAATTTAAGTGTACCATAAAATCAATCAATTACTATAAAGGCCAAAGAGAAACGAAGAAGACAATGAACTGACCTTGAAACAACAGACATGATTCTCAGAAGAACGGAAAGTATTGCCCTGCTTGGAAACAGGAGCCCTATTTTTTTAACTGCTACCTACCTCCCGCCCAGACGATAATAGGTGAGAAGTTGAGAGGGTTTTAAAAAGCTCAGTTAGATGTTGTGATCTTGAACATCACTGATAATTAGACTAAAATATCAGAACGTAACCTGTAATTCCTCTCTTTGGAAATGTAACTACAGATTGAGGGCAAATCATTCACTTCCTTCAGTGCCAGCTTCCTCGGCTGTGAAAGGGGATGAGGCTGAGGTGCCTCCCGCCGCTGCTGCTGCTGCTACCGGCCTGGCCAGTCCCCATGTCACCCGCTCGCAGGAGGTCAGGTGGATCCGGGGCCAGCCCGCTCCGGCCGCCGCGCAGGGCAGACCTCGGCTGTTAGCATGACTAGTGGCGTGGCTCTAAAATAGTACGTGGACTGCCTTCTCTGGCAGCACCAGGAAGCCTCCAAACAGTTAACAATGTGGCAAGTACTCATTTTTTAAAAAAATGTTTATTGAAAAATACCAAAATTTAAAGTCCTTTTCACAAAAAAAGGAGAAAAGTATATTCTGAAAAGAACATAAAATATCTACTTATTTGTTGGGATCTGATTTTTTTGTTTTTTTTTTTAGATTATACATTTGTTCTAATAAAGTGCTTCACTTTAAAAGCTTTTAGGAAAGTTTCTCTTATATAATTGCATACGAAGATTTTTTTTTTTCAAGATTGAAAGGGAAAAAAAACTCCATTCTTCTGAATTATGCTTCACCCTTTGAGTTCCATGAGTAATTCGAAATTTTGATAAGCATGAGAAAAAAGTATATCAGTATATAACCTGAGGTACAAGAAAAGAACAAAACATAATAGACGAATCATTCCATTGTTATTTATATCGATAGCCACCAGAAAAAGAGTCGCTGGAAGAGACGCGGGCACTTCTGGGAAAATTTGTCAGCGTTGCTCACAGTGACGTGGGCACTCAAAGGGTCAACAGCGTCTTCCTACACCTGCACAACATTCTGCTTGTCCACCACATGTGTTTCTGTCCATGCAATCACCTCCTCTTCCCTCACCACGTCCTGCCCTGCCACCCCGCTCACACACACACACACACACACCAAGCACAGAGCCAGCAGCAGACAGGCCCTAGGGTTGTCTGCCGAATGGATGAACAAGCAGATGAATGACAACACAAACATTTCTTTTTTTTATCCATAAATCTTATTTGGAGCTTCTCTGTGATGCTTACTTAGTTAGCCTTTCAATGCTAAATATTTCCTCCTTCTGTAGAACTCCTTTCCCTGCTATTAAATTCCATGGTTATACTTACACACACACACACACACAAGCCACCCTTCAGTACTTGGCCATGTAATAGCTGAAGATAGCATTCCATTCTGCAAAACACGCTGTGACTTCCCACGCAGACGTGAATGGCTTGTTCTGGGAGCCGCCCAAGGCAGAGGGACCTAACTGTCCCCCCGACTTCGCAGCCCCTCCACAGAGGGCACCACCTGGAAAGCTGCCGGCCCGCCAGGTCCCCACTCCCTGAGGGGCGTGCGACCCGTTCTCAGCCCCAGAACCCAGAAAGGAGCCTCGGAAGGATGGAGAAGTAGTAGTAATCTGCATCCCGCCTGGGCCCAGGCAGTGAAGATGGCTCTTGTCCACTTCCCCTCAGTGGATGCCAAGACTGTGGGGCCTGGAGAAACCACCATGTCCTCGGGTCACCACGTGGAAGGAGCTACAGATTCACAACCCCGTGCGGGGTAGATGCACGAGCGGAACATCAACTGCTGCTGCGTCACGGCCCTGAAAGGCTGACAGCGACTGGCCAGGGCCGTGAGCCTGACTTCTCCCAATGCCGTGTGGTTTCTGGACTGCAGTGGCCCCTCTGTGTCGCGGTCCACTTACCAAGGCCTCACTGTACTGCAGGGCTTTGAAAAATATTATATTTGATTATTTATCGTGGATTTTTCGCTGTATCGCGGGACTTTGCGGTACTGTATATGTATGCTGTTAAAGTGACGTAGGTTTAAGAGTGTAGAATGTTTAAGAACACAAGTAGTGTTTATAAAAGTGTAGAAAAGGTTAATAAGGGAGTGGGGAAGGTTAATAAGAAAACGGGAATGGTTGATAAGTGTGTGGGAAGGGTTTATAAAGCCTTAAAATATATATAAACACTAAAATAAATGTAAGGTTCCTACTTCGTGAATTTTCACCTATCGCTGGGGGTGGGGGTGAGGCGTCTAGAACATAATACCCGCGAAAAGTGAGGAATCACTATGTTACAATAAGGCTGGCGAAAGAAGAAGGTGAGAGTCACCACAAGTTTCATAAATGTCATAAGAATGAAAAGAAGTTACTGGTTTAGACCGTTAATATTGATGCCTGGTGTTTAAACAGAACTTAGCCTCCAAAGCAACCCATCATAAACTCTGAACTGGGCTTTCCTCCAAAATACATCTCACTGCCTCTGCTGCTGCCTGTGTGTGAGCCCCTCGCAGACGGGAGAAGTAAGGGCGACGATACACATCTCGTCGTCAGGCTGCGGAAGTCACCACTGCTGACGAGAACGCAAACCAGCCAAGCGCGGCAGGTCACGTCCAACAAAACGACACACGCCCTCCGCTCGGCACCTGCAATCTCACGTCTAGGAATGCATCTTGAAGGATCTGCTGTCTCCACAGCCACCGAGTAATAGAAAAGCCACCCATGCACAAGGCTCTTCATTTCGGCACTGTCTGAAGTAGCTAAACGTTGGGGACAACCTCAGTGCTCCCGCGAACGTGGGTGAGGGAACCGGGTCACACTCACACCGGGCACCGCGTAGCTGTGAAGAACGAGGGTCTCTCGGATGGACGGAAAGTGATTTCCAGGAAATGCTGTAAAGCGAAAAAGACAATGTGCAAAAGAAGTATCTCTGTTATGCTACCTTTCATCTAAGGACACAAAAGGCAAATGAGAAATTAAAGAGATTCACTGAAGCAGGCGTGCGGGCAAGGCTGGGGAGAAGGGAGGCAGGAGAGCGACACCTTCCATAGTTTTTTCTTTGGTTCTGAGTTTTAGAGCGATGTGTGTGTTTCACGTTTTCATAAACAAGTAAATAATTAAAGTCAAGAAGGCGTGTGTGTGTGTGTGTCTGTGTGTCTGTGTGATGGACCCATGATGCAATGTAAATAGAAACAAGTGAACCTGGCCGTATTACAAATGAATGGTACAACCACACCAAAGCGGGGCCGGGGGAGAAGTGAGAAAGGTAACTTTGGAAAACGTCAGTAGGCTAAATATAAAAACGTCTGTACACAAACTAGCACTCCAGGTAGTAGGGTTGCATTTCACAGGATGGCAGGAGAGTAAGGAGCTTGGAAAATTCCTGGGCAAGCGGGATGGGGAAACCAAGACAAGAAAGTTAAACAAGGCCAAACAATTTCAACAACTGAACAGCCAGCTGGTGAATCCCAAGACCTGATCTTCCCAGCCGAAGGACACTTGACAGCAAACGGTTTCTTCCCTTCCTCCCTAACCAGAGAACACATAGCTTAAATCTCGCTGGTCTGGGAAAATAGGGAACAGAGACCCGACTAGTGCCGTTTGTGCCAGCTAAGGCCAAGGGCAGGTGAAGTCAGGGGAGCGAGTAACAGACACCGCAGTAGAGCCAGACAGACCCGAGACAGAAGTAAAACAGTAAAGCAGACCGAAGACCGATCCCAAGCCCCCGTGTGCTCGTTCTGACGCATCAGCATGTTAGACACACACCTGGAGAGCGGATGCACATTCTGCTGAAACCCTCCCCTAAGATTCTCATCTGCAGGAACAAAAAAAACCTCTCCAAACGAAGACCGGTACCCCCTGCTCTAAAGCACGCTCACGCCCCTTCTTAGGCATGAACTTTCTACTTCCTCCTAGACTCTGAGGGTCCCCACGAGACTTGCAACTAGGGGAGCGTGGGCAGCGGCAGCCCACTCCAGGCTGAACCCCAGATCCTGTCCCCAAGGCCCCCTTTTCCCTGACTTCCCAGGGGCCGACAGCAGCCCCGCCTGGGCTCACTCCTTTCCTGCAGTGTTTCGAGGGAGCCGAAGCAGAGCCCTGCCCAGGGCCCCCTGCTGCTTCTTCTATGCTAAGCCCTCCTTGTTTCACTGTCCCCAGCTTCAGTAAATGCACCCTCAAAACCAATTAGACTTGTGATGTAAGATTTTTCCTGCACAAAGTCAAGAACCAACACACCACCAGCCGACCTGGGGCAGGCCCGCTCTGGGCTGGGCCCCGTCTGGTAATCTATGTGTTATATAGGTTAACAGTTGTTAAACTACTCTGTGTGAATTCTAGGGTTAACTAAATCAATGTATTGAGGGTAATGAGAGCTGAGTTTCTCACTACTGTTAACAGGAGGGGGAAGGTTAGAATGATCTCTCTGGTGTTAGGCTAGAATTGGACTTATCAGTATGAAATCACAGAACGTGCAGAAGTAGTGAGAGACGTGTGAGTACACGTGTATTTTTTTAGCTGTCCGCTGAGAGGGCCTAGAAGCAATGACCCCTCATGGACTCCTACAGCTCCCAGATTTTGGCTTCTAAACACCATTCACTAACAGAAGGAACGAGGCCCGTTCGGTCGGCTGGCTCTGGCCTGTGGCGCGCACGTGGTACCGGACACCAAGGCATGCTCAACAAATGGCGGAGACGCTTTGAAACTATGTAAATATTCCATTTCCTTTTATATTTCCACCCAATAATTTTAGTATTCATTGATGAGTCTTATCGGAAACAAGTATGACTGTGGTGATTGCCAAGCTGTGTTTTTTCTATTATCATTGCTCTCTACACTTTTTAATTGGAGTCACACTATAAGGAAGAACTTACACCTCATCCCTACTTATTCAATTGTTTATACTGGAATAGGCCCCCAAGTTCTTATTAATTTCTATGTGCGAGGACCCTGGATTACCACTGGCTCGTCCCCTCATTTGACGCAAGTCCCGGATCAAACACCGCCTCCCTCCGCCAGTGCTCCCTGGACCACTGCCTCACCTCCTCCTCATTCTTTCCCTTCTCCGGAGAGCACAACAATAGATCACGCATTGATTTATCATTTCCTGCCCTGACAGAATACGAGCTCTGGGAGGGCCGGGTTTTGGCTGACTCACCAAAGCGTCCCCTGGACGAGACTTCTACCTCTTACAGGAAGCACCCGATGAGCACAGACAAACGAGCCAACAGCTGAACGCGGGAGCGAGCACAAACGGATGACTTTGCTTTGTTCTTAGCACATAACACAGTCCCACGACCCTTTTCTCTGGCTACGCAGTGCGGCCCCTGGGCCCGCCTCCACCTAGCCTATTACTCGCACCTTTGGTTGGGGAACGCTCATCTGAAGGAGGAGCGCTGCAGGTGGTCTTGCGGGACTGGTTGGGCCACTAGGGTTCAGGGGACAGAAAAGAGAAAGATGACAAAGGCATGGTCTCCCATATATGACCTGCGCTTGTGCCCCTCCTCCCCATGAGTGGGATTAGTGCCCTTACACAGGAGACCCCAGAGAGCTCCCTCGCCCACCTCTGCTAAGGGAGGCTGGGGCGAGGCCCCTGAAGCAGGAAGTGGGCCCCACCAACGCCCAGGCTAACAGAGCCTCCATCCTGGGCCTCCCAGTTTCCAGAACTGTGATAAGCGAACACCTGCCGGTCATCGGCCACCGGCCTACGGTGTCTGTAAAGGCACCCGAACAGACGACGCCGGCACATAAAATGGGTGAGTCGGGTTCTTTGGGGCTTCAGGTCGGATTTAAATAGTGGTGGGTGCTGACAGAAAGAACGGTTAGGCTTTTCTTCCTATCAGAAAACCCGGGGAAATACTGAAACGGAACTGCCCCAGGGCTTCTCCCCGCACCCGCCCACAGCCACGCACTGCACCCCGAGGCCGCCGGCCTGTTCTGTTGGCGGCTAGAGGATGCGGGTGATCGGCGGTGAAGGAACGGGACGTCTGCACGTGGTCCTGTAAGCACGGAAGCTCTGGAACCAGACTCTGGGCTCGAATGCCAGCTCTATCCTCAGGTCTGTGGCCTCTGGGCGAGCTGTTTCATGTCTTGGTGCTTTAGAAGCCTGTCTGTGAGCGAGGGCTGGTGCTGGTCGCAGCTTTGCTGGGATGAGGCGAGTTAGTATCTCACGGGCACACAGACTGGCGCCGGGCGCTGCTGCTGGGGCACAGGGGCCCTCACCGAGGCTGCATCTGACAGTGTCCGCGTGAGTCAGCGCCAGCCGGCAGCCAGGGGGCTCCCCCAGCCCTTAGGGGATCCGCTGAAGTTTCAGAAACAAGTCCGATCTCCAGTTTTCCCACACCGAGCCAGGCTGTAAGGGGCCAGAGCTGAGAAGAGGAGCTCTTCAGAGCAGAGTCAGGACGAAAACAATAAGAGGATCAGGTTAAAGCAAGGCAGGGTACACTCACCAGTGCCCCCCACTGCCCCACGGCTCAGAGCATCACACCACTCTCCCGTGAGAGTGGAAAAGCTGAAAGGAAAAGTCGGAAGCCAGGCAACAGGATGGGGCTTGGAATGTGAACAAACAACCTGAGGTTCCCATCCCAGCTCCCTGGAAATGGCCTAACCACGGGGCCCGCTGGAGGTTTGGCTTAGAGACTGGGAACCACAGCATTCATTTCAGGGCAGTTCACTGGGCAGTGACTGGGCATCCTCTGCACAGCAGGCACGGTGCTCAGTCAGGAAAAACCCAGCCCCAACGCCAGCACACGCGGACGTTAAGGGGACGGGGCGGGCTCTGAGGACCAGCACACGCCCGCTGTACCTGGCGGAGCCATCTTCTCAAGGGGCCGGCAGTGATGCACCACTGCCCCCTCTGCCTGCAGGGCTGGGCCTGCCTTGCATCGTCCAAGTAACTTTTCTCCCCCTTCCCAGCGCAGCTCCGGAGTCCCCTCCTGCAGGAAGCCTCCCCCACCCCGTCTCAGTGAGGATGCGGCCTCTGTGCGTGACTCACTGGCACCCTCACCCACCGTAGCAAACCTGGCAGGATTATAAATGTCGCTGCTGACACCTGTCTTTGCATTCGAGCACAGTGCACACTGCCCGGTACACAGCAGGGGCCCCGCAGAGGGTCACTCACCTAGCCTGGTGCTTGGATGGCAGAGAGGAACCGGAGGACAATAAACCAGGGCCATAAAGCACCACCACAGAGGCGGGGCGTTTGGCAGAGCCTGGGAGCTGGGGCCCAGCGGGCAGGTGGGGCCCCCCAGGAGCCACGGAGGGGACCGGAGCGGGAGGAAACGCGGGGACTGCACAGCCCCTGCCTTCCCAGGAGGGCCCTGCATCTGTCTGCACACAGAGCTGCCTGACGAATGGGCCTTTCTGCCGAACACCCCTGGGGGCAGGGGAAGGCCCCCATCTCGGTCCAGGTAGCCTACGCTCCGCAGCAATGCTGCCGCGCTCCTCCCGCTCAGCTGCACACCCAGGGTGCCCTCCTCGCCCTCCGTGACAGGAGAATGAGAGCCGGGGCTGCCACCCCTGTGGGCTCCAGGGCATCGGACGTTCTAGGTGACAGAAAGCATTTCCTCCATTTCGGGGAAATGGGAGGAGAGCGCTGAGTGTCTGCAGAGGAACTACGTGGAGGGGTCACAGGGCAGGTCTGACACGGACTTAGGAGGATGAGTCTGCACTGGGGAGGGCGGGCTAAGACTCAGTGGAGCCTGCGGCTGGGTCCCGGCCCAGTGGCTGACAGCCCGAGGAGAGGGCAGGGACAGGGACAGAAGCACGGACCACACTCGCCAGGAAGGAAGAGCAGAGGGGCCCCGTGCTGGGAAGCACAGGGCAGCGAGGGACCACAGGCCGGACTTCTCCACAAGGACAAGAGCAAGTGGCCAGAGGCAGAGATGACTCAGACGATCTTTTCAGAGTCTTTCCCCTGGATTTAATATTCTCACTTCCCTTTCTTTCCCTTTAGGAAACCCCTTATGATCTAAGTACTTTCCCACTTTATATCCTCATTCACCTACTTTTGTTCTTACATGATGTCTAAACTCAATATTAACCTTGTTCTGTACTCAACGACGGGTGGAATCTGCAGACGCCCATTAAAAAAACCCACGAAAACACACAGTGACTTATTTTCCAAGGTTAACATCACATATTAAAAATACTAGTAAAAAATTAATCCTCATCACCTGTTCAAGACCTTCAAAGCCTAAATATGGGTGTTTTATATCGGGGCACCTTGTTCAGGTAACTCTGAGCAGAGCCCCAAAGGCAGGGCCGCTAACGAGGAACTTCTACCTTTTGTGCAGCCCGGCCACCCATGGGGAACATACTTTTCATTCCATGAGTCCCAGAGACGGGAGTCTGTCTCGCCCACATCTCCTCGATCCAAGGACAGCAAGGACAGCCTGGGGCAGCTGTCCCTTTGGCTTTCAGGGGGTTTGCGTGGTGGCCACGGAGCCTCGTGCAATGTCTCTGTAACATGTGCCAACCCCAGCTTTCTCCAGGGCAACACGACAAGGAGCCAAATCCCCCTCTTTTCAGAATGGATGGATTCCTCTTTTGCCTGGACTGCTGTTGAAAACTTTAGACATTGTCCCTTCCTGACCCGTTCTGAAATCAGTTGCGTGTGCCACACGCACCTCCGGGCACAAGCCTGGAGTGCACCCTGTCACTTCCACAGCCTGTTCTCTGCACACCAGACCGCACAGGTCACCAAGAAAGCACGCAGCGCGGGAGGCCCGCTTTGCTCCCACCTGTGTGTCCTCTGAACGCCGTGACCAGGGCGCAGGTCTCATGCTCCAGTTTGAGGATCGTTACTTGGCCCGAGTGATCGCCAATAAACACGTGCCGGGTTTCCACATCAAATCTGTCATATAAGCGTTAAGGATTGTTTCTCAAAATTGCGTGGAGGAATTTACAAAAGTGATAGATGAGGACAACGTGGGCATCGTGCTGAAAGATACAAAAATGGACATAAAATGAAAAGAAAGACGCAGTGCTATTAGACAGTGAGACTCAATGTGATAACGATGTCAATTCCCACAACATGAATTTATACATTTAATATAATCCCTATAAAAACATCAACATGTCTTTTCCCAGAGCTAGATATGTTCATTCTTAAGTTTATATGGAAAAGTAAATAAGCAAGAAGAGCCAGAAATATTCTGAAAATAATAGTAATATGGTATGTGATGGTGAAGGCTTAGCCCTATCAGATATTAAAACATGTTATAAAGTCTCTTTAACTAAAAATGTGGTACTGGAGCATAAATGGACATATGGACCAACAAAACAGAACAGAAAGTACAGAAATAGACCCAAAAGCATATAGAAACTTGCTTCACGTCTAATAAAGGTGGCTCTTCAAATGATAAGAAAAAGATGGAGTTAAAAAAAAAAGATACTGGCACAAAGTGGATAGTCATTTGGAAAAATTAACTAGGATTTGTATTTCCCAGTATATACCAGGACAAATTCCAAATGAACTGGAGATCTAAATGTAAAAAAATAAAAATGTAAGTTCTAGATGGAAGAGTACCTTTATGATCTTGGAGTGGAAAAAACTATTACTATTCAAAACCACAACCAACCAACAAATACAGAAGCAAAGCTAAAAGCCAATTGGGAAAAAATATTTGCAACTTAAGTAAAAACAAAAAAGACCAAATCCCTAACACATAAAAAGAGCAATCAAGAAAAAGGCTATAGAAAGATAGGCAAAATACATGAATAGTTCAAGAAGTGGAGATGGTGTTATGCAGAAGAGCATTCACCTAGCAGGTCCGGCTTTTCTCCTTCGAAAGGCTGCCTGAAAGCCTGGCATGGCGTCTGGGAACCTGGGATCCAGGAGGGACTCCACCATTCACAGACAAGGGGCTCCCTGTGCCCTGCCTGCACAGACAATATGGCTTACGGCAGAGAGACGCTCTCCTTCTGGAGTCTGAAAGTCTGGTACATGCCACGCAGAGGCTGCCTCCGTGACCAGTCCCCAGTAAAAACCCAAGGTGCTGAGTCTCTAGAGAGATTTTCGAGTTGATGATGCCTAGCAAGCCCACCTCTGGATATCTGTCCTGGAGATGCACCGGCCAAAGTACAAAAGGACACACGTGTGCGGCTCTTCTCTCCATCTGACACTATGACCGCTCAAGTTTGAGAACACCCGAAAGTCCTTCAAGCAGGGACTTAGGACACATCCATGCAATAGAATACCACGCAGAAGGGAGAAAAAGACCTCCATGCCACAGGCAAATGGACACAGAGCAACTTTCAGGATATATTAGTAAGTGGGGAAAAAACCAAGGTATATGAGAGTTTACATGCTGTACCACCTTTGTGTGGAAAGGGGAGAAAACATTAATATGTGTGTGTCCGCGCGTAGTTAGAAAAGGAAGCCCTGGAAGGGTAGGTCAGGGTCTAACAAAAAGGGCTGCCTGTGGGGATGGGTCAGACGAGCCGGGGGACAGAAGCAGAGTGAGACTTCTCTCTCATTATGTAGTTCCCATTTTGGAATCTTGTAATCACTTTACACATTAAAAATATTTATAAAATTAAACAAAAAAAATCCCTTCAGGTGACAATAATGTGAAATGAATGAACCAAAATATCAAATTGGTGATAAAAGCACACAGTTAACAGAATTATTTCAAGTGACTTGAAAACACAGCATCTTGACTGTGTGTCCTTTGTAGAATATAATCGAAGGAAAAGAGGACGGTAAAGAGATCTAAAATCTCATTCAGTACTTTTGTTGTTATATTACTAGTGTTTTAAAACAACGTAGATAAACCATATGACAAAGCAAATAAGGAATTATGTTAATGTGTTAGGAACCAAGATTTTCAGCCCAAGATAGGAATTAAGTACAAAAATAAAGTAAAAATCTCATAATGTTGAATCCGAACTAGAAATGTTATGTATAATTTCAGTGATCCCTCACTTATTGCGGGTATTATGTTCTAGACCACCCCACCCCCACGATATGTGAAAATCCACAAAGTAGGAACCTTACATTTATTTTAGTATTTACTGTACAGTACCGAAAATCCTGCGATGCAGTGAAAAGTCCGCGGTAAATAATTAAATATAATATTTTTAAAAATCCCGAGACACAGTGAGGCCGCGATAAGTGAACCGCAATGTAGAGAGGGATTACTGTATTTTCTTTTTAAAAATGCACACACATATGTTTTCTTAGCTCTCTCTAAACACTAAAAGCAGCAGCTGAATGCAGGACAGGGACAGGAAGGAACCAGATGAACTTGTCAGAAAGCAAGAAAGCTGTCAGAGCTATGTGGTTTTATCAAAAAAACACAGGGATCATCAGGTCTTCCTGACCTAACCCTGATTCCAACTCACTTAAAGTTGAGTTCCAGTTCAGTTTAGAGCATGACAACCCTCCCTCCCAGGCTCCCTATCTCGGGCCCCTCCAGGGTCATCTCTGCACGCTCTATAGCTGGTAGGAGGGGGAGGCAGAATCTGGTTCAATTTTCTTTGACTTCTCCCTGTTGAATTGTTAGTTACTGGGTAGAACTTGGTTGCTTTTTATGAAAGAGAACACACTGTCTGTCTACACGGGTTTTATAGTGACGGCGCTTTAAGAGCTACTGGGAGACGTGGCTAAACTGTTTCATTTCCAGCTTTCCACCTTCATTCCCTCCTGCTTCTCCTTTCCTCACGTGTCGTGCAGAGAGAAGACCTGCCCCTCAGCCTTGTGAGTGTATCTGAGAGGCTGGAGCAGAGCCATGGCCCCCAGGGACAGCGAGCCGGTAGAGCTGTAATTGTGGGGAACTATGCGCTCCCGTGACGGCCCCGCCAGCCCTTGCTGTGGCCCTGCTGTGTGTGTGGATGTGCATGTGGATGTGTGTATATATATATATAATACTTTATCCTTCATACAAGGAAGACTCAGCGTGGGAATTCTTTGGTGTAAATAGAAGTTTGGTTTTATTTAGCAAGGAAAAAAAAAAAAAAAGGACAGACGAGCCAATATTATGGGGCTCTTACTGGCCAAAGATGGAACAATATGAGCATAAAAACAGGCAATCTGTTGAAATATACGGAATATATTATTTAAACAACAAACAAACTCTGAGTTATAAAAGATCCCTATGGGAGGTAACCAGGGCACTAAATCTCTATCTGAAAACGAGTAATTAGAGAAATAATGAAGAATTTATGTTGCTTTTCTTGTATCACTGCATTTCCGGAAACTCAAACAGCCCCAGTTCAAGGAGGTGAAGCTCTCCCTTACAGAAGAATTAGAACTAATACACGTGTGAAAATGACAGGGTTAGGAAGTCGCCACGCTGGAACACTGTCGGCAGTGGACGAGAGAGATCGCCCCACCAGCGGCTCTGGGCGGCCAGCGCGGCGGCCCGCGGCCCGTCCCGGCCTCGCTGGAAGAACACGCGCTTCCTGCCGGGAAGCCATATGGAGCACACAGCGCTCTTACTGGGTGTGCTTGCCAAAGCTGAATCTGAACGCAATCAAGATTTCAGAGGCAACTTCCAGTGTCAAACGAGGAACAGTTAAATGACAACCCTGGGAAGCAGAGCTCAACGCAGAGTGGGGGGCTGTCTAGAAGAGGACTGACTCAGCGCCTCCACAGTGGCATAGAAGAGGCGGGGTCCCCGCTCTCGGCGGAGGCAGGAGTAGGTATGACCCACCTGGTCCGGCGTGCGGACCTTGTCTGGACCCAAAAGCAAACAAAATCACTGCAGAAGCTGTTTTAGAAACAGCAAGGAAACCTTCAGAAATGGATTGATTATTCAACAACCTCAAGGAGTGATGATAAATTTTTAGGAGTAGTAACAGCATTATGATTATGGAAAAAACTCCCCGTTTTTTCAGAGGTGCACAATGAAGTAGGTACGGTCTGGACTTGTTTTCAAACACTCCAGCAAAGGAGAGAGGGAGCAAAAAGGGAGAGGAGAGTCTACAGTGGACCTCAGTGATCCGGTGTGCGGCTGTCTATTATACTGTGTTTTCCAATTTGCTACATGTTTTGAAAATTCTCATAATAAGAATTATTTTAAAAACTGAAGGAGAATAAAGCATAACAAATTCTCCCAGTCTCCAGAACAAAGGAGGAAAGTTACACTCTACAAACGAGTAACTATATGTAAAACTATATTAAGATTTACATGAAATAAGATCACCTTCAATTCATCTTGATTAATTATAAGAACACAGATGAAAGAAACATACACCCCGCAGGTTTTAGAACTGCAGGTAAATAACAGAGTTCTCTACAAAAAAATGAACCCAGCGAGAAGTATCTGGAAGAGGGTTGAAATAAAATTATATAGTAAAACCTCAAACCAGAGTGACTGGCGCTAAGTATGATATGAGGAAATATGAAAATCAAGATAATCTTAGTAGCCTTCCAGCACGCTTTTCCCTGAACAGGACTAGATCCAAGGGGCTGCTTGCTGGAAAGATGTTTCACTCCACAGGGTGACATCTTGAAAATGTCTCCAACATGGACAGAACCTTCAAAGGGAGCCTGCCAGAATTATTCTGTGGAAGCCTGAGAAGCGGGATCAAACATGGCCCAATGGCTAGACCAAAAGGTGAGGCCGGAGAAAGCACCGGCAGATTTACAGACTAGGAAGTACAGTGGGGGAAGGAAATGGCTGTATTTCTTGGTGCTGCCAGGCAGCGGTCATGTGACCTTGAACAAGCCACCTAAGCTACCTGAGCCTCTCTGAGCCTTGATTTCTACACCCTGAAAATTGAGTTAGGTCTTTTTGTTTTTGCTTCACCTTACGGTATTCACGGTGAACAAAGGAACGTTAGATGGAAGCACTATATAAACTCAGCGACCGCAAAGGTAAGCTATTCTTTTTCTCTCCATCATTATTATTGTGGCGGTTGTCATCGTTGGTATTATAGGCCATTTAATATTCAAAGCTTCAGATCTTTAGCTAAAGCAACCAAAGCTTTCGAGGTTATTCAGAAATTGATAATTCAATCTGTAACCTGGTCAGTCTCTTTTTCTTCCTTTATTCCTCTGCTTTATTTTTGGTTATTTTCACTGCGTATGTACTCTCCACTCAAAGGCCAGAAAGAAGAGAAACAATTCTGATCAATGGGATTCATTCTGTCGCTTGCTGGCTTGGATGAATCACATGGGAGAGAATTGGTCCATCAGGCTTGGGGCCGCAGTGGGCCACAACCTCATTCAGGAGGCTCCGTTACTTTAGGTGAAATAACTTCACTTTACTCCTCCTACTCGAGGATTTGTTCATCAGAAAAGCCTATGAGTATCTTAATCAGCAGGGCAAGCCGGCAAATTAAAAATAAAACAACCTTCAAGTTGCACATACCCCAAATTTTCAGGAAAGAAAGAAGTCACCAGCTGAGTCCCCACCGAGGAACTCCCTCCAGCAAAGGATACTGCAGGCCCGAGGCCCCGGCCCCGGTGCGGTAGCCTCCCAGGCGGCGGCCGCTCTCCGAGCAGTGCCAGGCAAACTGCTTGTCCTGGCCCGTGCTCAGCACCCACTCCAGCTCCAGCACGAAGAGGACCATTGTCACTCTGCTCTGATGCGCTGAAAACCAAGGGGCAGGAGAACAGCCGTGAGGTCCCCTGCAGGAGGCTGGGAAGGCGTGGGCCATGGGGACGCAGCGCTCTCTCCATCTGTCCCTCCCCAAACAGCAGGCGCGGGCTAGGAAAGGGGCCACCATCGGCGGCGGGGGTATGCCACTCCAAAGGGGCACGTCCCAGTTTTTCTGTGATGCGGGTCTCTCAGGGGACGGGACTGCGGTGTGGGCTGTGGCCTCGTCCGGAAGGCTGACAGAGGCGGGAGCTGACTGCGAGCCCTGTCCCCCAGCGTTGACACGACCTGGTCCCCGACAGCCTCGGCGCACAGCATGGCAGCTGGCTTCCAAGGGAACAGGGAGCAGGGGCAGGAGAGGGCAAGCGGGAAGCCCGGTCTCTGTGATCCCATCTCAGGAGTGATATTCAACACCTGCCGTACTTCCGACCCAGCCCTGACTCAGGGAGACAGGCAGGAATGCCATGGGGCCAAGGTCATTAGGAGCCGCCTTAGAGGCTGCATACCCCGGTGCATCACATTTGTAAAATGGCCCCAACAGTACAACACGATATCCCAACATTTGTGACCAAGACAATTAAAAAGAATTTTAAAGAACAAAAACTCGGGTCATGGGAAGGAAAATATAAAATGCTGAGGCTAGAAAAGAGAAGGGAAAAAATGGAAAGGGTTGGAATTTTTGTGGCTCTTTTAACATCACTACAAAGCTGTCATGCGTAAGAGAGAGAATACTTCGTTTTTGTAGCTCTGGTTGGCTGAGCAAACCAACAGGGGAGCATTCTAACACTTAGCACATAGCATTATTTTTAAAAATTTTATAGGAGTTTATTGTGCCAAACTGACGACAAATGCCAGGGAGCAAAATCTCAAATGCTCCCTTATCCTGACCATTTCAATGACCTGCCTGCCTTTCTGTTTCGGCCACATGATTATAAACCACGTATAGGCAGATACTACATGTCTTGTTCACGATTATAATCCTCAGTTATTGACTGGTACTCAATAGACACAGTTACACAAAAATACCTGATAAGCATAGCTAATAAATCTATAGGGAAATAAATTTTGGTTCACAATCCACAACTAAAGCACCCAGTTCTTAGCATTCTCCCACACCAGCGTGGGTGCTACATCTCTGGGGGTGTCCAAGGAGAGGCTGGGTGGCCATGTGGGGTAAATAAGGCCAAGTGATTGGGGTGAGATGACCTCGAAGTGACGAACGGTCCACCTCTGATGTTCTGATCCCGTCACACTGCTGCTCTGGACAAAGAAATCCTTGACAGAAGTCCCTCCTGGGCCACGGGAAGGAAACGGCCTATGGCACACTGTCAGTGCTGAAGACACAGCCCAACCCTAACTCCCTCCCTTTCGATGTTTGTTTAAACACGCCGAGTCTTTTAAAGCATGGAACCGAAAGTGAGCTGAGCCCCGCGTGAGGCAGCTCCCTCCCAGCACTGGCCCCGTCTCCACGGCTGAGCGGTGTGGTGACGTGAGTGGGAAGCCGAAGGACAATGGCTGTGGGCTCGGGAGCCGCTCCGACCAGCTCAGGCCCTGCACGTGACCAGCTGCAGGGCCACAGGCGAGTTACCTCACCTCTTCAGGCCTCGGCACCCTCCTTCCACTGCTGGGGTCACAGTAACCTCAGATTCTCGCTCTGTCTTGGCCACCCCCCCACCCCTGACTGTTCTGAGGTGAGGTCCTCCTGCGGCTGCGGGAGCCATCGAGAATCGTTCCCAAGTCCAGGTCAGTGAGACAGCTGCTCTCGTTCCTACCTTGATAGGTTTTCACAGGAGTCATCTTGTTATAATCTTCTGATAAAATAAATTCCTGCCAAAAAAAAAGAAGAAATATATTATGCCAAAGGAAATTCTTTAAGTGAATAAATATATTTTGGCAAAACCAGATGGCATAAAGCAAACATCATAGAATTACTGATACATTTAACATTAGTGTTTTGCCAATCAACTCAGCATTTTTGTCCCTGTTTAAAAGTAGTAATCATTACTGTGATTCAATGCAATTATCATAATTTTTATCTTATAGCTCTGATGTTAATCTTTTTTTTTGAGTATGCATGTGAAGAAAACTGGATCAAGTTCAGTCTTGATACTGATCAGTTTTGAAGATAAACTTGATTCAGATTAGCTTCTTTTTTCTTTTGATCCTCACCTGAGAACATTTTTTTCACTGTTTTCAGAAAGAGAGGGGAGTGGGGAGAGAAACATTGATTGTTTGCCTTCTCATACATATCCCAACTGGGGATCAAACCAGTAACGTGGGTATGTGCCCTGACTGGGAATTGAACCCATGACCCTTTGGTCCAACCAACTGAGCCACACTGGCCGGGGCAAATTATTTTTCTTTCAATGGTTGCCATAGCTAAAAATGTGCAAGGCTCTCTACTAGAGAAAAAAATAAATACTTTAAAGATTTTATTTCTAATATTGGTAACTATTTCCCCTTATCACAAGCTTCTCAAGGCTGCACCTTACCCACCCGTGTGTCCCCAGGGCAGCTGGCACAGTGTGCTTTGCCCAGAAGATGACCAATAAATACTGATTCAATGAATATATGAAAGGCATCTCTCAATCCGATGAGATCAGTTCGAATCAAATGCACTCAGGATGAATTTTTATAGGACACACACGTAACTCTTGGTGGAGAGACAGAGACGGTGAGGGAGGGAGTGTGTGTCCGCCCGACGTCACTGACCTCAGCATGTAGACGTTCTGATATCTCGTATCATCACAGAACAGTCAGACACGAGAACACATTCGCACGATTTTTATGACAGTATAGTTGTAATTGTTCTATTTTATTCGTACCTATTATTGTTAATCTCTTACTGGGCCTCATGTATCAATCAGAATTTACCCGAGGCGTGTGTGCAGAGGAGAAACCAGCACGCACGAGGTCCAGCCCCATCTGCAGCCTCAGGCTCTGAAATGTACTCTCCGCACACAGGGAAGGACTGCAGTATCACAGAAAAGTATTATTCATATAGTGGTTTCCTCTGTAAATCAGCAGTTATTTAGGAAAAAATCTTATTTTTAGACAGTTATATTTATGGCTAGTTTCTGGTTGCCAACTTCTAGTTTTACTGGCTTATATTTAGCAAACAGTTTAATTTCTAAATATTTAGTAAGATTTTTTTCACGGTCAAAATATTAATGATTTTGTAAATGTTCTGTAGAAAGGAGAGAAATGCTTTCTATCCAAAGTTCTAGATCTAACTGTATATCTATTTAAAGAAACCTGACTATAGTTTTCAAATAGCCTGTATTTTTACTTATTTGTCTACTTGAATTTCAAATTCAGAAAGATGTGCTAAAGAAATGGGCATTTAGTGTTTATTATTCTGATTATAGAAGTAACATCTTACTGTCCAACAACAAAAGCTATGAAACAATATCAAGACAGGAGTTTAAATTGTCTATAACTCTTCCAAATCATGAAAATTCCTGTTACTATTTGCACTATCTGGCCTTTCACCCTGTTCGCTGTATACACTAAAACACCTACTTAACATCATCACATGAACATTCTCAGTCATTACACATTCTTTGAAAACCTAAGTTTAAGGGCTACATAATATTCCACCAAATGGTTATGTCAGAATTATCTAATTAGTCCCTGATGGTTACACATTTCTAACACACCAGTTCTTATTATAATGAGGTTACTCCTATAATTGTTTTCTGTTTTATGATTATTTGCTTTGAGAGGTTTTCTAGGAGTGGAATTATTGATATAAAAGGTACAAATACTTCCAAAGCTGTAGTTGCACAGAACCAATAATTTTCTAAACACTTTGTGTCCTCTCTATCATTGTACAAAGAGCGCCTATTTTATTCGATTCTAGACAACATTCATATTCTGAAATTGATACTACTTAGATAAAAATAGAATTAAAAATTTTTAACACTCTGAAATGATTATTAGCCCAGAAATGCAAATTAAAACAACAAGAGATCACCTCACTCCTGTCAGAACGGCCATCATCAACACAACAACAAGCAACAAGTGCTGGCGAGGATGCGGAGAGAAGGGAACCCTCGTGCGCTGCTGGTGGGAATGCAGATGGTGCGGCTGCTGTGGGCAGCAGTGTGGAGAAACCTCAAAAAAATAAAAGTGGATCTGCCTTATGACCCAGCGATCCCACTTCTGGGAATAAATCTGAAGGAACCCAAAACACGTATTCAAAAGAATACATGCACCCCTGCGTTCACTGCCGCATTACTTACAGTAGCCAGGATTTAAACGCAGCCCAAGGGCCCATCCGTAGCTGAGTGGATAAATACAAGCTGTGGGACATTTACACAGTGGAATTCTACTTGGCCATGAAAAAGAAGAAAATCTTACCTTTTTTGACAGCATAGATGGACCTGGAAATTATTATGCTACTTAATAAATTATGAAGCCAGCCTGAGAAAGACAAATACTATTCAATCTCACTTACATGTAGAATATAATGAAAAAAAAAAATTAACACACAAAAGAGAAACAGAGTCATGGGTACCTAGAACAGACTGAGAGCTGTCACGGGGGTGTGTGTGTGTGTGTGTGTTGGGGGCTGGGTGAATAAAGGGGAAGGGATTAAGGAAAAAAATAATATATACGCACACATGGCACACAGACACGAACAACAGGGTGGTGACAGCCAGAGGAAAGGGGGCTGGGGGGAGGCAGAGGAGGGTGAAGGGGGGACAAATGGGGATGAAGAGACTTGACTTTGGGTGGTGAGCGCGCGAGGCCGTGTGCAGATGACATGTCATGGAGGTGTGCACTTGAAACCTGTGTGCTTTTATCAACCAGTGTCACCCCAACACATTAAAAAAAACAGAAAAGTGAAAAAATATTGATCAGAGCAAAAATGATCCAATCGCTGTAGATATCAAATATGTATTAATACAGAAGCTATGTGCATCGTTTCCCTTCTTAAAAATGTGTAGCCAGAGAATCACTATAATAATCTTTTTTTGTAACAAAAAAGAAAAACCACATTAAGAATTTTGACGGAAATTGCACTAAACCTTTAAAGAATTGACATTTAAAAGTCTTCTTTTATGTGTAATTAGCAAATTCTTACAATGTTCTTCAGCTAAGATTCAGATTTCTTTTTAAGATCATTTTTAGATCCTTGTCGTTAACTTCTGTAAATGGGATCGTTTTTCTATTACTCAGTGAACTTTGAGTAAAGACAGATTTACAGGTGCTACTTTTGGACTAAAACTGTGGTATCACAGTTCCTGGGAGACACACTGGGGCCCCATTAGAGAACTTGTTTGGAACAGTTACAGGTAAGGTACCCGGTTACATGGAACGCTTAACATAATCCAAAGCCAGAACAAGGTACTATTCTGTTCCTAAGATTTGGAAGGAAACAGAGAAGGCACGTTCCAGATCAAATTTGGAAAAAAAGGAGAAAAGAGGGGGAAAACGGCAAGACTGGCTAATAAGCTCCAACGTTAAGAGCTGTTACTAACAGCCAGTGCTCTGCGCTGGGGTGGAGAAATTAAAGATGAAGCATGCGATGAAGCTTCTTTGTACGTCTGTCAGTGCTTTTTCTGCTCCTGTCTCTGAATTTTTATGAAAACCAGGTCCCGCAGGATGAGTCAATCAGATGGTAATCTTCTTTTATTTGGGCAACATCATCCTGGAAAGTCACTGCCATGCCCTGTCATTGAAGAACGTACAAGGCCATGCGTGTGCATACATGTGCCACTCTTGGCCTTCCTGTGGGGTGTTTCACAAGAACAACAGGTATCTGCTATTGGTCTGTAAAGCTGTCTGTCAAGCAGATGCCTTGGCCCTTGCCTGCTAACAGAGGTCATCCTAACGGAGTCAGGTCGTAGGTCAGCTTTTTCTCAGTCTAAGTAAGAAGCCCACGGGCAGTACTTTGTGTTTCCACTGAATGGTAGGTATGGTTTTGTTTTGGAGGCACCCTCAGACTCTCACTCGTCACAAGCCCCCAGGGGTGTCCTAGATTCTTCTGTGAAGTGCAGGAAGTAAGGGAGCAGAAGACGAGGGTCCCCAGAGCTGTGGTGTAGCTCTGGTTCCATCCCGGGAACCAGGCGTGACAGGAGCCCCAACCCTGAGCCAAGCCTGTAGCTGTCATTCCCTCCCTCCCGCCCTCTCTCCTTCCCTTCCTTCTCTCCTTCCCGTCTTCCTTCCTTCCCTTCCCTCTTCTGTGTTCATCCATCTGTTCCCTACCCTTTCTCTTTTCAAAGTAATATTCAACCACTGCAAGATAGCATATAAGAGCTTTTAAATAATCAATAATAATTACATTAAAAAAGAAATGAGCCTGGCTCCATTCTGAGTTTATAGTGAAGGAACGCTGCTACCTCGTTCTAAGCCAGGTCCAGCCGCTCACCTTGGTCCAATAAGACAGGTGTTTACTTTAGCTGAAAATTTGCCAATCACCTCCTATTTCTTAAACTATAGTATAGCACTACTTTAAGAAATTAAAATATAATTTAAAATTTGATTCTTCACTACTGATTAGTCATGTTTGTGGCATATCAGAACATATACATTGACTTAATGCTTGCTAAACCTAGTATTTATGAAGAAAACTAAATTAAGAGTCTCCGTATAGGTTTTTCTCTTCTCTCAGAAAAAATACATCCCAAGTCAACCAGCCAAGTCATCCCAAAACTAAACAGGAACTCTTAACTCAGCCCAAACATGATCAAGAATGCAGGAAGGAATGTTGTCATCGGCTGAACTGGCCAGCCGAAATGTCACAAAGTATACAGCTGTGAGGTCCTCTTACACACGTGCTCAGGCAACGCCACAGCTAAGAGGACACACACACACACACACACACACACACACACACACACACACACGGAGTTTCGTGAACACACAGGTCCTACGGTTCTGATTTGGAGCAAGTGTCTTCTTTCTGCATCTGCCTCCATAAAATAAACTGACCTAAAGCCAGAATCGTTTTAAGAGGGGCGGCATTGGTAAACTTCTCATTTTACGTTTCCACATAAATCCAGCTCTGCACCTGCTTTAGAAATGTTCAGGGTATTTCTAAATATATTGCTTAGTGTCTCAATTGTTCATTTACATAAGGGCAACTGATTGTTTTAATTCATTGTGATAAAAATAAATAACATTAAAATCTCCACCTTAATCATGTTTAAGTATACAGGTCAGTAGTGTTAAGTTTATTCAAGTTGCTGTGCAACAGATTTCTAGAAACTTCTTTTATCTTGCAAAACAAAGTCTATTCCCACTGAACACTAACTCCTCCCTGCCCCTAGCCCTTGGCAATCACCTTTCTAGTTTTTGTTTCTAAGATTTTCACTACTTTAGCCACTTTTTATGGGTGGAGTCATACAGTATTTGTCTCTTTGTGACTGGCTCATTTCACTTGGCAACATGTCCTTGAGGTTCATCGCTGCTGTAGCATGGGATAGGGTTTCCTCCTTTTTTACGGCTGCACAATGCTCTGTTACGTGTGTGACACATTTTCTCTCCCCATTTTTCTGACAACGGGCTTTTGGGTTGCTTTTATCCCTTGGCCATTTGTATCATTCTGCAATGAACATGCCCGAATCAACTGAGCTACCCAGCCAGGGCTATGACTCCCTTCATAGCTGCTGTTTTTTGGACACACTCATGAGGAAGAAAAGCATGTGACAGTGAAGGCAGAGAGCAGAGTGATGTAGCTACAAGCCAAGGAAGCCTGAAAGCTGCCAACAACTGCAAAAGCCAGGAAGACGCAAGAGAAGATTCTTCCCCAGAGTCCTCACAGGAAGTATGGACCTGCCAACAAGTTGACTTCAGACTTCTGGCCTCCAGGACTGTGAAAGAAAAAATTGGTTTTTTTTTTTGTTGTTTTTTTTTTGGGGGGGGGGAACCCTAATTTCTTTTTACTATACAGTTTCATAATTAACTCTGTCTCCTTTTTGCCTTGGCTACCAGGTGATTCAGAATCAAAGTCACGTCTTAATCATGCAGCCAGTGCTAGACTCATAACTTGCATGCTTGTGTTATTCCAGATTCCACTCGGGCTCTGTCGGCCGTCAGGAACTGAAGCCCATGAAGAAGGGGATTTCCTGTAAAGAGACAGAGGCCATATGGGAGAGCTGCGGGCCCCCAAAGCCCGGGGCCCCTGTCCTTGCATCTCAGCAGGTCTCTCCAGGTGCTGTTGCCCTTTCTCAACCAGCTGGTCTCTCCGACAACTCAGCCTCCGCTCCCTCCCACGTGGGGCCTGCATGGGGCCCCCACAGCCCCCTCTCCGAGGTCCCCTGTCAGCTTCCCTTGCTGACCACTGGTTCGCTCTCTTAGTACTTCCAGGCTCAAGTGCAGGCAGGGATCCGACCAGCCTACACATCTTTCCTCACTAGGACCCTAGCCAGGCCGCACATGGCCCCTGGCCAGGCTTTCAGCCAAGAACCCACTCTCAGTCCAACTAACAGATACTGAAAGAAAACGGTCAGGAGCTATAAAACCTGTCTAACTCCGCCTCTGCACTGGGGCCTCCAGAGGGCAGGGCTTGCCCCACCAAGGGGCTAAGCACACGCAAACGCCGCGTGTAACATATCTGGGCCACCTTTACCTCGCCATGGCATGTAAAACCCACCGACATCCTTATGCCTCTGACAGGGCAAGCTCTACATTACAGTGCGTGCACACATGCACACACGTGCACACACACACATGCACGAGTATTTGCCCCGGCCTTGAGTTTTAGTTTTATTTTATTCTGTATAGTCTTACAAGCTTCTGTGATGACTCTCTGAAATCAGATGGGACATCATAAGCAGATAAATAAACAGAATAAACTTACTTCTATATTTCCAGAAGTTGAGTCTATTTTGAAGGCTATTTTACACCATAAAATTGTAATTTCAAAATTATTGAGAAATTTAGAAAGACAATAATTCCCCCAAAGTAATGACTTCTGCTAAAATATTTAAGTGGGGGAACCCCTTTATTTCCTAATCCTCTTGTGGATGTGAAAGGTGAGGACCTGGCATCTGAGCCTCCTGCCTTTGAATTTAAAGCAGCCGTCCTCACACTTCTGGATCTCTGGGTCCCTTTACTCTTAAGTTACTTAGAACCCCATAGGTTGTAGTTGTTTTTATTTATCGTATTAGAAATTGAAATTAAGGAGGTTAAAATATATTAATAATAAGTTTATTATATTAATAAAAGACAGCTGGAGCTTCGTATCTGCTTCTGCATTCAATCTGTACATTTGTTAAAACATGAGAGTATAAAAGACAAATAACATCTTAGTATCATGAAAATAGCTTTGAACTCACAGACCAGTTTGAGAATACTGGTTCAGTGACTGACCAGACTTTTGGTTTTGATTAATCTTCATTTCAGATTCTGTCAATTTGCCTGCAGCCTTCCAAGAGTCAAAGAATTGTTTATAAATTATAACTAAAGGCTTCAAGGACCACCGAACAATGAAACGTCCTCTGCACCCAGGAATTCGGTGGGTTAGGTGCCTTCTCCCCCTCCTGTCAAATGCTTAAGGACCCCAGTCTCTTCTGGCCACATGTACTGTAGGTAGCGGAGGAAAGAAACGCATTAGCTGCAGATCCCCAGCCTCAGCCCAGCCGCTGTAAGAAACCCTCGGTCCTAGGCCTAAGGAGACTGACCTGCCGCAATGCACGGAAGCATCCAAAGCAAGGGCGGTGCTCGGTCACGCAGGCTTGTGGAGCAAGACAGCTGTCCGTCTCTCCAGATTCAAACCATCACACACACAGAAACAACCTCAGGTTTACAAATCCTTTTGAAAAGTTCTTGTTCAAACTCAGGTTTACACACAAGACACACAAAAGCAATTTCAAGGTCTTTCTGCACATGCACGGCAGGTCCCGCTCGTCCCTCTCTGTCGGCTGGATGCTTGACTTAAGGTCTCCCTGACATCCCCTTTCTCTAAGGGTAACGGCTCCTGTGCTTTCCCACCCCCAGCCCCCAGCACCAAGTGCAAGTAACCAGACGCAATTAATTTTTCCATGTACTTCTCCCAGGAGGACTGAACGGAGAGAAGATACAAAGGTTTGAAATCAACCACTTCCAAGACTGCCTCTGGCCAATTTCAGAATCTTAAGGACAAACGCTCTTGGAAATTATTCGAAGAATGGGGACTGTCCTGCCCGAGGCCACGATCTGAAGCCAGACAAAGATGTGCCACACAAGAAACCACTATACTATATCCATGTGCCCTCGTTCCCCTTCGGGGACAGTGAAAGAGACTGCATATTTTAAATAACTTGTAAACACAATAAAATTCCTGCTGTAATATTAAACAGCAAATTACATGAGAGCTCAGGTTACATAATCTTTAATTCCTAATACTTATTTTTTATAGAAGGCTCAATCCTTTTGACAAAATTGTGCTGAACAGAAGAGCTGCTGGCTGGAGCCGAAAGTCACTTCGAGCTGACATCCGACATGGGGACATTCAGCCTGTCGGGGGAGGCTGGCAGCTCCTGCTCCTGCTTACGAGGCAGCTGGGGAGTTTGTGCCTCTGGTTGCTTAGTTTTGGATTTCCTGGAACTTTAAAGCTTGTCAGGGGTCTCAGAGGTTGCCCAGCACAGTGACTCATTCTTTTTTATCTACTGATCTGTTGACTCATACAAACCTCAATAAACTGCTTCAAAAGGATATATTAAATTTTTTTTTTATTCTTGAAAAGGATATTGAAACCTGGGTGAACGTCTCACTGAATTTCTATGAGCAAAGGAAAATATTACAGTGCAAATTCTGAAATCCCTGTGCTCTTCAGATGACAATGCAGCATCCCAGGCACAAAAGAAGGATAAGCACCAAGTACAACCAGGCCTGCCTCCTTGTTACCCGAGTCTAGGGCCGGGAGCAGGACTAACCGGTGTGCTGTGGCCACCAGCCCATCAGAGCAGACGCAGGCGGGGACAGAGGCGGCTGCCACAGAGCACGCTGACTGAAAGGGAGCCGCCTCTGCCAACTGTCCCTTCTCTCCGGTCCCTCTCTCCCACACAGTCAGCCATCGGGTCCTTCCCATCCTTCTGGGACCCACGCCCCTTCCGATGCACTTCCAACTGGACCACACTTGTGTCTGACAGTGGCACGCACACCCCACTCCCCAGCCTTTGCACTGGTCCCTCCTCGGCCGGGACACTGTCCCTTTCCCCGTCTCCATCACGCCTCACACCTATCCTTCCAGGCAAGGCTGCACGGTCTGTCAGTTCACATGAGGCCCCTGGGCAGAATCTCACTCTTGCTGAAATCCAAGAGACTCCTCTTTTATGTTCTAGATCACAATCTGCATTGAACTAGAGCTGCTATAACCAGATTATTTTATCTTTCCGTAGAGACTAAATGGAAACAAATGGAGTGGAGGTATTTAGGAGGTCAAAATCTATTATGTGACAGACTGTACAGCGGAGCAAAGAGGAGGAACCACTCCAATGAGCCCTGGCTCCTGCCACGGGGTGAGCAGTGGTTAGTCACTAAAACAGGGAGCGCTGAGGAAGGGGGGTGTGTCGGGAGGAATACTGAGTCTGGTTTTGGACCCGGTTAATATGAGGTTTCTTTGAGATACTCAACAGGAAATATTAAGAAGGAAGTTGGAACCTCAGAGAAAAGAACTAAACAGAGATAAAAAGCTGAGCTATGGTCCTGTGGGTAGCGAATGAAGCCATGATGTGGGAGAGGCTGTCTGGCAGGAAATAGCGAGGGCCTAGGAGCGGAGAAACTCCCAACTCTGAATCAAAGCCGCTTCGATGACCTTCTGTGACGCACACAGAGACAAAACAGCCAGAGAGGAGGAGGAGGAAAACCGGGAGACTAATGTGCTGTTGGGTGTACACAAAGAGAATAGAGCAGGAAGAGCTTAAGAGCTAAATGCTGCAGGGAGGTCAAACACGGCAAGGGCTGAAAAATGTCAGGCAGACAGACCCACACGGAGGCCTCTGTGAGCACAGCCAGAGCCGTGCGGGCTCCCCGATGGGGCTGGCCGCCTGACTGCGGGGGTCTGCGTGGGGGAGTGAGGAAGGGTAACGAGCGACTGCAGACCACTCTCCCGAGAAGTTTGATTGGAAGGAGAGAAGTGAGACAGAACACTGGTGAGGAGGAAAGGGAGTTGGGACGTTTTAGTCTTTGCTTTCAATACAAAGAAACCTGAGTGTTTAAAAGCAATGGGAAGGACCCAGTGGAGGGAGAGAGATTATTAAGGTCTGTGACAACAGGAAAGTTAACTCGAAAAATAACACGCTCATCCACTCCTAGCATGGCCTTTCTGAAGCATGGATATGCTGTTTGATATGGCCAAGAGAGGAAGATGACCACCTTCTGAAACAGTACTACAGTGTCCCTACAAGGCCATTCTTTGTGGCCGGTAACTCCTGCAGGTAGGGGATGAGGATTTCAATCCATCGTGCACTCTACTGGATCTCCTCAGCACCCAATTTAAAGTCTAGGGCAATCTGGGTGCCCCTATGGGTATTCATGCTACAGAACTGGTCTAAAAGAAGGATCAAAAAGCACTTCAAAAATGTATAATCACATGGAGATGCCACAAAATAACCCCGGGCCACAGAATGCTCTTGGCATCTGCACTACCACCTGACCAAGTTTTTAGATGTCATGCAGGTATTGCACAGGGCTACATGCAGTGTCAGGCTTGTCCTTGAGAGGGCCTAAGAAGGTCTACGGTCCACACAAATATTGATGGCACACTAACTCACAACAGTGTCTTCTATGACCAAATCACCTTCAATGATTTATACTTATGAATAAATAGTAAGCATCTGGCATGTTGGCAACCTAGGCTCTTGCTACTAGGCAGAAAGGACTATGTATATGTACATATGTACATTTATATATTTATATTTAAGTTCACTGTAATTTATTAGCACAAGCTCAGAAGGGAATAAATATGTAGCAGTCTATAAAAAGGACTCATCTCATGAGAAAGTCCAAGTGTCAAAAAATAATGAAACGACACAGAAAGGGCGGTCTTTTGTGGCAGAAACCATGGTACGATGGATCATAAATTAGTATAAATAACAGCGAAATTAGGTAAGCGTTTAAAGGATGGAGGCCCTATGGATTCCAGGTCCATGTTTCTCAGAACACAGGACCTCCTGAAACTTTCTTCAAACCCACCTCCGTTGACCTCACGATTAGGCTACATTCACGGATGGTGTCCCCAGAACTCCTAGGGAGCAGGGAAATGCCATGAGCCACATCAGTTCTCCCCTGAGAACAGAACTTAGAATGCATCATGACGACTGACAAGCCAGGCACGGCATTGCTGTCTCCGAGCTAAACAAGGAGAAGGTTTTCAAAATACTTTCTCTCCAGCAGCAGTGGCCTGATTGTACCCAGGTGCCTTATTCACAGGTTACTTGTGTCACCCGATGGCCACAGGTGCCAATTTAATGCACCAGGAAGCCCCAGTTTGGGGTGCGGTGAAGGAGGAAATGTTACTCAGTGGAAACAGCTCAACGGTGATCCTGCATGGCTGTGATGCGGCCCGGGGGCCAGGCCCCTCTGCAGCCAGGCAGCTCTGCTCTGCTCTGCGCAGACCTCCCTCCCTACTGGGAAAACCCGTCTCCAGTCTCCCCTGGAAACGGAAAGGGGCTTCCCAGAGCAGAGGGGAGCTGGCTTGTATGGACAGAAGCCCCGCCCCTGGTCCCTGACTGCTCAGTCCTCATGCAAATGAGGACTGCAAATCCTTGCAGTTTGATTGGTCGAAATGGCTAGAGCCTCTCATTGGTTGGAGCTGTGCAGATCTGATTGGATGGGGAAAGCCCCAGTCCTATTGGTTGAAATAGGATTCCAGGAGCTCCTTTATAAGGGCTGCTCAGAGGGCAGGAGCACAGTGCAGGCTCCTCCCTGAAGTGCAGTTTGCTGAGAGGCCCTGTGTAGACATGACTGCTAGGCTCTGTTTTTTGTTTGTTTGTTTGTTTTGATTTTAGCCCAGTTAGCCACCAGGAGCCCTTCTTAAGTAGACATCTTCTTTCTCAGGGGTCAGGCTTGTCATCACTGTAGAATGTGATCTCACCATTTGGGTTCACCCCGTGTAGGCTCATTATAACTCACAATAGTAACTCATCCAAAATGCCTCATTACATTAAATGCTCAAATTTAAAAAAAAAATCCCTTTTGCAATGGCTTGATGCATGGGATAACACAAGCTTCCAATCACTAGGGACCAACCTAGGGCAATTCCTTGCAACGGGACTGTCCTAGTTGTTGGACGTAATCAGGCTGGTACAGTAAGGAAATCTGTCCAAGGGTCAGGGAAATCCTAGCTGCCACCGCTGTCTCGGCATGTGACCTACCCAACATATCACTTAATCTCAGGGAGGTGGCGTTAGATTAAGTTAAGGCCCCTTTCAATCCTAATCTTTTCTTGTTTCCCCGAAGGGGATTTTCAATCATCCTGTTCTAGTATTTTTGGCTACATCTTCCTGAAGGCATCATATTACACATTCACCAAACTGATTCCTAATCAATAGTACACTGTTAGGGAAATACCACAGATACCTTGCCAGATGTACTAAGTTGAATACTGTCCTCCCCCGATTTGTTGGCTGGCTCTAACACGTGAGACATTAGGGCAGGAAATTGTGAAGCCCTACTTCAGCGTAAATGGCAGTCAGCACAATCAGACTGACTTCTTTCGACCTTAAAACAGAAGGCATTTATGGGAACTCAAGGTGAATTAAACCACTGGCTTACCTTCTTCCCCCACGGAGGGTAATTTCATTGTGGAAACTATTTTGAACAGCAATAGAACGATACAAATAAACTATCTCAGAGTTTAAGCAGGCACTTATTACAACCAGCTATATTAAGTAATTAAGAGTGTTTGTACTTTAGTCAATGATTTATTGAACAAATTATTCATTGTGCCCCCAGCGTATACAGGGAACCACACTAAGAGATGCTGGGAGAGGAGATGAGTAAAAGACGGACCAAGTCCTCAACTTTCAAAACTGTATGTAATGAAGGAGAGAGACTTTAAAACTTTTTTCAAAACAAGTTAAATACGCAATACAATACAGCTAACCTACTGAGTATTGTGTGTAATTAATTTCAGTTGGTAGGGCTCAGAAAGCACCTGTCAAAAAGAAAAAAGACAAAAAAGGGGGGAGGGTTGGAACGATGACTTGAGGGATCATTGAGACTTTGTAGACCATGATGGCAGAAGGAGCTTGGGGTTATAAAATCAGAAAAAACAAGTTACAGACATGAAAATATGCCCTCGGCCCACTGGAGCTTCTGTCAGTCAGCGATCTAACTCGCTACTTCATGGGGAAAACAAAAGGCTATTCCTCTCCTACATCTCAAAACTGCCTCTTTCTTTCCCTCCTGCATCAAAAATCTCCTCATTCTTTCCCAAAGCTAAATTCTCCAAATTGTTCTGGACACTCCTGTGGCTTGTCTACTACCATAGCTTGTTCCAATACTGACCATCTCTCGCCTTCCTTTTGTGGCCAAATTTTTGAAAGAACGGTCTATTTTTAGCTCCACTTCAGTTACATAAGGTTAACTGCCTCTTAAGTCTTTTTTATTCAGTAAAATAATAAGGATTTACTTTCTGATTTCCTCCTTTCTTTGTTTTAAAATAAGTTAACCGGTATTTCTTTTAAAAATGTATTTGCTATAGTCATGGAACAGAGAATGTACAGTCTCTGAATAGATTTCTCACGTTCCGAAAGTAAACTATTAAACAGTTGAGACTCTGTAGAAGTATTTTCAGTAAAGAAACTGCTATTTTAGTGATCAATGAGAATTTTGTCCCTCAAACATGCTGTTTTCTCCATGTATCTTTCCCTAACTCAGAGCTCTTTACAATTCTCCAGATGAGAATAGGTAGTGTACACAATTCATCTTTTCCAGCAACGTCAGAGAAGTACTTGTAAGGAAATTATCTCGTACAAGCTGGGCCCTTCATCTTTTTTAGAGGTTTGCTCCCCCGACACTGTACTAACACCGGGCGAGGCCTCTCGGTCCAGTCTCTGACTCCTGCTCGGTTCTCGAGCTGTTTCGTTTGCCAAAGAAACAGTGGCTTCCGATACGTAGCCAGAACTCCCCATAATTACTTTGCTCACCTTTCCTGCCTTCAAAGCCAAATTTATCAGCACCCATTAACCGCTCACATTCATTTCAAAAATGCCAAGAATAACCCATATGTTTTATACACATAAAAGTCTTCATGGACGGTCAGTATTATACATATTATTCCATGAAATGTTGGGCAATATATGTATCTCACTTCACCTTTTCAGATTCCCTTTGTAATAAATTCTGTAGTTCATTAAGCAACCCAATTATCTACCTTTATCCTTTAAAAACAGATTTACCCCCCCACACCCCTTTTTTTAAATAGCTCTCCTTAAAGTATACAAGATCTGTACCATGAACTCCTGTTCTCCCAAGGAATAGTTTACAGAGCTACCAAATGCATTAGAGATTATAGAAATTCCATAAATATATTTCAATAGGCTGATTTTATAGTTAACAATATTAAGGTCACCAAACAAATGTTCTGACTGAAGATCAAATGGAAAATTTCAGGTCCATAGCTTCAGATTCCTTGTAGGGGTCAGGTCAAGACTACAGATGGAGACCTACATTCCATATGGCTGAATTTTCTCAAGTTATAAGTCAAGTTAACCTATTAAGTGAAACGTGGTCTCTACCTCCAATTTTGACAAATATATTTTCACCCACCCGGAGGTACAGACACGAATTTGGAATTTTTAGATTCCTTAAAGTTCCATACCATGGTCTGGTGACATGGGAGGGCCAGCCCACTCCCTTCTCTTCACATTCTCCACATCAATCAACACCTCGAGGGGCCCTGTGCACACGTGTGGACATCCCTCCCACCTCAAACCGGACCCGCCCTTCAGGCGAAGGCTACAGGTTTTATCCAATGCCCAGAGCAAGGCCTTCAGATGGGCACATGCTCTTGGCCCTTCAGCTCCGTCATGCTGTGGGGAAGTGTGGCCAAGTGGAGTCCTCTCATTCACAGGTCCCAAAGCAGGGCCTCTCTTGCCTGGAACTAAAGGCAAAACATACTGGGTAACTTACCAAAATGGAGAATTTACCAGATCAGTTTGTTGCTAGTTTAATATACTAGTTGAAAATAAATACGTAGAAAGAAGACTAAGCAGTAGAATCTGAGATCCAACTAATAACTTCAGTTCCCTCAAGATCTATAATTGAAGGATCTAATATTTATCCAGATCTACTCTTCAGATTGAATGTAGTGCTTTCTTTACAAGTTTATACCAAGTTATCACAGAATTCTATTCACATGCTACAGGGGAGATAAGGGGACAGCAAGGAGCAGATGGAAGAAGGGAAGGAGAAGAACATCAAGTATCAAAGATGCTCAGATGTGCACTGTGTACACGGGAAGTAAAGCTGAACCTTATTTAAGTTGAGACTGATAACTGCTCTCCCTACACTGCACCATAATTGGCTGCACTGCCCTTTCTAGTTCCCGTAGCAAGAAAATCCATTTGTTAACGTGAAAAAAACTAATAAATAACTCTCATCACAATACATACATATTGATGCATACTCCACGGGAAGGGGATTATTTCAACTGGAAATCTTATTTATGTGTACTTACTGAGATTGTACCATTGTCTAGACCTATGGACAGTCTTCTTGTTTCCGGGTTAAAAGACATGCATGAACATGGAGCTGAAAGAAATGAACATGTTGATGAAATTAACAAAACGATGATTCTCATCCATTCAGGAGTGATTAGCTAAAAGTGTGGCTTTTTATTTTTTGCCACTATTTCCTGAATAACAGTTCATTTAACTCCCACTCACCAAAAATAAAATTTACTGACTTACAACCAACCCTAGTTTCTCAGTTGGCCTTTAATCAACATAACAGATAAGACATTCTCAAACGGGACAAGTTCCAAGGGGCCTGGTCTCAGCTGTTCTGTCAGTATCATGTCTAAATTTGCTTGACTAGATTGATAATAATTTGTGCTGCGTAATCCTTCTGCCCCCAACCTGTCTATTTCTTCCACTCAAACCCCAACTATAATAGAAATCGCCTCTCTTTTCTGAACTAGGAAAACAAACGAAAGATCTTATTAGCCATCCCCCGCCCCCAAACACACACTATTACAGAAATCTGCTTTTTGATTCACACTTGATTTGGAGTAAGAAGACTAACAGAAGTCTTATTCTCAGCATTCAAGGGATGTGCTGGAAGCTGCTAACTGAAAAGGACTGAGGATTTGCCTTAATCTAAAAGAGGACCAACTTGACACAGGGCGAGGCTCTGCAGGAAGGAAATCAGGTGAGCCAGTCCCCCTTGTCCCAAATGGGGCCTCCCGGTTCTACCAGGCGGACCTGAACCTCAGCAAACGAAGCGTGCTGGGAAGGCCCCTGTGGCCAAGAAGGGCTCGCTCAGCAGCCAGCTTCCGGGCGCCTGACTTCGCTACCTACGCTTGCTTGTAAGAATGGAGGTCTTTGACAGTTTGGCCTATACGGCAATAGTTGTTCTAAAGAGTCCTCCACAATTCTTAAACATTTCTTAGCCCATCTTCACCATAGCCCTGTGGATCGTGAATTATTCATCATCATAATCATAACTGGCAGCAGATACGTCTATTCCTACTTTTCAGTTATGATCAGATGACTTACCCAAGTTCACACAGGAAGAAAAAGCTGGAGAAGGTTCAAAGGCATAACTCAAACTCGGTCCTATTTTCAAACACCTAATTAGATTATCTTCAAACTATAAAAGAACTTCAAGTTCTACTAACAGAGCCATTTCCTAAACACATCGCTTAGTAACATTTTTTTCGTTCTCCATAAAAGGGCCCTGAACAACAACAAAAAGAGCTCCTAAACTACATAATCACCTTTTTCTAATTTTCAATTATGATATTTAGAAAAGAGAAACATACAAAAACTAATCCCCCACCCCATAACTTCTACTAGTACAGCAGAATATCATCTTTCAGTTTAGCCACAAAATTAAACTAGATTCCCAAAGGAATGCTGTTGGAAAAACAGTCAAATGATATTTAATGCACCGCCCTCAGAAAGTCTTACTTGCCCTTGACCTATAAAACTATGCTGGCAAAATTTCTACAAAGATGCTAAGACACCAGGCCTCATAATTCCATAAATTATGGGTAAAATTAAAATCAAATGATTTCATGGAAAATTATCACTTTAGCCAAAAAAAAAAAAAAACCAAAAAATACATTGTGATTACAACTAAAAAGTACATACACACATAAAAACAACTAAATATAGTTGTGTTTGAGTGACAAGATTATATTTATAACATTGTCTTTATTTAGTATTTTGCTGTTCTTGTGTAACTTTAAATATCTAATTACTTATTAAAAATAAGCATGCACATATAAAGCAAAACTTGATTGCAGCCCAGAACACTATGGACTAGTCAAGAATAATCTTATCGCTCAGCTGACTGACCACTAAAAGTCCTATGTAATCTCCGAAGTTCATACCCAGTAATGTAATTCATCAGAAAACCCAACGACCTTTGAATGTAATTTAAAAGACATTTTTATAACATTGCACTGGCTACCCTTAAATCTGCATGGCTAATGTTTCTTTATTCATTTTTCCCCTCCATTTACTGAATTTCTTGTCATTCTGTCAAATTTAAAATGCTTACTAAGTTCCAGGCATGTGGTATGATGACATCCAAGGGATTTGCTGTCATCAAGGAATTTACAGATTGTGACACCAACTACATGTAAGAACTCTAAGACTTGGACCCACTGTCACCTCCTTAGTTCAAATGATTGTACATGTCTAATAAGAAATACCACCCGAATTTAAAAGGAAATGACATTTCCTATAGAGGACCATAACCAAAAAAAATTTTAACAGAAATTCTCTTGTTCTAGAACCCATATGGCTTGGACACAAGATGGTTATAGACAGGGAACGCCAGAGAGAGACAGCAATACCTCCTAGGTATTGCCCCAATGGCATTGACACCCCTTCAAAGAGGCATCATGGCACAGCACCAAGCAAACCTGTGTGTGTGTGTGTGTGTGTGTGTGTGCATATGTGTGTGTGTGTCTATGTGTGTGTATTTAGAGAGAGGAAGACTTTTGGTGTGTGAGCCTTACAATGTTCCTCAAACCATTTCCCAACCGTGACACTCCCAAAGGAACAGGTCCTGGGTTGGCTGCCCACAGCCTCTGTAGGGCCAAAGAGGCAGGGAGTGATTGAAAAAATATTTATGGGTCTACTTGCTGTTATAGTAAATGTCTCCTTTGGGGGGTTGGGGGGTGTAGAGAGACTGACCCTTCCAACTGCAACTCACCAGAACTTACCCAAAAAGAAACTGCTTACACACTAGTGCTACGGCCCTTACAAGTGGGCTCCTATCCACGCAAGAAAGTGTCAAAGGGGCCGAACTGTCTGAGGAGGGTCAATGACAGCCAAATGGTAAAGGGGATCTACGTGAAGGATGAAGAGGGGAGGAAACAAAACAAAATATGACTTAAGCATAATATTTGTAGCTAGGATGCAAAATGTGATGTTTCACAAACAAGAAGTCAGCTTTCAGTGAAACTATAAACTAATAATCTATGAGAAAGTACAAACAATAATCTAAATAAACTATAAAATTAATCACCATAAGTCAATAAAAATAATAATGGTCTAGCTGATGGTTGAAAGTGTATCAGAGACAAACAGGCCACAGGACTATTCTTCTCCTACCTTAAAATTCCATTCTCCAGAGGCTGAGCAAAGTGGCTGATCAGAACCGTAAAATTACGATACGCTCCCTTCTATGGCCACCCAAACTGTGCCCCTGAGCTCGAGTTGAAATAAATACAGCATGATACAAAACCTGAAGATACACGTATTTCCCCCGCCCCCTGCACAGCTGATCCTCCACAGTGGTCGAAAGGCAGTGGTCTGTGGTCGCGGCCAGTCCTTGCAGCTGATCAGCCTGAGGGTAAATTCTACCCACTCATGTGCCAACAGCAATGAAGCCTCAACTACAAGAGGAGGGTGAAGATGGCCCACATGGGGGGATGCACCTCAACTGCTCAGCTTGGGTGATAGGAGAGGCTGTGCCGCTGGACTCTACAGGACACCTACTACATTAGGCCACTCTACGAAGCCAGGGAGATGCAGCGGCGCTACCTAATACTTAGAAACAAACACAGGGAGTCTGTCAAAATGAGGAGACAAAGAAACATTCCCCAAATGAAAGAACTAAACAAAACTCCAGAAAAAGAACTGAACAAAATAGAGACAAGCAATCTACCAGATGAAGAGTTCAAAACACTGCTTATAAGGATGCTCCATTAACTTAAGAGATGAGTAGATGAACTTAGTGAGAACTTCAACAGCATAAAAAAGGACCCAACAGAAATGAAAGCTACGCTCAACAGTAGAGTAAATAAAGCTGAGAGTCAAATCAGTGATTTGGAAAAAAAAAAAAAAAAAAGAGCAAAAAACACCCAATCAGAACAGCAAAAAAGAAAAAAATCCAAAACAATGAGTATAATAGAAGGAGCCTCTGGGACAACTTCAAGCTTACTAACAGTCACATCATAGGGTGTGGGTGTCACAAGGAGAAGAGACAGCAAGAAATTGAAAACCTATTTGATAAAATGGCAGAAAACTTCCCTAATTTGCTGAAGGAAATAGACATACAAGACCAGAAAGCACAGAGAATCCCAAACCAGATGAATCCAAAGAGGCCCACACCAAGACACTTCATAATTAAAATACCAAAGGTTAAAAACAAAAAGAGGATCTTAAAAGCAGCAAGCGAAACGCAGTTAGTTACCTACAAGGGAGTTCCCATAAGACAGTCAGCTGATTTCTCAATAGAAACTTTGAAGGCCAGAAGGGACTGGCAAGAAGTAGTCAAAGTGTTGAGAAGCAAGGACCTACAACCAAGATTAATCTACACAGCAAAGCTATCACTGAGAATCCAAGAACATATAAAGAGCTTCCCAGACAAAAAAAAAAAAAGCTAAAGGAGTTAATTACCACCAAACCAATATTATATGAAATGTTAAAGGGCCTTCTTTGAGAAGAAGGGAAAAAGATTAAAAATGTAAACAATACAGTGGTAATAAGTACATACCTATCAACAGGTAAACCTAAAAAACAAAATAAACACGCAGAATGGGAACAGACTCATAGACACAGAGAACACTTTTACAGGTGGGAGGGGTGCCGAGGGGATGTGTGAGAAAGCGAAAGGGAAAGAGCACAGGTCGGCTGCTACAGGACAGCCATACAGCCCAGGGACGACAGTCATCACATTCTGAAAACTACAGACGGTGTCAGATGGGTGTGAGATTCACGCGGATGACCACTTAGAAAGTCACATAATGTCTCATCACTGGTTGTACACCCGAAACTAATACAATAATGTATGTCAACTGCAATTGAAAATAAAAAGCGCTAAAATTTTTTTAAGAATAATAAATATGACAAAACTGACCATAATGTCTTGATAAAAGAGTAAAGAACTCACTTTCCAAGCTATTTGACTAAGATTTCTCAGCTCCTTTCTCTGTCTCAGACTGATGTCAGTCACAGAAGTACATCTGGCAAAATTTTAGGAAGAAAGTGAAAGGTAATAATCAGAAGGAAAAGAAACTTGTGCAGGTCTACGTGCACTGGGAAATAATATTTTCTTACTTCAGACCTTGACTGCCTGCTAAAAATCTTATCTTTAAAATTAAACACTTTCATGATACCGAGTGGTTTTTTAAAAATGAAAATCTTTGCAGTTTCAGGCAGGTAGTCAGCTTCAAGGCTGGGAAAAAGTAAAACAAGAGGGAACTCCAGCCTGGGAAGTTATATTAATGACCATATAACTTGAAGGGGGAAAGCTCAGGAGACATGCGCCCTAGGCAAAGGGAACTCCAGAGACCAACGTCAGCCTCGATAGGACCCATAATTACGTGGATTAGAGAGAAACTGGGCCCTTGTAATACTTGTATCTGATAGTTGGTCTTTAAAATATTTTCAAAACATTGCTCTGACCTGTAGCTCCAGGACAGCGATTTTCCACCTTTCCCTTCTCATGGTGCACATAAACTAATCACTAAAAGTCTGCGGCACACCAAAAACTGTATTTTTTGCAGATCTGACCCCCCCAAAACAGGCTATTGTATGGCCATGGTCATCTTTAATCTGACAGTCTAAGGGAGAGAAGTCAGCGCCCCTGACTGAGCAGTCAGGCACCGTGTGCTGTGAACGTTCTTGCGGCACGCTGGTTCAGAGTCACTGCTTTGGGACCACGGCCCCAACACACCAATCCAGCCGCAACCTCACAAAGTGGCAAATCTTTCCTGACCCCTCTGGGTTAAGACGAGCAATGATAGTGTATACCCGTTCAACACCAATGACCTGAAAAGACTTTACAAATATTTATCTGATAGATCTCATAACCAAAGTACTGCTGAAAATTTGAGAGCAAAGAAAACGGACGGTTTATCTGTTAGGCTTCAGAACAGAGAAAATGTGAAGGGCTTCTCCAAAGCTGACTCAGCAAATCAGTAGCAAAAATGAAAATCAAACACCAGTTTCCCACCCAGACACAGATTCTAACCTACAAGATATTTTGAATACAGCAGCCCCCTCCCTTTATCTGCAGGAGACACGTTCCAAGGCCCCCACAGATGCCTGAGACTGCAGAGCAGTGCACCCTGTACTTCCTGTGTTCTTCCCATCCACACCCGCCTTTCCACTTAAAGGAAGCCCTGACCACCTCTCGCTGGCTTCTGTGAACTGCCGGCACCAGCACCCTTGCCCTCTGGGTTCCAGATTAAGTAAAGTAAGGGTGACTGCCACCCAGGCACCGCGACGCTGTCCCAGCCCACCTGACTGCTGAGGAGGGCCCGAGGCACAGGGACACAGCATGGGGATTCACGACCCGGGCAGGACGCACGAGAGCTCACCCCGCTACTCGGGACGGTGCACAATCTCAATCTCAGGAATTGTTTATTTCTGGAGTTTTCCATTTGACATTTTCAGACCACGTGTGACTGTGCTGATCGAAACTGCGGAACGCGAAACCACAGGGAACGGAGGACCACTTTACCCCAATCTTAAACACTTCGTATTTGGGGGGGAATTTAATGTGAACAGCAAGACTGTTCAAGCTTCATCTCCTTACTCGTCTTAACTAAGACCATTTATTTACGGCATGCCCTACCTCATTTCACAACGGATCTGAAGTGGCTTAATAAAGCAGATACAATAAAAGCAAACAACAGAAATAAACAAAAGTCATTGCTAAAGAAAATACATGTATGTAAGAACAGAAAGGTAATTAGAACAAAGACCTGGTGGTTGATCCTTCAGAAACACGTGCCAGGTTAAAGCTGTTCCCCCAACCCTTTTTCACCCCATGATACACACAGGAAATTGGATTTGTGTGCTACTGGGGGAAGAGGTAGAGAATACCAGGGCTCGGGTGCCTGGCTCCCCCCTGCCCTGCTAAAGGGGTGGGTCCCTAGAGGCCCTGAGCCACTGGGACCCCGCAGTTTGCTGTAGCAACCAGCTGGCCAGCTGGGAAGTTCCCCCTTAGAGACAGCAAAGGGTTTCTCGCTTTCTTATCTGAAAAAATATGACTGCTTAGCGCTTCTCAGCACAAGGGCACTGAGCATTATGGGGGACAATTACGTAAGAAATAGCCATAATGTGCCGTCGGTGTGCGATGAGGGCACAGTGACTCGGGGCACTCCTGCAGAGGGCTGACGCAAAGCGGGGACGCGCAGAATACAGATGGGTATCAAACCGCAAAGGCTTCACGAGGCCGCCACAAATACCCTTTCAACCAGGCTTTTGAGAAAACCTGGGAAGCAACTACTTCAAACCTCTGTTTTTCAGTGGGACCAGAGTTCCTAACTCTAAACGTTAACTGAGCAAACGGTAAGGTGACCAGACGCGTGTGAGCACTGCGAGGCCCGCCCACGCCGTCAGGCTGGGCAATAGCGCCCACCAGGCCACGGCAGAGCTGGAGGTAGAACAGAAGAGGTCCTTTTATGGCTCAGCTCGGTGTGCCTGTTATCTGTAATGATCTTTGAAAAACTATCTTCTGTTTTGCTTCGGGGACAAACTCATAAACACGTAGGAGCCAAAGTAAATTCCACCGGCCTGCCCTGGCAGAGGAACCCGCAGAGGTTTCCCAACCACCCAGCACGCCCTCCGTCCCGAGGCTTTGGCTCCGCCACCCCCTGTTCACCGCAGCCCCGCAGCCACGGCGCTTTACCTGTTCTCTGCGCCCAAGGGGAAGAGCTGGCAATGAGGGCCCGGACGTGATACCCAATACTTTAATGGAATAAGAAAAATCTCCAGCAACTGCCACCCTGGCTCTAGCTTGAGATCTCTCTCCTCTATGCCTTTGTCGGACCTGTTTAGTAAAGTAAATACAGAATTTCTCAACTGTGAAAATAGAAAAGCCTTTGCTTTTCGTGTGTGAGTGTGTGTTTGCGTGTGTGTGTGTGTTTTCCTTTGGAGTGTGATGCAAATGCGGTGGTTGAAATGGCATCTATGAGAAGCCTGAAACAATAACCACACTTCTGGGCACAACTGAAACCTCAGCTCTGTACCATCTGCTGTCCAAGCCCAGGCAGGTGCCCGCTGGGCTGACTGCAACTTGATCTTGTCGTGGGCAATAAGCAGGAACAACTACGTGAGATACGTCAAGAGGATATTAGTTTTTGAAAGACTATTTGATAAGGAAACGCTCTTATTTCTCAATCATCCATAAAAATCAGCTAATAGAAAACTTCAAAACAAGCCGCCAGTCGCCCCAAATTCTCTATAGACAGCAGGGCTTTCAAGTGGCCTTTCCTAAGGGGACCTTTGTGACCGCGTTTCCATCATACCGACTTCTCATGTTCTAGCGCTCACCACGCGTGCTGGGTGGTCCTTATCTTAGGGCTGCCCTCCCTGCAGACCGGACACATCATGCAGACAGGAATCACCTGCCATATTTCACCACCTCTCCTTAGGACACCGCATGGTGCTGAGTCCAGATGAAACATTTAAAATCTGCTGAATGAACTATCCAAAGAAATTGAGAAAAGTAGGATAAATATTCCTTTCTGCTGTTCTTTACTTGCCCTCATTTTTCCCAGACTATTTTCAGCTATTTCCAGACATTTTTCCTTTCCTATTTTCAACAGGAACATGGCTCAGCCCTGTCCCTCTAGAGGTCACAGAGTCCCAGGGGAAACGGAACCCAGAGGAATCAGGAGGTATGCTAACTGCACCCAGGGCTAGGCTGAGTCACATTCTTGCAGTTACTAGAAACAGAAACTTAAGCACAAGTGCGCTTATCCAGGAGGAGAGGGAGCGCCTCCTGAATGCAAGGGAAGAAGCAAACCGAGGTTTCCAAGCGTAAGGAGGATGAGGAGGGAGACCTTTGGCATCACTTGCTCAGGATGCTCTCCCTCTGGAGACCAGGGGTCCTTACTCCCTCATCCCCACTTTCTGTTAAGCAGATCAGCTTTCAGTTTCTTAAGCACACAAATGCCTCACAGCTCCAGGGTTATGCGTTCCCAGCCCAAAGGACCGACCTAGGCTGAGACTAGCATTTCCTACTTCAAATTCCCAGTTCCCAGGTACATCAGATTGGCTCAGGGGCAAACAGCCCTAACCAGGCCAGTCTGGTTTCTCCTGGGTCCCTCCTACAGGGGACACGGGAGTTCCTCAGAAGAGACAAGGTATGGGGACACCCCGAAAAGAGTGGTTGTGGTTTTTAAAATATATAGGTATCTTTTTTAAAAATCCTCACTTGAGGACATGTTTATTGATTTTAGAGAGGAGGGAGGGAGAGAGAAAGAGAGGAAGTGGTGGGGGTGGGCGTAGAGAATGAGATGAGAGAGAAACATTGATGTGAGAGAGACATAAACTGGTTGCCTCCCAAAAGTGACCCAACCAGGGCCTGAACCAAAACCTAGGCATGTGCCCTGACCAGGGAGCGAACTCACAACCTTATGGTGTACAGAATGATGCTCCAATCAACTAAGTCGCCCGGCAGGGCAACAGCAGTTGTGTTTTTGATCATGATGTGTTTGCTCCTCGTCTTTCTTTTGTCTCCCACTCTTTCGGGTTCACTCAGCCTTTTAGGCTCACTCCCTGCCATCAAACGTAGCCTTCACTCCTCACTCTTCCTCATCTAATGCCTTCCGTTCCTTCTCTCCATTCAACTTCAGATCCTTCCTGGTGCCATGCAATCTTAGTATCCTACCCAGAACATGACAAATCCTGTATTTAGAAGGTATTTTAATGGACAAAATAAATAGCCATTAATATATGTACAAGGTATTTTTTCTCAGAATTTGAAATACGTACTACTTATTACACACGACTATAAACACACAATATGGTCATATCTGCCATGTGGCGCCCATACCATAGCCTTCAGATATATTGTACCTTTTCATTTATTTTGTAACTAATACCACATAACTGTTATTTAAGGATAACATTGACTAACCTCTTAACAAAACACCTTTCAAAAGAAAGGAATGCAAAAGAACCCTTTGGAAATTCAAGCTATTTCAGGTTTTCTAATTGACCAAAAATGTTGCGTATTTCCTTTCGCAATAAGATACTGCCTCTCTCAAGTTAAACAAAACTTAAGTTTTTTCTCAGAGATCAGTGACTATGTTGCTGAATGCATACGGTTTGCAGGAACATAAAAGTGAATTTCTGGCCAATGTGAAGAACATAGCCTTTTTTTTGTTTACCTTTCCATGGTAACGGAACCACCCAACAATAAAAGATTACAGAAATCATCTTGCCCATATGTACCCTGTTCATCTGCAAATCCTGGCACCTACTTTGATGGCCAGTATACAGTAGGTACTCAGTAAATGTTTGATGAATTAGAATTTGTACTTCTGTCTGTATATTTACAAATCAACATTATATACACATGAGGCTTTACATGGGTTCATATAAACATGTATAAATTGCCACAAGACAATCTTCTCAAACTATAAGCTGCATTCGAATTACCTAAAGATCTTTTTAAAATGCAAATTCTGATTCAGAAGCTCAGGGCTGAAACCCCACATTTGCCTTTCTAGGTAAGTTCTCAGGTGGTCCACAGGTCACGTTTTAGTAGCAAGGTAATCCCTTTCTACTCCCTGTAGAATGCCATAGGCAAAAGTATACAAGCAATCAGAGGGTCATTCTTCTCAAAGATTGTGTTCAGTCATGAGGAAAATTATGATAAGGTTCTCAGGGACACTCATTAACAGATTCAAGTCTTCACTAAGTATTTATTTACTGAGCATCTATTCCAGGGGCAGGAGCGGCAGCAGCCTCGCAGCCATTCTTCCGTGCAGCAGCTCCCAGCTTCCCCGTGTTCTCAGTGGTATTCAAATCAAGAGCACACGAGAGACCGACACTGAAGTGTGTACGGACATCTGCATGGGGAAGGGGGCGGGTAAGCTACCCACGTCCACGTCAAGGAGATGCCCTGCTTGCCAGGTCTATGCCTGCATCATTCTGCCCGGGTCTGCCCCACCTCTGTCCTCACAGTCCTGGGCGTGACCCAGCCTCTGGGGTCAACTTCAGCTTGTGGATGGTAGACCTTCCCCATCTCCTCAGTGTGAGATGTTGTGACAAATTTGATGGAAAAACAAGACCATAGATCAATCTGGTTCATGCCATTTAAAACTGAGCGAAAAAAAAAATCCATCCGCGATTTCCTTTCCTTTTCCAGGCCTGCATCACCACCACAGCTTAAAAAGGAAGTTCACCTCCGGCCCTGCCTGCCACACAACGGTGCCCGTGGGAGGCAGGGCGGGGGAGGGGTGAACGACGTACTCAGAGTCACAGGAAGGGTCTTCTTCGCTAACAACGCACGGCTGGGTACTTGGTTTAGCTCCGCGTTTATCATACAATATTCTAAAGACACATAAAACCTCAAAGACTGTTTGAAAATCACAGAAAGCCATTACATCCTTAATAATTCATATGTTCATAAACAGGCAAGTTGTTGTTTATGTTATTAAAGCATTCTTTTGCCAGAGGCATAAACGTAACCCCATCTACAATTCAGCACCCACTCATTTTGGTTAGGCTCTGGGGCACGTATAACCGAGGGGGGAGATGCTCGCTGCAGCAAGCCAGCGGGCGTGCGGGCCCAAACAGCAGGCCTGAGGGTGTCAGTTTTAATTAAGATTTGAAGGACGGGGGATAAGGAACGTGTTTACTAATGAAACTGATAGTGAATTTAAATAATTATTTTACCCTAAAACAAACATGAAATAGGACGCCCAAACTTCATTAATTTTAACAATAAAACACTAGGCTGAAAAGAAAGTTCCTACTTTGGGGAGCTGGCTCCTCTCTTCCTTCAGGGGAACTTCTGCCAGTGTAAGAATCTAAGAATAAGTCATATCTTTTCCTTAAAGTATATTTGAAAGAGTCGCTATTTATCAGTGCAAGGACATATTTTTCCCATAAGATCTTGGGGAAGTGAGGCTGACTTATATTTAGAGTGTTTTAATCCAAAGCAAATCCTTTTGAGACTAAATGTTCAATGTTGGGTGTCCTGAATTTGAATAAATAATATAATAACAATGGAAGAACAATTTACTTCACCAATGTAATCATCGGGCAAATTTTTAAATTGTCTAAGGAAGTACTTTACAAAAAATTAAAAAGTTAGAAAACAGAGGGAGGTGCTCTAATCACGGAGCGATTGCTGTAGCCCTCCATCCATTCACCTCAGTCAGACACTGGTCAACTTCAGAACCAACTTCCTACTTTACACACTGAGAGCTTCGACCATCTAAAATGATTTACGATGGTACTTTCCATTCTAATGATAATCCCAGTCCTCAGGCACCCCTACTCAAAACACAGAGAATGCAGCCTCAGAAGGAAGGGGAGCAGAGGCCAAGGCCTGGCTTTCTAACCCAGAAATTCAGATACTTACAAGGCATCATATGGTATATGCTTGGCCAGTACTGCCCGCTGTCTCTCTTTAACCACACGCGAATTGTCCTGCAACAGAAGGAAATGTGTTTTAAATCAAGTGTTTTTAGTCACAGGAAAATTTTGATAGATAGAAACCAAACTTCTTAATTATACACACATATACATGCTTATATGTAACATATCTTAGCTATATATAATATGTATCTTAACTATATATGTAAAAAATACACATACATGCATGTATACATGTGCCTTCTAAAGAGCCTAAATTTAAGGCTTGTATACATTAAGAACTACATGAGACTCTTTAAACATGATCCTCAGATATATCTATACGCACACACGTAATAGTGATAGTGTTTGAAAATTATTCATCTTTTTGTTTTTGTTTTGCCTGTGTATGTGATTTTCGTCCCCTGGTCTGCTGGAAGCACTCATCTGCCTAGGGAGCTGTTATGTCTCGCTACTGAAAAAAAGCAGAGGAAAAATGAAGCAACATGCCACGCTTCACACACAGAGACGCATTACATAGCAAACCCACAGTCTTACAGGCCAAGCCAGGCCGCTGTCTAGAGAGAAGTTTTCCTAGCGTGGTCAGGCCGGCCACCCTAAGCTCTGAGGATCACATTTCCCCAGCTACGGGGTCAACCTTGGTGCCCGCCATGCGACAGCGCAATCCTGTAGCAAAGGCTGTGAGGGACGCCCAGGCCAGCAGGCCAGAACAGAGCTCAGAGGGGGAGCAGAGGAAAGGCGAGGTCCTCAGGGAGCGGGCCATTGGGCTCTGACCAGTCCTCAAGACCCCGCCCCAAGTTACACCAGCCATGATGTCATCGGCACAAGCCAGTCAGGTGAACACCACAAGGCGGTCACGGGACCCGCTCCACAGACCAGGGGAAGCCGCAGAGAGCCAACCCAGGGAAACGCACAGCGCCCCACTGCTGGGAGGTCATGCAGGTCACACCCTCACCTCACCCCAAGATAAAAAGCAGACAAAGACAGAGCTTCTCGTCTCCTTGAATAGACCACTTAGGTCATCACCCCAGACCACGTTTTAGATAGTATCGGGTTGTCTTCCCACCTGACCCGTATGTAATGCTTAAGAAGTATCCGTTAGAAGACTAATTACAGACAAAATAAATGCCATCTTCTCTGCATAACCACAAGATACAGTGACCATATAGTGACACTGTGCATACAAATAAGGAATATGAATAGAGAGATAAAAATAATCGAAGGGAATCAAATAGAAATTCTGAAGCTGCAAAGTACAGTGGATGAAATGAAAAATTCACTAGAGAGATTCAACAGCAGATCTGAGAAGACATAAAAATCACAAACTTCAAGAGAGGGCAACTGAAAGAACTAGTTTCAGGAGAAAAAAGAATACGGAAAAATGAAAAGAACCCCAGGAACCTGTGGGACACCATTAAGTATACCAACATATATAATATGAGAAGCAGAAGAGAAAGGGACAGGAAAATATTTGAAGAAAAATGGCTAAAAACTTTCCAAATTTGAAGATATGAATCTACACAGACAAGGAGCTCAATGAACTCCAGGAAGGAGGAACTCAAAGGGATCCACCAGACACACATAACGATCCGAATGCTGGAAGCCAAGAGGCGGTCAGGAAAGCAGCAAGATTTTTCATCAGAAGGCTCGGGGCCAGAGGCTGTGAGGTGATAATGTGCTAAGAGAAAAAACAGTCAACCAAGAATTCTATATCTGGCCGAAAACGATTCCTCTGGAGTCAAGAAGAAATTAAGACATTTCCAAATAAAAAAAGCTAATGAAGTTTGCTGCTAGTAGATCTCCCCTATAAGAAATGACAAGAAGAACTGTTCAGGCTGGAACAAGGACAACAGACATTACTTAAAGCCATACAAGGAAATGAAGATCATTGGTAAAGGCAAATACACAGGTAAATAGAAAAGCTAATATTGTGCGTTATTGGTCATTTCTCTTTTTGTTCCCTACATGAATTAAAAGACATGCATAAAAGAAGAATGCCACGTTAATGGGCACTCACTGTGTAATCTGTGACGATAAAAACCAAAGGGAAGGGGGAAAGAGCTGACGAGGAGCCGAGTTTATGTATGTTATTTAAATGGAGTTGGTATGAATTCAAAGTAGATTACTATAAATTTAGGATGTTAAAAAACCCCTTGGTAACCACTAAAAAAATATACAAGAGAAAAGGAAGGAATCAAAAGGGCATACAACAAAAAACTTCAATCAAACATAAAAGAAGGATATAGTGGGGAAACCGAGGAACAAAAAGATGTGACAGGTGTGTATGCAGAGAAAAGGGGACCCTCGTGCACTGTTGGTGGGAATGCAGACTGGTGCAGCCACTGTGGACAGCAGTGTGGAGATACCTCAAAAAATTAAAAAAGGAACTGCCTTTGACCCAGCGATCCCACTTCTGGTAATTTATCCAAAGAAACCCCAAACACTAATTGGAAAGAATATATGCACGTCTATGTTCACAGCAACCCTAAGTTCATATTTTTTACTACAGTCAAGGTTTGGAAGCAGCCTCGGTGCCCATCAGTGGATGAGTGGATAAAACAAGCTGTGGTTCATTTACACAATGAATACCACTCAGCTGTAAAACAGAAGGAAATCTTACCTTTTGCAACAGCATAGAAATAAGCCTGCTAAGTGAAATAAGCCAGTCGGAGAAATACAGCAACCACATGATTTCACGTGTATGTGGAATCTCATGAACAACAACAACAAAAAACTAACAAACTAAATAGAAACAAACAGACTCACAGATACAGAGCACAGACTGACAGCTATCAGAGGGGAGGGAGGCTGGGGGACTGGGTGAAAAAGATGAAGGGGTTAAGCGAAGGAAATAACCTCACAGACACAGATGACAATATGGTGATTACCGACAATATGGTGATTACCGGGGGCGGGGTGGGGGAGGGGTGTGGTAGGTAGGAGAAGGTAAGAGGGCGGAAGAAATGATGATGCAAGAAGACTTGACTTGGGGTGGTGAACACACAATACAATATACTGATGATGTATTAATTATAGATTGTACACCTGAAACCTATATAATTTTATTAGCCAATGTCACCCCAATAAGTGCAACAAAAATTAAAGAAAATAATCCAATATTTAATAAACAATAATACAAGAAAAAGGGGAGGGACACCAAAGACAACCCCCAGTGAATGACAACACCAGTGAAGGGAAGTAGAACAGAAAGCTCCTGAAGACCTCAGTGTGGGCCACCAAGGAGGCAGAAGAAACATCCTGATGTCTCAAGCATAGCATATGTCCTAATTTTTTGTCCAGAAAATAAGGTTATTATAAACATACCTAAGAACTGAACTACATTCACACAGTAAGAACATACCCACAGTTAAAAAAAAAAAAAGACTTATCTATATAGGTCACTCTTCTGAGAGAAGAAATTGAGGTGGGGACAACTGGTATACCACAGGTTGCTAAGCTACTGAATAAATCAGATGGGGCATCTACCCATGTTGAAATCCAGGCTTTCAAAAATGTGCCTTAGAATGATGCAACCTTCATTAGTTACCATAGCAATGAGCTTCATTTCCCAGGGGACCATTGTTATTTTTGCCACCACTGAAGTAACGGGGAGGTGGGGGGTTTGGGGGGAGTGTGCTGCTGCATTATAAATCCTATTGTGTTTTGAAGACCCCGAATTTTCAGGGAATACTTTCCTAATAGATGACATATTTCAAACTCACTGCAAGCAAAAGACGGTCTCCAGAGATCTGCAAACTGGTAGGAAAACTTCGAGCAATGGGATGTCAGTCGATGTCTTTTGGTGGTTTTTACAGTGACTTGTTTAAAGGGGAAAAGATGCCTCTGATGCAGAGAACGTTGCAGAAATTCTTGGAAGACATACTTGAAAGACTAAAGATGTTTTTAAAAAACCGATTTCTCTATGATAATTTGTAATAAGAGCAAACTGCCGAATTCTCATTATAGGCATTCCCATCACATGTAGTAAATAAACTAAACCTAATCTACAAAACACTGCATCTCTGCATTGAGAGTTTCTCCACAGAGAGCGGGAAGCTGCTGGGCAGCAGGGATTAAGACCCTGGGGCTCAAGCGGGGCGCTGTCCGGCTCCTGTCCCGCACTGCCAAGCACCTCGGCTCCCAGCATGGGATACCCCACTTCACCGGACCTGAGCAACTTGGCAGAATCACCGCCCCCTGGACTCCTTCCTCACAGCGGCAGCAACCCAGCCGTAGGAGGCTGGGGAAGAGGTGTGGCTGTTTCATATTTCAACACCTTGAGCTTTTAATGGCATTCCTGCTTGAAAAATAATAGCCACCATTCTGGTCACGGGCCACGCGGCCAGGTGTGCTAATTATAGCCCTCTCCCCTTGGCCCGCAGTCAGCACAGCCCTTTCTCTCAACTCCAAGGCTGTGAAAGCCTTCCTCGCTCAGAATTTAGAAAATCTCAACCAAGAGGCAATATCTTCGTTGTTTTTACAAAACCCGCAAAATGAAGTCTCAAAATGAAGTGAAATGGACCCATATGTCAGGTGAGAAATTATAAACACGCACAAAATACATGGAATTGCTGTCTCTGTCAGTGAGGAGTTAAGAGTCTTGAGAAAAAGAAGCCCCCACAAGTTTATTAATAATAAACCTGAGAAGTTTCATTACCAACAAACGCTATTCTGTGTTGGCAAACAGTTTCCTCACACTCGAGACTTGTTTTTGTGTATTTTGTTTTCTCGGTGATTTAATTACTAGAGGCTGTTTAAACACAGCTTCCTGCCCTTGCATAGTTGTGGGTTTTAGAGTTCCCAGTTTCCCAATTTCTTACCAGCGTTGTGTGCCTCTCTACCCTCTCATATTAGCATAACGCCCCTACAAGCCCTGGGACTCCTCAGGCAAGATAAGCTCTAGGATCACACTGTTTCTTGCACATGTCAGGACGGTCATGTTAGCTGTCCATGCTACCAGCTAGCAAGTCCATCTCCCCATGAGACGATGAATTCCTTGAGGACTTGTAACCTTTTCCTCTTGAATATTTCTATTTTTGATTTAATACGTACAATATTTTTATTTTGAATACATATGATACTTAGCATAGAGGAGGTGCTTGAACAGGTCATGTAAATACATAAAATAACAAAAGAACAGAAAATAAAAGAGAAAAATGAACATATTCCTGGTATGGTGGTAAAGAACAACCCACAGGGAAGCAAGCAGCAGGAAGGCACCAAAAGGTCAGAGGCTGGAGGAGTTACCAATTATTGCCATCAGCAATGCCATCTGATCGCCAGCCAGAGTCCCTCCCAGACTCAACTGTCGGCCTGGGCAATTCCACCACATGAGAGTGCTCATCAGTATCACTCACCGGGAGGAACGTGGGGGGACTCATTAGAGGGACACTACGGCCTGGGTCTAGTCCTTGGCTCCGGACGCAGTGGCCAGGCACGGTCTGGGTCATCCTACTAATCACTGCATCCCCGCAGCCCGCTGGGGTGGTGGGCACGAGAGACACGCTCAGCAGGGACGTCAGGGAACAGTGGCCGGAATGAGCAGCGAGTCAGAGAACGCCCCTGGCAGCCACTGTTGGATCTGCAGGCTGAGGACCCAGCCCTTCCTAGGGCAGTCACACGGAGCAACGGGACCCAGAATTTCCCACCTTAAACCGAGGGAGAACAGGGAGTTAACGTTCAGTGGGTGTGGAGTCTGTGTTTGGGAGCCGGGTGGCGGTGAAGGCGGCCTGGCATTGTGAAGGAGCTTAGTGCCACTGCACAGTGCACTTAAAAATGGATAAACCGGTAGATCTGATGTTCACTTTATCACAAAAATGGAAAAAGAAAAAATTTAAAAATTTTTTAAAGGGAAAGGAACAGCAGAACAACTGTCTTGCTAAAACTAATCTTCTCAGAGCGGCCAAGGATGCAGCGATTAGGAGAGCGGGGGCCAGGCGCCCTGAGAACGTGGACCAGGAACTCACCTGCCCGCAGCCACAGGGCAGGGCGAAGGGGGCCCTCCAGCTTTCAAATCCGACTTAGAGTCTGGAGGACTCGGGCTTGACAACCTGTGAGAAAGGGAGCGAGGGAGAGTTGGGAATCGTGTGTAAGTGGGGACGTTACATAATAAAAGGGGGTGTTTTCAAAACAGTGCTCTGGCAGTCGGGAGCACCTTGCAGCGGCCGGCCGGGAGGAAAATGAGAGGCTGCAAGGCCAGCGGAGCGCCTACTCCGGCGATCGCCACGCTGGAGTACAGCAGTGGCCGAGGATGAGGAGGGAGAACCAAATCCCAGCGGGGTCTCCAAGAAGGACTCACAGGCGGGGGAAGCAGCTGAGGCAGCTACGACCTTCCCAGTCTGCAGAGCCATGCTGACAATCAAGAGAGACCACACCAATGCAGCCAGCCCACATGCTAAAAACAAGTAAAGGCCTCACAAAGTCTAATCATTTTCTTTCAAGAGAAATTAGGAAATATCATTGATTTCCAGCCGAGTGACAGAAAAGAGCGCAAGACCGTCTGGAGAAAAACAATCAAGATGTTAGGTAAAACTTAGTAGAATCTGGCTTGCTTTTTGTCCTGTTAAAACGTTGCCAGCTTATTTGAAAGTGAGGCATCTGCAGATCACCAAAACTCTAAGGAACAAGGGCGTTCACAGTTCTTAACTCTGAAGTTTTAATCTGCAGGGCTTCTGCTGGATCCTGGAGACCCTGAGCATCCACCCTACCCACCAACAGGAGGAATCGAGTAAAAGACTGTTTTACTGGGATTCCCAAGGCTACACCCTTTGTGCAAGAGTTTATAAGCAATAAATCCTCCCACGCAGAAATGGGACAGCAAGCAAACTTGCCTGGATAAAAGGGAAACCATTGTAAAATCAAGCTGTTCCCCAGAAGTTGACCCTCATGAAAATCAAGTACAAATTGAATCGACTTGTGTCATCTGAAAAGCCTCCAGTGGAGAATTCAATTATAAGTGGGCCCGGATTTACAACATCCTCAGACAACCAGTTAGAAGCAAAAGCAAACCCAGTCTTCTGGAGGAGCTCAGTTTCAAGGAGATCTTAGAGATGAAGGCAAATCAGTGGCAGATCGGGTCCGAGTTACCCTTTCCTCTCCTGGAGGAACTGATCAGACTATGGTGGTGATAATACTAAGAAAATTATTGTTAATTTACTTCTGCGTGACAATGGCATTATGGAATGCAGAACCAGTTATCATATACAGAAATTTATTGCAGTATTAAGAGGTGAAAGAATGTGTAACCTAAAATTCATGTAAAGTAAATCCCAGCACCCCTTCCAACGAAGAATGGGGTGGACAGAACTTTGAAACAAGACTGGCAAAAGGTGGATCACTGAAGCTGGGGGGACGCATATCTGGGACTAACCATATTTCTCACAGATTTTAAATGCACCTGACCTGCTTTGCCGTACAGTACCAAGGAGGTATAAAACAGGAAAACCAAAAACACATTGAGCCTGCCCTGGCCGGCGTGGTTCGGTTGGTTGGCGCGTCATCCCGTAAACAGAAGAGTCACAGGTTCAATGCCCAGTCAAGAGTATATTCCTGGGCTGTGGGCACATCCAACGGATCGATGTTTCTCTTTCCCGTGGGTGTTTCTCTCCCGCCCGCCCTCCCTCCCTCCCCCTCTCTCTAAAATCAGTAAGTGTGTCCTCGGGTGAGGAGGATAAAGAGACAAAAGGACAGTGAGACGAACACCTTACTCTGCCAGGTCAAATAAGCATGAGAGTAGCTACTGCCCTTTACAATTTTGCTTGATATAAAGCAATGGTTTACGATAAATGGTTGGAAAATCTGATCTTAAAAAAAATAAAGAAAGCACTGTATACAGATATCCTCCCCTCCTATCATCAACCGTTCTCCCTGTGGGTTCTTGAGACACATAATGCGAACTCATGAATGTTAATAAATCCCATAAATCAAAATCACACGCCCAAGAGGCCACGCGGGGTTTCCAGGGTTCCTTTACTTAGGCCTTTGGTTCGGTCACTCCATCAGTGGGCCTGAGTGCAGGCACCCGTGACACATGGGGACTGTGGCGTGGGGACCGTGGATTTACGAGCACCAGGATAGTCTTCCCCATCGTCCGAGATGGTGGCTGCCGGTGGGGGGGGGGGGGGGTTCTCACCCTGAGCGCTTGGGAGGCTAACAAGATAATAGGTTAGAGCAAAAGGCCCCTCCCCACTTCCAGTACCAGGTTGGGGGTGGGGCCAGGGGAAGGCAGGCACATGCACCATAGAAGTCAAAATGGTGGCAGAAGAGCGTGCTGGACCAAAGAGGCCTATCAGTCTAGCCTGGGAAGGAGGGCTTGGTTGGGAGGCGGACCCACCCAAAGTGAAAGAAAGCACTTGGGCTGTCTCACACCCAAGCTGATATAGTCCCAGGGAACCAAAGAAACTCCTTCTTGCCCACCTGGGGACGTGCCGGTGGTGTGTGACCATGACACTGCAGCCCTAGCAGCCACATGGACCCCACAGGAGGGCACCCGAAACAGACAGCATCCCCCTGCAGGCTTCAAAGGACTATATTTGACATTGGACCAGGAACGCTGGACACCGGCTTTTGTTTTGGTCCTGCTGAGGAAAAGAGCTTTGGGACAGGGGTCCACCCTTCTCCCAACTTGTGCAGCCCCTGAATAAAGCCCCTCCCCTATTTCACCTGCGTCTGCGCCACGAGTTTGGATTTTATAGTGGCGGGCAGCCAAAATGCCTTTTTTGTTCAGTTACAATCACACCTTCGTGCCATGCACGTGCCGACCTCAGCTGAAGACCCTTCCTCCCCAACTGCCCTTCATGACCCGCACAACTAGTACTCCTCCTTCCACACGCCCGATAGGGCAGTGCTTTCCTCGTTTTCATGTGTACAGGAATAACCTGGGGATTTGGTTAAAATGCAGACCCTTGTCACAAAGACTGTGTCCTACATTTATTCTAGAAGCTTTATGGTTTTAAGTTTCACATTTCAGTCTGTGATCTACTTTGTGTTCACTTTGGTATGTGTATGAGGCATGTATCAAAGCTCACTTAACACGAGAATTTGTTCCGGCACCATTTGTTGAAAGATAGTTCTTTCTCCACCAAACTGCCTTTGCTCTTTTGTCAAAGTCCACTGACTACACATGCATTGGTCTCTCTCTGGACTCTCTAATCTTTTTCCTTGATCTGTTTGCCGATCGCAATCTCACTCTCTCATATCCTGAAGCTCACTGTCAAAAGACAAAAAGCACTCTGTGCAAATGGGAAAGAATGTGGAATGTTCTGGATTCCCCAATGTTTGCCAGTGTTCTCTTTCTCTTGCTGTGTTGCATGCGTGCCTTTCCTAAGCCTTAGGTAAGTAACTTGGTGAAGTCCTGTGAGTCCTTTCAATTGCTGTGATAACGTTACTTTCTGTGTTGAAAAATAACACAAAGCCAAAGAACTGGCTGTTCTCCAACCTGTCTAGATGGGTCAAGGTCAAGTCCCTCTTTGCGCTCCTCTCTGCTAGAATTGGCACTTCCCAAGTTCTACTGATCACGGCCTACAAGTCTACGTTGATAATAAGTGGCTCACCATGGCCAAGATAACTAAGATAACTGTAAAATGGGGAATTTTTTCGTCTAAAGCACGTTTACAAATCAGTGCATTTGCCAATGTGTGAGTGCAATGCAAGTGTGCACGCGTGAGTGTAAGCTACAGGAGAGAGCTGAAGCTAATTGGCACACTGACCTGAAAATGAACAAAACCCAGCAAATAGCTCCCACTGCCCAACATACAATCATCCAACCCCTGAAACATACAGGAAGACAGAGTTGGCATCCAGCACATGGTAAAAAAAGAGGGTGAAACTTCTAGTGGGTATCCCTTCCACCAAGTGAGGCCAAAATTGAGTACAGGAGTCCCTCTCTACATCGCGGTTCACTTATCGCAGCCTCAGTGTATCGTGGGATTTTTAAAAATATTATACTTAATTATTTATCATGGATTTTTTGCTGTATCGCGGGATTTTGCGGTACTGTATACATATGCTGTTAAAGTGACATAGGTTTAATAGTGTAGAATGTTTAAGAGCATAAGTAGTGTTTATAAAAGTGTGGAAATGGTTAATAAGGGAGTGGGAAAGGTTAATAAGGGACTGGGAACGGTTTATAAGTGTGTGGGAAGGGTTTATAAAGCCTTAAAATATTCATAAATACAAGGTTCCTACTTCGCGGACTTTCACCTGTCCCGGGGGCGTCTAGAACTCTCATTACCTGAAACTGCTGCTCTTCACGGGCCCGCAAGGCAAATGATGATTACTTCATAATTCCTCTCTCAAGTTTTCTTATGCCATTTAAAAGGATTAGGACTTCCTTATGGGTTAGCCATGTGTCTCTCTCCACCTTCTCCAACTCGGAGCTCTGTCAGTGTGGATGAAATCCTTTTTATTCAACCACATTTGATTGCTTTAGTCAGTACATAAGCATTTTAGCACACACACACACAAAGATCTCCTTGCTCTACTACAGTTATTTCTTGGTACGGAATAGATGAGAAAAATCAGCCTTCCCCAGTCTTAAGATGCTAACAGGTACTGTAAATTTACAAAAGCTTAATTGAGCCCAACCTAGGTTCATGATATCGTGAAATTTTTTGATTATTAAAAGGCTGAAGATGTTACTTTTTATTCATTTTGAAAAGCATGTATCAAGTACTTAACACAAACCAGGACGAGTACCAGAAGCACAAAGAGAACCAAAATGGGACCCTGGCCCACACTAAGCGCACAGAGCCCTGTCTCCGGCCACGCCCCCTGCAAAGCGCACCTCCAAGGCTGGCGCGGCTCCACTGTTAGTTCTTGGCATTGTTAGTAGAATTAAAGCTGTGATTCTGCTGGAAAACAAGGGAAAAAGGAGTTCATAAATGGAGGAGGAGAATCTCCAGTTTTAGAAGCTAAACTCAAAAATAAAAGTCTGTGTTACACAGGGCAAGAGATTATAAGATGTAATAATAACTAAGATTTATTGAGCAGTGAAACCAAACCAAGCTCAATTACTTGATGAGAATTATTTGATTTAATCTTTACGTGGGTCCTCTAGATCGGCACTGTCCCTGCGCCCATTTTCAGACGATAAGGCAGAGGCACAGAGAGAGTAAGTGCGTCATTTACTTAACCCCTCAGGCATCTGCATTGAGAAAGAACTCAAGCCCAGGAGGTCTATCTCCAAACCCAATGCTCTTACCAATTATTCCTGCCACTGAAGAAAGACTCAGACGTCATGGCACTGTACCAGACTAAACAGACTGGCCAAGGGAAGAGAACAAAAAGCCCAGAAAGTCAAGCATATCCACTAATTAGCATACTAAAAAGTTATTACGAATAGTGACGGAGAGGTGAATTATACAATAAAGGGTGCTGCCTTAGTTAGTTCACAAAAAGGGCACCCTTACCTCACACAATTTATTAAAATAAGTTTCGGTGGTTTAAAGAATTACATGTGAGTACCTGGAGCCAACATAACACATATGAGCACTCCTTTTCCTCGTCATTTTTTGCTAAAATGACCCAACCTACTCAGAGGGAAAATCCTTCACCACCAGCTGACCACAACAGCTCCATCCACCAACCTGAACACTTGAGGAAAGGGAGCAGGAGATGCTTCAGAAAAGAGCGTAGTGAACGGAGGCCCAATCAGCGGCCTGTCCTCCAAACCTCAACAATGAATCGGCTGCCATTCATTAGGTATTGAGAGCCAGACACCCTACTAAGTGCCTTAAGCTGTTAATAAACTTCAGTATTATCATACGCACGCATAGACCGCTGCTCAGAGGCTTAAACAAGGTGCCCAGTATACACAGCTAATAGCGGCCATGCCAGGACGGGAACACAATGGCTGTCAGCCTCAAACTTCCAACTCTTCACTTCTCCACGACACACGGAGGGCCCAGTCTGCCAGGATCCCTTCTTCAGAGCCCGCAGACAGCTTCTGGACAGGAGCAGAGGCTGGAGGCAAGGCAGTGCTGGACAAAGAGCCATGCTGGGGCTTCTGCCAGGGTGCCAGGCCAGCCAGCTATTCAAGGGGATGGACCCAACTGCAGCCGGCTCAGAGCTGCCAAGGCCACACAAAAGGGAGCCTGTCCCACAGCAGAGGGGGGCTCCACCCTGCAGCTGTCTCCCCCGGCCCAAGGCTCCAGCTCTACCCCACACGAACTGTAAGAATCTAAGCTGTTGATGAGAAATGACCGTAAGTCTAGCTTCTTCCCTGTTTTTGCCTGTGAAGAAAAGAACTGAACAATGACCCACACAATCTGACAAAGCATATTTCAGTTCCCTATACGGAACAAACTAGACCTCGCTCGGCAGATGAGCAAGCAGACTAGTGAGCAAACTAGACAGAATAGACTCGGATATTTTGAGAAAAGTGAAATAATCGGAATAATTAGGGGAACTGCAAGAAACAAGACAAGCTTACACATTTTAAAACTTACATTCTCAGTGAGCTTCAAAAACGACAGTGACTCACTGATACAAACATTAATCCAAGGAAAGGTGAAAAGGGAGCAACAGGAAATAGCATTTGAAGGTAAAAAGTGAAACCCATAGCCCACAACACAGAGGCGGTGAAATCCAGCCTGGCCACTGCAGAGAACTGGCGTTCAGAGAAGTCTCCCGGAACTCACAGGAAACTAATAAAAAACTGGAGCTCACCAGTGAAAAAGATCAAACCGGAACCACAGATCCAGAAGGCCGAGTATGTATATACCAGGAACTTCAGAAAGAGAAGATGAAGCAGAAGGGAGAGAAAATAAGGAAAGGACAGATACTAATAAAGTAAATAATGGGGGGAAAGAACTTAAGAATGAGTTTTTCAAATTGAAATTGTTCACTCAGAGCTTGGCAGAGTGCATCATAAACGATCCACACGACCCAGAATTTCTGAATATCAGGGAGAAAAAAATTCAATATGAATTTGCTGTGAACTTCCGCCAAGATTTTCTTTTTTTAATGTAATATGAATGAGATGGACATCAGCCTTCTCACCGGCCCTACTAACTGCTAGAAGGTCATGGAGGAAGGTTTATAGGACCCTGAAGGGAAAAGACTATGACCTAAGAATCCTAAGTTCAATGACCAATACTGTAATTACCATGATTATAAAGCAAATAAAAAATATCAATAGTCACAGAAGGACAAAAATGTACTCTCCACATGTCCTTTATGGAAAAAATACTTAGGGACATACAGTCAATTGAAAAAAATTAGAATAAACAACTCAAGAAAGTAGATGTAAGAAAGTATAGATACAGATAAATATAAAACAAATAGCAGTGAACTATAAAAGCTAACAAAACTAGAGTGATCTAAATTATGTGTACTAATGGTGTTGAAATCATGATACAAAAATAATCAGCAAAGATGTTTGAAGGAGCAAAATGTTTTTAAAAATTGTATGAACAAATATTTCTAATTATTTCAACAAAATTTAGGTGGCCGAAGGAAGGAAGGAAGGAAAGAATGTGCTGAAGCTCACGTAGTTTAGGGGAAGCCCACAGCTGCTGCTCCGACGGCAAGTTCAAATGTTAAATGTAGCCACAATCAGAACAAAAATTAGACCTATTTAACTCCCAAGGCACAAAGAATTGCTTAAAGGAAAACTTGATAAATAAACCAAGTTAAACAATAAGAAAGCACAATAATTTGAAAACCTAACACAAGATAAGGGTGAGACCAAAAATTGAGGGAATACTATGGATAAAACACCCCTCTTAAAAAAGGAGAAATCACAAATTGGGTGAAAAGAGCTAAATACCACTTCCCTGCTGGGTTATTAAACGAGGTAACATGTGGGTAAGTGCTGGGCATAGAGCAGATGCAAAAACAAAGTGTTTGTAAGGAAAGAAATCACCTTGCAGGCACTGTAGTGAACCAAATACCTTTAAGAAGAAGAAAAGGGAACTTTACCAGATTAAAACACCAAAAAAATTCATTAAAATAATTTAAAAAAATCTTTTGAAGTCTCATGATAAACTGGCAAGAAAATAGAGAAAATCTGAGAGGTCAAAAACTTAATAAGGTACATAATCTTTGACCCAGAAATTCCACTCGTAGAAGTGTATTCTACATTTGCGTGTTATAAAAGAAATCATACATGGGAGGAATTAATAAATTCAAGACCGTTTTCTCAGTTTCGGGTGACTTGGGTTGCAATAACAGAAACCCAGCTGTTGGTCAAGGAACATGTATGAATGACCCATGGACACAGACAACAGGGTGGGGACTGACTGGGGGAGAAGGGGTGGGCGGGGCAGGGGGCAGCAGTGGGGGAAATGGGACAACTGTACTAGAACAACGATGAATTAATGAGAAAAATAAAAAATGTCACATTGACTCAAAGAAATAAAGAAACCCAACTCAAGTGATTTAAAAAAAAAGGGTCTGATTTAAATAAATGGACTAGAACTTCCAGCTGACTCAGCAGCTCAAACACACGTGTGGCTGAGGCTCTGTGTTCCCCCCTCCCCATCACTCTCCACGTGTCAGGGGACGCCAGGTTAGGTGAACACAGGGTGTACAAGCCTGTACCTACAAAATGGTCTTTACTGAAACCAGAGAAAGAGAAGAGAGTTCAAGGAAATCTGTTAATAGTGGTTGCTCCAAGCTGGTGTGATCACGGGTGGTTTCTTACCTTCTGTTTCACATGTTTTTTGTACTTTCCCTGTTTTTTATAAAAATGTAAGAAATATGTCTCTCTCTCAATTAACTAAAAGGGAAGTGCTGGAGAAGAAAGAAGCCCAATTATCCGTTGGCCATGATGACACGGGTCCTTTTTCCTTGTTTTCCAGTTAGAATTCTTTCGAATTGATCAGCTGCAGGTCGCACGTCTGAGTTTTCAATTCTCCACCACATGCAGCACAGTAAGTTTAGTACACAAAGCTCCGGATGTCAATGATTATCGCCTGTGTAGGGTAGAACCCTTTATAGTACTTAACAGTTCCTTTTCATTAGTATTGACTACAGTCCTTAAAGGTAACTGTAGGAAAGGAAAAATAGAGCAATTTGCAGCGAGGAACTTGAAGCTTTCATCATTCAAGAGCCTTTCCCAAAAATCACGTTAACTGGGAAACTTAGGTACAATTTAACCCAATAACCTTCTCTTTTCATATATTTCATTACGATAATATTAAAATAAACACATGGTTATACATTATATCGGTTTCCAAGGGGCTCAAGTTATTTTAGGTATTTAATTAATACCAGTAACTGCCTGTGATTCGAAGTCTACGACAGACAAAACTGAGCGTGTAGAGACTACAGTTGGCCAGGAGAGACCTACACCACCCATGTGGCTGGTGTGCGTCCATGGCTCCCTCAGCAGCTGAGGGGCTCCCCATGTGTAGGTGTCACTTACCTACCGATTTCAGAGGCATCTTCCAAGACTGTCTTCTCAAGAGCTTAAAACTAACAATTTGGAATTCAGAATTTCAATGTTAAACTGATGGGCCACCTGAGAAATACTGTATTTTTTGCACTATAAGACGCACCTGACCATAAGACGCAGCTAAGTTTAGAGGAGGAAAACAAGAAAAAAAATATTCTGAACCAAATGGTGTGCTAAAGTATTTAATAAAATATAACAGAATAATATTTCAGCCATGTAAAGTGAACAGCAGTCAACAGCGGTATTAAGAACCATCATGACTGTCATTAACAAATGAGGAGAGACTTTAAGGTTCAAGTGCTCTTCTAGTTTTCTGGGAACCCCAAGAACTCATCATCGCTAGTGTCAGAATTCATGAAGCTCAGTGGCTCACAATCACTGATATCACTTTTTCACTATCTTCACACTGACCAGACGCCCTGAGATTCAGGGGTTTCGCGTGGGCCCATCACTTCCTCTTCTAACAGCTGTTGCCACTGCTGACAGCTCAGGTAACACACATCACGGTCTGTGACGCAACATTTACTCCATAAGACGCACAGACATCCCGCCCCCCACCCCCACTTCTGGGAAGAAAAGCGCGTCTTATGGAGCAAAATATATAGCAATCTAATCAAACTCCTCATTTCATGTGCAAGGAAACTGTCAAAGCATAGTTTAAAACCGTCAAAATGGGTCAGTTACAAACACACACGTTCCACTGAGCACAGAAAGATGTCTTCGGAAGAGGTTCCAACCATGCAAGAATTCACCCTGCTGCTTGATCTTTACGTATCCCCTCTGCTTACAACGCTGGCCAGTCAGTTTCTAAGACTCTTCCAGACATCACAAACACTCGGGCACGAAGGTCCCACCCCGCTCGGCGGGACATGCGGAGGAAAGCAGCAGATCTGGTGCTAGGCCATCCTGCCTCCCCTTCTCTGCCCACAAGAAATGAAGGTTAATCTCTGCCTTTTTGGGTACTTTGCTGTTGTCTTCAGTGATGTGACATGAGGTATCGAAGAGAAGAATTTATAAACACCAAACTGCAGACAAAAAATTCACTGAAATAAAAATCTGTGTCAGGCTTGTTTCATTTTGTTTTAGGTCCTGCCACAGTAAGCACGGAAGTTGTGAAATGCGGTATGCTCCAGTATACACAACTAAACAAACTATAAACACCTATGGTGTTAATCATCAGTCAAAACAAATGGTTTGAGCCAGTGGTGGAGAAAGAGGAAGGAGTGATTTAATGAGCCTGGCATGGCAGGCGACGTCCCCACGACTCCGCGTGGCCTAGTAGGACCCTTACAGCACCTCTAGCGAGCGGACAGGAACCAACCCTGTTGTATGAGAAGGAAACTGAGGCTTGAAGGCAGTCAACTGGTTCAAAGCTCACCAAAGATAGGCAGGGAAGCTGGAACCTGAGCCAGACCAGCCTCACTCCAAACGCTGTCTTCCCTCTACGGGGCAGATGCTGCCGCCAGTAGGTATGGGAACAAAAACAGCTCTAGGGCTCGCTATTGGCAAACCCATGTTCTGAAGACACACCCGGGCCTCGTGCCCTCACTTATGCAGAAGTTCGAGACGTCACGTGCAATTCTGACATACTCATTCCCCTTCACCATCTGTCCTCCCTCAGGTCCTCACCGTGAGGCCCTGGGGTGGCGGCCGGGGCCGTGAGCCACCCCTCTATCACTGAAGAGCTCACTGAAAGTTCTTAGCCCAAGTTCACAGACATGTGAACAATGTAGGAGAACAGCAGAACCACCCAACAGTGCTAAGCGCCACACGCTCGTCAGGTGAAAATCCCCTCCCTCTGAGCAGCTTCCTTTGGGGAGTCCTGGCTGAGCCTCATCCTGCCCTGTCAGCACGTGGCCCTCGGCCAGGGCTGGCTGCGCCCTGAGCTGGCTTGTCTTGGCTGAATCCCACGTGGCTCTAGTTGGCCTCAGTAATATTTTTGCTTAGTTCTCAAGTCCAGAGGCCCTTATTCTATCAATGACGGCCATGTTGTACTGAACTGCCGAGTCCCTCCAAATTGGGGGATATGTTCATTGGTCCATCAAGGGTAGGCACCAGATTTTAGCAGCAGTTGCCGTGGGGCAGGGCGGGGCAGTTTTGCTCTGTGTATTATAAACGCCTGTTTGTTTTTAAAAGAATTATTATTTTTAATGTGTAAGGACACACATTTTCTCTTTTATTACATAATTGGGGCTAAAGGACGGTTACATTCTTCCCAGCATTAAAGTGAGGTTAAACTCAAGAAACAAGACCTTTGCACCCCAAACTTTTACACAAATAAATGCTATACACGTGTGCTTAATGGAGGAAACCATCATATCCCTACTAGAAATGGATGTGGCGGAAGTGCTGCTTAATCAGAATGCACTCGACCAGTCACCGCTCAGTTTGAATCATGAAGTTACAGGTTCCCATGAGAGGTACCCTTCCGCCTCTCACTACCTCTGCCACCATCATCCGGGCCAAAGCCGCCATTCCCTCTCCTACTGCCACAGCCTGCCACTGGGTCCTCCAGCCCCTGTCCTCTCTCACCTCACCCTGCACCCACCTGACATCACACAGCAGTCAGGAGATACGAGGAACACGAGTTAAATCTCATCACTCCTCTGCTCGGCACCCTGCGGCGGCTCCCGTTTTACCAGAAGAAAAGGCACCATCCTGCAACACCCTCCCGGCCTGTTCTCCGGGCCACACTGCCCCCCCGCTGAACACCAGGGATGCTCCTGCCATAGGACCGTCGCACCAGCTGTTCCCTCTGCCATGAAAACCTGTTCCCAGAGCGTCTGGCTAACCCCCTCACCCGTCCCATCTGGATTAAAACACCACCTTCTCGGTGAGGACTAACCACGCTGGCCGTTCCTTTTTAAAGAGTGGAAACCTCCCCTGCCCCCATCCCAAGTCCTTTCCCTTGCTGTTCTTTTTCCACAGTGCTTATCACCTTCCAGCATGAGACTTATTTACCTTTTATTATTGTTCATCTCTCCCCACAGGGGCAAGGATCCTTGCTTTGTTTACCAATGTTATCCCTGCCCAGAATAGTGTCTGATACAGAGTCAAGAACTCAACAAACATTTGTTGGACACATGCTAAATTAAAGCCAAAGGAGTAGAGGGCACGCAGCCTAACGCAGGCACGTAGAGATCCCGCGCCACACGGGCTCTGGCACTGCCAGTGAGGAACAGAAGCAGAAACGCACATCGGGAGGCGGGACCGTGCAGGTGGGGGCCCGCACGGCCGCTCTGAGGACCAGAACCGTAAATACTCGGGCCAGGCCTGAGAGGGTGTCTTGGAGGAAATCTGACCTCCTGCTTTTGGCAAATTCATTCCACCCGAATCAGGCAGTCGCGTGCCCACAGCCATCCCAGGTAAAGCATGCCCGGTGTGGCGCGCTAAGGAAATAAATCCATTTCACTGCATGTTGGTTTCTCCCCACCTGGTCTTGTCTCTCATCTATCATCCTTTATCACATTATCTCAAAACAGTTCAGCCACTTCCAAGTCAGTGCTGGAGAGGAACCCTGGGTGACAGTGGGAATATACAGTCATTTAATTGTGTCTCCTGCCTTGGCCCCTTTATTTTAAAAGCTGGGGGAGGGGGCGCAAAGAAATTACTTCCATAAATTAAAGAAGGCCCCATCCCTCTGAGAAGAGCTGCCTGCAGGAACTGCCTGTTGTGAAAGGATGGAAACCACCGCAGCACCAGGAGGCCAGGAATCAGAGAACACCCAGACTTTCAGAGGGAGGGAGTGGCTGGCAATGAGGCCGCTCCCAAATGTTCGCGAGCTGTGAGTTCTGCCATGTGGTGAGCTGGGGAGACCAGTCGTTCCACTGAGGAGGGTACGACGAGGTCTGAAAGACTAACCCACAAACATCTGTTGGGAGGCTACTGTTTATAAAGGACCCCAGAAATCTGGAGAGCCACAATGAAGGAAACCCACAGGTGACTCCTGAGAGACAGGGGAGAGCTTTGAAAAATCCTGAGCTCCAGGTAGGATTTCAGGCGCTCGGAGTAACTCACCGAGACCTCCTAACGACCCCTATGAAACGGGCGCTCTAATCGCCCCTATCGGAGAGACATGGAAAGGGAGGCCAAGTGTCCTGTCCCCCCCCCGCCCCCCCCCCCCGCTCCGTCTCTGTCTCCAGGCTCCCTTTCTTCTTTCCAGTACAGCCTGCCCATCCATGCGGCGTGCCCAGGAGTGCGCTGATGGACGTCTGTTGTCCTGGACGGACTAAGCATGAACAGCAATTACCTTCAGCGTTTTGTTTTTATTGTAGGAGAAACACGTAACATAAAACTTATGGCCTTGTCCTGCCATTTGAAATTGTTCCTTTACCTTTAAAATTGTCCCAGTTTGGATTATAGTCAAACCTTGGTTCTCGAACATCTTGGTTCTCAACCAAGCTGTTCACGAAAAAAATGTCTCGGCTGCGTAACAAAACTTCGGGTCTCGATTCTCTACCCGACAGCCCCTTCCTGCTGATATCTGTGTGACCAGTCACGCGTCTCTCAGGGGACAAACAAAAGAGATCTGGTTTTTTAATAAATCGCTTCTCGAACAGTTTTCCAGAACAAATTAAGTTCAAGAACCAAGGCTCCACTGCATACACAATCAGACTTCTCTGCCATAACTTCTCTGCTATAACTGTCTACTTACCAGCTTCCTCGACCCCACTGTGAGCTCCTGGAGGTCGGAAGTGTGTGGCCCGTGTTTCTAGGCTCACAGCCCCAGCACGGTAACGGCTATACTGTCAGCAAATGTTTAACAAATGAACAGATGAATGAATGCTATGCCCCAGTTCCTGCTGGGTAACTGTCCTCTTGCAGAGGGAGTCTGCCCTCCCTCAGGTTCAGAAGTTGATGCTTATCTGAGACCAACGAGAGAGAGCCAGTGGTCCAGAGAAGGACAGTCCCCTCCCCACCAGAGCGCCGCCACAGGGACAGTGGCTGCACAGCCATGCATGTGGGCTCCTAACCATTTGCACGGATTCACAAGGCTGAGATAAAGGCAGCAATAGAACAAGGACACTGCCTGCAGGAAGGACTCAGGCCCAGAGAGGAATGGGAAGCGCTCCACTCACACATTTCTTTAGACTCAGATATGACCTCAGGGAGGGAAAGGTGACAAAGCCCCACATGTCAAGCTGTGCTCTCCTGAAGTGAATCACAGCAGAGATGCACTTGGGGTCAGTCTTGCACCTCTGGGAAAAGGGAAACAATAATGACACCCAATGTCAGTGCAATTTATAAACCTAAAAGGCAGCGTTTAATATGAAGCTAAACACCCGTCTTCCCCCCCCATCCCCCTCCTCCACCTCTTTCATACATATACACCCCCGACTTTCCGCACTGTGGGCGAGAAGAGGGGCTCTCTGGGAAGTAACCTTTCAGGGTGCTCTGACCATAAATTCCTGCCTGCGCAGGTCAGGAGAGGCACGCCCCAGGCCCGTCACTGCTTCAGCGAAAGGCTTGAAGCCAGACCTGTCTATTGTTCTCGTGCATCTAAGGAACACACCTTTGAAAAACCAGAAGTCATACCCCTCAAAGGGGTATGAACCCTCGAGAGAGTATAAGACCTCGTTAACGATCCTGTAATCCAGCCATTTCCAACCTTTTTCGCCTCGTGGCACACATACACTAATCACTAAACTTCTGCGGAACACCGAACAATATTTTTTTGCTGATCTGACCAAAAAAAAAAAAAAAAAAAACAGATGTAATTTTGATTCATTCGTAGATGGCTATTGTCAATTTTTTGTCTGACAAGCTAAGGAAAAAGAGATCAGTTCCCAGAAATCCCACTGCGTTACTAACTGGAAGGAACAGTTTCATCACCATCATGCCAAGAGTTAAGTTCCCTTTTTTTTTAACCCTCTACTGGAGTTTTTGAGCCCCCAGTCCCACGTGGCCGCTCCAGAACCAACCCGTCTTCTCTGTACTTTTCCTACTGGTAGCTGCCCCCTGTGTCTGAGGGGACGGACCCAAAGGACCGATCTGGGCGACCAGCACGTGTGTGCTTTAATACTTGACTCGGAGTGGAGGCAGCAGCCACCTGGTGATGGGCAACTCTTTTCAGGTTAAGAGGTCCACAGCATCTTCAATTCACAACAGTCAGAACTGCTTTACGGTCTGATATTTCCCAAAGTCCATTTAATTCCTACAGGTTTAATAAAAGAAGTGTTGTCCGCTATTAATGTATTTGCACTGAACATGACCTGCCAGCGATCTCAAAAAGGTATTCGGCAGCCTAGGCAGGAAGAGGGGGAGGCCCACCCAGCAGAGCGTGGGAGAGGGGGGCCAGAGTACGCAGAGGTAGAGGGTGAGGTCAGCGGGTCCCCACCTCCCCTCTTCCCAGGTATGCTCACAGGAGGGCAGGAACGCCCAGGACGGGGGAGCTTCTGCCATGCTTTCCCCTAGCGTTCTGGGGGAACCCCGGGTCAGCCCTAGCAAAGACAGCTCTGCTACAGGGAACCCGGGCTGGAAACGGCTGGAGCCTGTCCTTTACCCCTGTGACCCTGACTTTTGTTTGGTTTCCACGAAACCCAGAAAATCCTGCCGGGGTGGGGGTTGGCGTGGGAAGAAAGCGAGCAGATGCAGGTGGGGTGGGGCGGGCTGAGGACTGCAGGAGTGCCTGCTAGAAGGCGAAGGACGCCACTGCAAGGACCCCAGGGGACCAGGCTGCTAGGCCCTGAGCTGCACCAAGGACGTGGCAGAGACCCAGAGGGTAGGCATGCCTGAAAGAGCCAAAGTAAAGTGGGGCCCGCCGGCGCTGCCGGACACGACTGACCAGAACCAGCAGGTTGTCAGCAGCAGCTCCAGGCAGGGAGGTCACTCCTCCGCGATCTCCAGTCCAGGACCCAGGCCAGAGCAGCTGCTCAGGGCAAGCCACGAAGGAAGGATCTGATCTGGAGGTCACCACACAGGCCCCCCCCCCTTCTCTAACCCCACCCCATTTCACCCAAATACCATCTTACCAAGGAATGCAGAGGGCAAGGAAATACGAGAATCACAACACTTGGCATGTTCAAAATTTAATGAGCTTTACCTAAAAGGTATTTACACTGTTGCATCAGCCTGGTTTTACTTACTGTAGCCGCTCCCCCCCACCTCCGCTCCATTTCCATACTGGGAAGGGGCTTGCAAGACAGATCAGCCCAGATTAGAAAAGCAGGAGACCTGCCCTGGCTGGTGTGGCTCAGTGGATTGAGTGCCGGCCTGCGAACCAGAGGATCACCAGTTCGATTCCCGGTCAGGGCACAGGCCTGGGTTGCAGGCCAGGTCCCCAGTGGGGGGCGTGCGAGAGGCAACCACACATTGATGTTTCTCTCCCTCCCTTCCCCTGTCTCTAAAAATGAATAAATAAAATCTTTAAAAAGAAAAAGAAGCAGGAGTCCTTCTCTCTGCCTATGTGTTCTGTAAGGAAGCACTGTTTCTTCTTGCCTTCATTTTTATGGCCCACAATATTGGGCAGATCGAGGAACATAATCCCCAATCCTATCTGCAGAACCTCAGTTCCATGATTTAATTTGGGCAGGGTCGGGGGGAAAGCCTCTTCTCTACTGACCTGCGTCTGGAGGTGGAGGGAGTAGATCTTGTGGGGGGAGGGACAGCAGACACAGAGAAAGGAGAGTCAAGGAAAGAAAGGCACTGCCTGCTCTTTCCCCGCTCGGAGCGCTGCCGCGCGCCGTGATGGGGACAGCATTTTTAGAGCAGCAAAAGGTGGCCCGTATTTCAGTCACTGTTCTAGCCTTCCCAAAGGCAGGTACGCGCCCAGTCTTGTGACTGCTGCTGATGAAAGGCCCGTGGCGCAGCTCACTCCACTCCAACACACCCTCGTCCAGTATTCCCCGCGCGACAGGCTGGAGAGCACTCACGCCTGGCCTTTATGGTGCTGCCTGGCAGCCTCGCTCACCTAGACCGGTGATGCTCTGCGTTCGGGGGCATTCCAACAACGTTCTGTGAGAGGGAAGTGTACTAGCAGTGAGGGCGCCGGGGACAGGTAGGGTCACTTTAGGCGAGGTAGACAGGCTGCGCACCCACCCATCACGTCCGGGTCCACTCATTATCTGTTAATCAGCAAGTTCTGCACATCAGGGACCAGACGGTACATGTGACGGAGTCCACTCCTTCATCCTTAGTCCGTTCACTTACACAGGCATCCGTTTCACTAACTACTGATACCCAACGTGGGACACCATGGGGAGACGGTCCCTGCCCTCAGGAAGCCCTGAAGCGAGGAGCAGAGGTGGGCGGGACCGCGCCACAGCACCAGCCCTCTGTTTATTATCAGTATCACTGGGTCTGGCACCAGAGCCACGTGTGCTGTTGGCCTGCAGCAAAGGCCTCATGAGGCAAAGGGCTGGCGCACAGTCAGTGCTCAGAAAATGTCAGAGACTTTCCGGCTCCGCTTTATTGATACGGCTCTAAACCCAGGTGGCCCGAGGCTGAAAGGACAAAATTCTGTGGAATTCATCACGGGGATGGTCAGGAGGCGGTGAAGGGTGGCCCAAGGCCCCGCAGGAATGAGAAATCACGACGGAGCAAGAAAGGAACCAAAGGGACTGTCATGGCCACCGTGGCTTTGGCTGCTGCATGTTGGCGCAGAGGTCAGATTAAGGAACTTCGTGGTATCCACTTAAAAATAAAAAAGGTGGTTTAGCACGGAGAGGATATAAACTGAGGTCTCAATATTTTGACTTAGGAAATTTGTTTTTGGTTCTGTGAGAAACCCTCACAATAATTCACAGGACACAGGACTTGAGCAGCAAAGTGAGGCGTTTATTCACGAGTCTGCAGAGCCGGGCGCACCGCCAGCCAGGGGCATGTGCATGCAAAGTAGACAAAGAAAACTGGTTTTATACGAATGCGATTAGCTCCCCCTCCCCTCTCCTTCTCCCCCGTTTCTCCATTACTAGTTACTCTGGGTTCACAATCTAACGCGATTAACTACTTTAACTCAGGGTGTGGCTAACTAAGGGTAATCTAGTTATAGGTCTATCCCCAACTTATTTGCAAAGTTATCTAGCTACATCTTCCCATTTCTCTGTGTTTGGTGATAACACTCTTCCTCCTTTTGATCCCAGAGATATGTGTGAGGAGCTGCAGAACGTCATTTCCTCGCCCCTTTCCCATGATTCATCTGTTAATTATCTCCTACTGGTTTGAGAGTCATTGGCTTCTTTATCTCTAACAGTTCCACTGACCCTATTTGGCACAAAAGCCTTCTCTGGCATTTAACTGATCGAAGAAATAAAACTTATTATGCTTTACATCATTACAACCTGAAAATATTTCCAAAGTACAGAAACAAAGGGGTTCCACACGAGCACAGGAGGCATTTCCTAAAGCGGCAGTGACACTTGACACTCGCTCAGGTAGCCGCCATGGACCTGTGTCCTCACACGGGATTCTTGGGTCCTTGACGAGGAATTTCCAGCAGTGCGTTCTGAGGACCTCAAGCCACATCTGGGAGGCCTCTAGTGCCCTCTGACTATGTAGCTCTGCGGGGACAGGCTCCTCTGTGCTGAAAACCGGTCCACGGCTGACCGCTGGGATGTAATCCGTGCCCTCAAAACGGAGGTGCTATGAGTGAGAAGAAACCCACCGCCACCCCCACAGATCCTGCCCCCGTCAGAGGGAAAAGAGGTTCCTCTTAAACCGCATATCCTTCCATGTCTCCCATTCAGCTCCTCCACGATAATCTCAGGGGACCCCCGTCATATGTACAGTCTGCTCTTGACCGAGACATCATTAAGTGGTGCGTGACCAGTCTAAAAACCATCAAACACACACAAAATACGAAATACAGAGAGCACAGAACCCTAAGGACAGACCGACAATGTATGCTTCCCATGATTGTTGTCCATTAGCAGATTTGACATTATACTTTCTGGGGGGGTCTCACAAGTGAATGTTATATTCACACCAGTCCTTACCAAACAAACAGCATTACCGGATGCAAAGAAGGCGTGGCTGCCTTACTTGGTATATCTGCAAAGATAAAGTTATATAATACCAAAGTGTCACGTAAATTAGAAATGAGGATGAAATAGAGGTATTTAAGCAAATATTCATCACCTGAGTTCTAGTTAAGAAAAATTTTCTCTAATAACTTCATACAATAAATGCATAATATTTAAGCACATTTGAAGGAGAAAAAAAACTGTTTCCTAAAAAAAGTGTTCAGTTGTGCTTTTTAAGAAAAGATTCCCTTTACTTAGCTTCTGCAGAAATACTCCAGGCCACATCAACTTCTCTCTTTTCGTTCAGAAAGATACAACATGACTTACTCTGTTTTTAAGAAGCTAGAGGCGCAGGAAAGCGTTACTTTGTGCTAACAAGCCACGCCCGCCGTTCCTATCAGCGCCTGCAACACACGAAGTGATAATCACTGCTCTTCCTTAAGCTTTTAGTTTCAACTTTTTTCTTACTTCCTAAATCCCTGAAACCTTAGATTCCTGAAAAATACCAATGGAAGGAATTAAGATAGTTGGTTATTAGGCCACAAAAAGCCAAGTAAGTTTGGGAGCAAAACAGCAAAGGCTGATACAGCTGAATCCACCCAGAGGGCGTTCCCGGGTAGCGCTGCTGGAGACAAGGGAGGTGCCTTGGCACCTCCAGGCGCACCCACCCCCACGCCTTCACTGCCCCACCAAGCCTTTCTTACAGCGGGGACGCACATCTGTCCCTCCCAGTGCCACCCTCTGGGCTCGGGGATAAGTCAGAAGAAAGGACAAGAGTTATATGTGCCGAAGACCCAGTTCCAACTTCAATCAGCCCTGATCAGAAAGGACTCCTTTGGGGAACTTACGGAAGAGAGCAGACGAAGAACCAGACTTTCGGAGCTTGCTTTAAATCAAGTCTCCTAGGAGCTTCCCTTGGAATCAATTTAGCTTTTAAAAATCAAGACGGGGTTGCCGAACGCACCATGTAACGCAGGCATCTATCCGACAGCTCAGCACACTGAAGCAATCTCTCGGAGAGAAGTTTCAGGGTAACAGATGGCTGTCTTCTCAAATTCTGTTTTTTTCTTTTAATCACCTTCATGGTATCTTTCTAAATACTTCCCTGTGTTCCTGGACATAAACGAACACTTTTTGGTGCCGAGCACCCAGCTGTCCCAGGCACCACGGTCTCACAGAGAGGGCTGCCACTCTGACAGCCACTGTCCCAGGCTCCCACTTCGTTCTTATTCTGACAGCCGCGTTCTGAAATGTTTCCAAGGTGAACTGTCAGCTCTTGGTTGTATGATTAAGAATAGCCTCATGGGCTCTTTTCACAATCCTAACATTCTGAGGGCCAGACGACCAAGGTTGTTCGGTTCTATTCAACACCAAGAGAAGTAAACAACAGTCGGAACACTGTGTGCCCCCCTGGGCGGGTAATCAGGGAAGGGCAAGGGACAGGGGGTGGCGGTGTCATGCTGAGGGTAAACAACATTCAATGTCATAACATGTTTTTTTCTTTTCAATAGTTCACCTAATTATACATCTGTAAATATGCATGTGTTTTATGTGCTCTTCACTACTTTAAAAAGTTTTAAATAACATACTATAGGCAAAGAGTTGAATAGAAGATACACCCTCACCCCTCTCAGGCACTGATTCAACTGCTGGCAACTCTATCTGTAGACCCTAGTCAATGATATTTGCAGAATGTATGTCCTTTCCGCGTTGTTTGTAACAGAGGGGAGAAAAACAAAACAAAAGAAAAAATGGACGCCACCTAAAAGTTTCCTAAAAAGGAATGGTAAAATAACTCATGATACTGAACAAGGTAGATGACTAGTCTCATATGAAAATATGTCCAAGAATATACTTCACAGGCAAATTGCAGAATATAATACGCATAGATACCTTACTTGTACAAACATGAAAACATATGACAATTTTGAAAAAAATGCACGAGAAACTGGACAGTGGTACCCTACAGTAAGGGGGGTAGTTGATGAGAAGAACAGGGATTCTACTTTCTGGCCTTTGATTCTATTTCAATTCCTAGCCAATCACCATGCATCCCTTTAAAAGTCAAAATATAAATAAACTTATTAATTTCTATTTGCTGCTGTAAGAAGTTACTACAAAAAAATATATATATATATCCTGCGAATGTAATCTCTTTGTGTTCTGGAGGTCAGAGGTCTAAAATAAGTCTTCACTGAAAGGCTAACACCAAGGTGTTGGCGTCTGGCTCCTCCTGGGGTCCCCCCCAATAAGAGTCTGTTCCTCTTCCAGCTTCCAGAGACCTGGATTCCATCTGCCCGCTGTGTTATCTGGACTCTGACCTCCCTGCTTCCCTCTGTTAAAACCCCTTCTGATTATTCTGGGCCCACTCCAATATTCCAGGACACTGTCCCCATCTCAAGATCCTTAACTTAATGACATTCCTGAAATCCCTTTTACAAGGGAACACATTCACAGGGTACGGGGACTAGGACCAGGGCATCTTTGGGGGGAAGGGCACTATTCTTCAAAAATCTTCTTGGAGGATGTCTCTAGAATCTAAGATGAGGGAGAAGGGGTGAGGTGTGAGAAAGCATGTTAACTCTTACTATTATTTTAAATTCTTACATTGAATATGTACACATTGTTTTAACTGAAAACCCCATCCATATACTGTCTTTTATCAACTCCAAGATGCTATGGATCGTAGTTATTTTACATATGACTGAGAAAGCAAAAAACGCAGACTACACCATGACATTCATTGATTTGCAAAAATGCCATCAGAAATGCCGCCCCTTTGCACCATGCTCTGACGGCTCCTCAAAGGAATCAAGAGGTGGAGTCTTTCTCTCCACGCCTGCAACTTGTTTCAGCTCGTGGGACACCAGCACAGTGACTCATCAGAGCCACACTGGGGCCAGCCCTCTCTGGCTATGGCCTTTCCGCCCTGTGAACAAGTCCAGGCGGGTCTGGCCGCCGCCCCGGCCAACTCACTGAATCTTGCGCAAAAACAACAAATAAATAAAAGCCTTAAGTCACTTCAGAGACGTAAAGGAGAAGAACTGTGGACCTTCACATCAATGGACTGTGGCACTTCAGTGTGTTAGCAGTTTTCAAGGTGTCTACAAAGGGTATGCCTCGGAGGAGCAGCGTCTTGATGCCACATTTGGCTGCTATGGGTTACTTCTACAAGTGATCACTGGCACTGCAGGGATTCTGCTTTCTGCCACAGAATATTAGAGCGAGCTCAATTATCCCGTCCCCCCAGTGGGAACGAAGCTAACAACCTCTAGAATTAAATGGTGAAAAAGGATGCCTTTGTCATTCAGCTAGTCACTGTGACTCATAAATTAAGAGCGACTGCTGGCAAATATCGTTTAATTTCATTATAGAAAGGTCCTTGTTCTACTTAAAAGCTGAAAATACAGTGGCACGGTGTGAGTTGTGGTATTATTACTTCTGCAGTTTTTTAAACAAAACGATTCTAAATACAAAAGAGGTTCTTGTTTCCTCTCACGACAATACTGCACTTATAAGCATGCTGTGACCTTGTTCATATCCCTCTGACATAAACAATATACATTTTGTTAACAAAAGGTCAAATGACAGCCCCATTGTGAAAGATGAATTTCCTACCCTGTTACTTTATTTTATTCAATTTATTGATTTTTGGAAGGGGAGGGGGGGAGAAAGAGAGCAAGAGAAACATCGATTTGCTGTGCCACGTATTTGGGCACCCATTGCTTGGACCCACAACCTGGGTGTATGGGGATGATGCTTTAACCAACTGAGCTACCCAGCCAGCGCCCCTAATCTATTACTTTAAAATCTAGTTTCTGGATTATCATAATAGCTACCATTTACAGAGTGCTTATTTCCCAAATAACTAGTTATAACGATACCTGATTTGGGTGTATCACTGAAGGTAAATAAGCAGTAGAAATAGCTGCTTTCCCCGTAAACAGCCCTGGCGGGGGTGGCTCAGTGGGTTGGGCGCCGTCCCACAAACCAAAACGTCACCAGTTGATTCCCAGTCGGGGCAGATGCCTGGGTTGTGGGCCAGGTCCCCAGCTGGGGGCGTGTGCAGGAGGCAACTGATCAACGTTTCTCTCCCTCTTTCTCCCTCCCTTTCCCTCTCTCTAAAAATAAATAAATAAAATCTTAAAAGCGTAAAAAAGAATGAATGAATGAACAAATGCCCTGTCCTCCCTCGTAGCCAGGTGGTCCTGTGACAGTTACGATGGACGCTGAAAGCCAAAGAGCCATTTTCCACCACAGGCACGAGAGCCACACACTGGAGGTGGCACAAGGGAATGAGAGGAGGCCACCCATCTCCAGATGTTCTGTCAGGGGACAGGAAGAAGCCCGTGGTTGGCCTGGCCTCACTGAGTAATGCCCCCGCTCAGCCCACAAGGCCGCCCTCATTCAGAGACCCTGTGGTCCACCAGTAAGTGGCCCTGCCTTCCTGATATCTAAGTCCTATCTACCATTGACAATACCAATACTCAGAGCAGGGAAAGAAGGACGTCATGAGGGTGTAAAATGGGGTGTCTAAGAAGGACGTCATGAGGGTGTAAAATGGGGTGTCTAAGAAGGACGTCATGAGGGTGTAAAACGGGGTGTCTAAGAAGGACGTCATGAGGGTGTAAAACGGGGTGTCTGCTCTCTTCCTACTTAATTAGGATTCCCATTTGTTGATTGCTTAGCTGAGCCGCTCGCTTTTGCTTGAAACTAAGTTTAGCCTGTTGTGATTTCCATGGAGTCTGTGAAGTGGTCCTTCTCCACCTTCCTCGGCAGAGCCGGGGGAGCACGTGCCGCGGAACGGAAGGGGTGTGGAGACCAGCACGCCAGGGGCCCTCCCACACCCCTGACCCCTCCCGTGCCCAAGGAGAGTAATACACGAGCTTCCTGAGTCACCCGCAGCACTCAACAGGACAAGGACGCAGAGGGCCGAACACGGCGCCTGGCCCACGGGGTGCACTCAGGTTACGTATTAATTACCTTTTGTATCCTGCGTGTTTTTCGGCCTCCTCCCTGGAACAGGATACATACTATGTCCATGTGTGCTTAAGAGTCTAGTTTTACGTCATTTTTAAAATTTTCTTTGTTAAATGTCTAATGAAATATTACATGCATTTTTTTCCACCAGGAAAAAAAACTCTCTTATTTCACCATGTGTTTTGATTTGGAGTTTAGAAAATATGGTAACCATATGGACTCTACTCACCAGTTCAAAAGTTTGTCACGGAACAATGGCTTTTACTCAGCAAACACTCAGAGTCAGATACCCACCCGGTCCTCACTTCAGATTTACTTCGGGACAATAGCCGTCCACAGGTCCAATCAGCACCGAGGAGAAGACGGCTCTCCGAGGCACGCCGAGTGCTGTACGAGCAGATTTTGAGGACAGGGCAAGGGAAGTCACGAGAAAAGCAAGCAAGAGCCAGCGCTCATCGCCCCACTGCCACCGGAGCAACGACCAACACCCACCAGGCGGCGAGGGTGCGCACGGGTGCAGCTCAGGCCGGCCACCCTGGCAGAGCCACGCGCTGGGCTGCTGCCCTTCATCGGTGCCCGGAGACTTACCCTCCCTCCCCCAGCCCCAGGCGTGGAAGTAACCGCCACATCCCGCAGCCGGACCACACTTGCGGCCACAACCCCAGAGCGGACAGCTGACCACGGCCGGGCCAGGTCAGCCGTTCCCTTCCAAGGGACCTCTGGACCTGGGACTGGGCGCCTGCCACCCACCTCTCCCTGCCCGTCTAGACAGTAACAGGTGAAACTCAGAAGCAGCTGGCAGCCCTGTCCCGCCACGTGGACTAGGAAACACAGGCCGCCAGAATGAGCAGGAGGAAGAGTGAGGCGGACAGAGGAGCCCACGAGGAGCGGGGACGTCCTGGTGCCACAGGCTCCAGCCTTTGGTTCTGTGCCTAAGGCCCAGGTGCACCTCTGTGCTTGGATTCTGCAGGATAACTGAGCCCCCCGCCAGGAGGCAGTCCCACAGCAGCCTATGGGGCTGGGGACGACCCGGGTCCACAGGGACCCGCTCCCGCCCTGTGAACTAACACAACACGGGACTCCGCTGATCCGACTCTGTCTCCTTGTCCTGAGCTGGAGGCCTCGAGAAACACAGTGATGAGGAGGCCACAGCGTAAGATAAATAACGAGTTATCGGGGCACGTGGGGACGCGTTACAACGACCCCACGAAGAGGCGCGGAGGGAGCGCGGCTACCAGGAGATCAGGGGGCGGCGGCGGCCACCTGCGCGCTCTGCTAATCCCCAGGGCAGGTGCACAAGCAGCGGGGTTACAGCCACTGAAGCAGAAGTGCCCCCAGCGCCCCTTACCTGGGCGCAGCCAGAGCAAGTGCAAACCTATCCATTTTCCTCCCATAAAACCTGACAACCACACGCGGAGGGAGCCCCGCTCTCCGCAGGACGGCCTTCGCATTTCTACACTGGCAGGTACTATCACCGTAAAAACAAACGTAATTATTTTTTAAATGTAACTCTAAGTATCTATTTTACCTGCCATTTGCATTCAATTATTCAGCTGTGGTATGGATGAATTAGTCCCCATGGGAAATGACCACATGACTGTTCTTTTTCTTAACCATAAAACCTTGTTTCTTTCGTACTGTGGTTATTTAATGCTCAAATTGTGGCACTCTCCTGGCTAAATTGTGCTTCAAATAAATGTTTCACCCTCTTGATCTATTTTCTCAACAAATCTACCCAGTATTTGTCACCAGCTTTAACCTCACTTTTCCATGTATATAAAAGGACTTTCATGTGAAAGCCAGAGTTTTAAACCTTGGCTACTAATTCAAACTTCTTTAAAAATTGTGCAGGGACACACTAGTTTCTGGCTTATGATGCCCGGGCTTCCAGCAGAGCGCAGCTTAGTGAGAATTTCACCCCTACCTGGCGGTACGCCCCACGGGAGACCCAGCCCTGCCCTCCAGCAGCCGAGTGGGGACCACGGCCGCCACTGCAGGATGGGTGGCACATGGAGGAAGAGGTGAACGCCTGCAGAGCAGAATCAAGCACCCACCCACCACGGCCCTCTCAGGACGAGTTTCTGAAGTGGCAGTAAGAACACGACAGAATAACCCATCTTTCTAGATCTGAAGAAGAACCAAAGGGGTTCAGAAGCCCAGGAAAGCCACACACAGCCCCACTTCTGTGCATCCGAGGGAGATTCTCAGAACCGTCCAGCCTTGAAGGAACCAAAGCCACAGGAGAAACCTACCTATTAAGAGGTGTGGTATCATAAACAAAAATAAAACTGATACTGAACACGCACACCCCAGGTACAATGCCAGGTGCTGCAGGAATACCATCCCATGTAAACCTCCCAACCACCCTGGGAGGAAACACTATTCTCAATTTACAGGTGCAAAAACTGAGGCTCTGGAATTCTAAAGTTTGGGAAAGAGCCAGTCATCTGGAGCCAAATGATTTCTGTCCCACTAACTTGCTGACCTGGCCAGAGAGACTCAGGCTATTACTGTAGACACATAATGGCAGGCAGTTAAGAACGACTCATTAGCTACAATAATTAAAAGTGTAGAAATGGTATTAAAAGAAGCAGAAATCCTCAAAACACAACAGAAGCCATAATAGGCCCTGTTGATTATGAGAATTTAATTATGTGATAAAGCCAATTTCACAAATACAAAAAAGACAGCAAAAGGACCAGTCAATAAATGAAGTAGTTAAGACTCCTCAGTTTACATCAGCCAATAAAAATGCATTCCAAATAAATCAACAAGTTGTTTTTTCACCAAATTATTTAAGTAGGATGAAAGAAAAATAAATATTCAATGAATCTCTGGGTAAAGAATTACTTTCAAAAATGAAGAATGATGCTAGAAATTGCAATTTAAAAATGGTAGATGCTTACATTAAAAAGTAAATGTTTTCTATGTGGGAAAAAAGGCTAACAATGGAACGTAAGTCTTCCATCTGGATTTTAACAGATGTAGCACTCATAACCTTACTATATCTATACAATGCATGTACAAGAAATTGCTCAAAAGAACCAAGAGAATTCAAGAGAGAAACAAAAGACAGAAACAGACGATTTACAAATGGAAAAAGAACAAGTAAACAAGCAAATAGAGAAATATCCACTAGTCAACCAAAGCATACAAATTAAAACATCAATGAAGTGCCGCTATCAAGAAAATCATGAAGAAGAATTTTTAAATAATAATATGGCCGGTCAGATGTGGCAAAACTAATTTCATATATCACTGTAAATATTATAGGCGGCACAAACCTTTTGAAAAGCAATACAGCAATCTTCTTACAATTTTTCTAAAGACATAATCCAAAAATTTGGGGAAAAAATACCTACATGCACAACAATGCTCATAACATTTATGAAACTGAAAATACTGTAAATAGCCAACAATAAGCCATGAATAAATTATGATGCTCCCACCAGATTATTGGCACCCTGAGAGCAGGCTGTCTTGTTCATGATGGGAGACCCAGGGTCAAGTTCATATAGCACGAGCATTAAATAAAGATGAGTAAATATTGAGGAAATGATGGTTAAAATGATGGTTAAAGGCTAGACGTTGGTGGCTCACTTTTAAGTGGGGGCAAGAATATAAAAGTAGGATGAGTCGCATTTTTGAAAGCTGCACTAGAAAAACGGCTCTAAGGTAAGACATAAAACACTCACAGTCACTGTGATGAGAAGTTAATGTTCTTTTTTTAATACTACTCATTTATTTATTTATTTTTCCAGAGGAAACCAATAATATTTATTGAGTGTCTCTTATACTTCAAAGCACTAAGCTGAGCACTTTACAAGAATTAGCGCACATAATCCTCATAGCAATTATCCTTTATTATGGTTACATTAGCTCTATTTAAAATGTAAACATACCCCAGATGATTACTATTATGATTACTTAAAATTAGTTGACCCTTAGAAATTGAAGGTAAAAAATTTAGCAACTAATGGAAAATGAGTAAAATCCCTAAACAGTTTCATATGATAGGCAAATCTGCGCAGCTAAAAAGGAAAGTATAGTCATACAAAGAGGTTAACAACTGACATCCAGAACTTAGCAGAGACCTCATTTCTGAGTCCCAACTCAGTAATAAATGAACACAGGAAGCCAAAACACATGCCCAATTGCTCCTGGTTTCTTTCTGAGCTCTGGCTCTGGGCTGAAGGCCTTAAAACTGATATCCTCTGACCTGGAGGCTTCTGGTGAGACCAGGTCAGTTTTATGATGATCCCAGTGGGAATTCAGAAAGGCAGGGTTGGCCAGAGGTGGGTCAGCCTGGGGCAGGGTGAGGGTCCCTAAGTTGAACTGTATTTCCACCTTGTAGAACACGAAAACTATTCACAGAGGGGAAGAGGGTACAAAACTTCAACAATTTCTCCAGGGCAGCGACTGGCAACCTTTTTCGTCTCATGGCACACAGAAATTAATTCCAAAAATCTGTGGCAAAAAAAAAAAAAAAAAGGTGTAATTTTGATTCGTTACACCAGATGGTTATTTTTGCATTGGCTGCGGTCATTCTGTTATTTGACAATCCAAGGGAAAAGAGGTCAGTGGCTGGACTAAACAGTCACGTGTGGCATATTTTATAAATTCTTGGGGCGCACTGGTTGAAAAGCACTGTTCTAAGGTACTATATTTCAAAGACTCTTGTTCTCAACCTGTATGGATCATGAAATCAACTGAATGAATCACAACCAGGATTTTAAAAAAGGCTAAGAGAACAGAAAATACCAGCAATGCAGGTCCCATTAAGAAGATACTGTTTTATAAAACTTTTGTTTCAGTTATATATGTGTGCATGGGTCAAAGTATGGGACTCTTGGGTCGCAATGCTAAATACATTTCTTACTATGATTTTAGATTAGAAAAGTTTCAACAGCCTTGCTCAAACAACCCAGGCCCTGACTGCAGCTACGCAGGCTCAAGCGCGTAGCTGCAAGTTTATTAATTTCATGACATTTAAGTAGAGACGACACACTCAAAAATTAGTTTAGATGGGTTCTAATTCTGTCACCTATACAGACTTCACACCATGATTCTAAGGCCTCAATTTCAGAACTATGCTTGCACTGTGAGGAAAACCTGCATTTAATTTTTTTTTTGATGCAAGTTTTTTTATAAAATGCATGATACAGAAAACTCTACCAGGAGCTCAACTAAACTGAGCCAAGGTTTAAGTATGAGTGAAGCTACTGGTTTCGACCAGAGCCCTGAGAGAGTGCAATTTAACAATGAAAAGAATCAATGGTAAATGAACCAATCATATGTGGATTTACACAGTGAAATGACAGTTTTAAGATACCTTTCCAAGAAACTGCCAAGTAGTCATGGCCACTTAGAATCCCGGTGGTTCAAATTTGGGAAAAAAGGGCCTTAAAGATTATAAAATTGAACCCCTCTCTTGCCCCTGCCCTTTCTTGCCCCCGCCCTTTCCTGCCCCCATCCCCTTTTGTAATGTTGCCCTGGTCTAAAGCAAAATGCTAAACGCCCCTCGGGCTCAACTTAAATATCTTTGCTCTTGAAAACCCACAACCTCCTCTGGACCATTCCATTCCAAACAGATGATTGATCAGCAGCATTAAATTTCCCTCAATGGAGACATATTGCCTTTCTCCTTTGTGCTAAGGACCAGGGACCACATCACTTTCCCTGAGGTTAAAGAAAGAAAAAAACCTCATTCCCTTTGACCTGCAGGCTCTGCCTGGCTTCAAGGCTCACAGAGTACAGCTCCCTTGCATAAACTGGTCCCAAATAAAGTCAGAATATACAGCAGCAGTTCCCTGGAGCACCCCACCCCCACCCAAATACACAGCCTCCTCCCCTAACACCCACCACATCTTCGGGCCTTTTATCCTAAAAAGAAGTTCAAATTATTGCACCCAGAGGATCTGAGAATTTTTGCTATTATAGTTATTCCGCGGGAGACACTAATTTTCTAGGTCCTTCAAAGTGCGATACACAGCTGGATTCTGAATTCAAGCCAACTGGCTCCTGAGTATACCCTTAACCAGTCCATTCCAGCGCCTCCAACGAAAGGGAGTTTTCTCTTCCTCCTCTACCTAGAATGCCCTTTCCTCTACTCTAGTTTTTTTCGCATGAACTCCTACTCATCTTGCAAAACCCAACAGAGCTGAGATCCTTTTCTCTAACCACCATGAAGAGAGGAGATTCCTTGGCAACCCGAGGACAGACACTGTACCTGTTTTCGTTCAGCACTTCTCCTTATATTGAGATTTAAAAAAAAAAAAAAAAAAAGCTTTTACCTACAGCACAGCTGTAGACTCCTAGTAAAGGAACAATTCCCTGCAATTGTCTAATACTAACTACCTAGAGTTACTGAAACTCTGTACAAATGCTAAGATTGTGTTAAGATGTGCCCGTGAAGAATGTACAAAGATACAGGTCTGGGTGGGGCTGGGCCTTCAACACTTGAGAAGACGCTGCCACTGAACAGGGGAGCCCCTGGTAAGCTGCCAACAAGGCATTGGTCTTAACCAAAATTGAGTCAAGATGTCAGGGAGGAAGCTCCTAGGCAAGAAATGTTAAAATGGCATTCATTCAGAACAGTCCAGAAAGAAATTGGGAAAGGAGGAAGCCAAAGTACCGCCGGTGGATTTGTCTGTCCTTTGCAGATAGAGCCCAGCTACCACCAAAGCAGAGATGCTCGGATAAGGCCAGTGAGTTCTGGGAACAAGCTCTGTTTCCTGACAGCAACAAAAATCTGTGCCTTAATGAAGCCAGATTGTTTTCTGTTTCTTCTACTTTCTCCCCGGGTACCCAGGAAAGTTCCAGGCTGTCTTCAGTCTCCGAAGATTAACTCAGGGCGTGGTTTTATCCACTCTTGAGCCTGCAGATTAGAATATTATCCGTCTACTACGGAACCACTGGGTAAGAATGGTAGTCCAAGTGAAAAGAACCCTCTCAACAAAGGTAAAATGTAGGGAACAGCAAGAACTGTGGACTCCAGCCTTTCTTCCACATCTGAAAATTCTCCGTGGCTTTATTATCTTCTAAAATTTCCCAAACGTTGTCATTTTCACCAATGCCATGTGCACACGTGCTAGAAACCCAGTAGGAACCCAAATGTTTGCTCACGGAATGAATGAAGAATGCACAGGTCCCAAAGTTCTAAGGCCACCCAGTCCAATCCTATTCCCACAGGTGTATACGTTTGTCCACACAGTGCTTTATGGGTAGTCATGAAATTCACGCAACAAACGCCAATCAAATGCCTACGACAGTTAAGATGCTGTGCTTTCAGGAACAATGGAAACAGACTGCTCACTGGCACAAAAGTTTACTGGGGGCCTATTGAGCCAAACACTGTGTGAGGCCCCAAAGGTGACACAATGAATAGGACGCCCAGTAAATGCGATCAGAAAAAAATGTTTGCCAATCTGATAGGTGAAACATGATATTTCCTTGTTGACTTAATTTGCTCTTCTTTAATTAAGTTTACCGGGCATTTTAATTTCTTTTCTATGAATTATCCTACAACTTATTAATGTGTGAAACAGAGGAAACTAGTCTTTATCATCTGTGTTGTCAGTGTTTTCCCTCATTTTGTCATTTGCCTTTTGACTTTAACTGGGTTTTTTTATTTTTCCCACAAAAATTTTAAATTTTAAAAATAGGTTTAAAGCAAAAATTTTAAGAGGTCAAATTTATCTAACTTTTTTATGGTTTCTGGGTTTTTTTCCCAAACTTAGAAAGACCTCCGTGACTCATTGTATAAGTCACCCTTGTTTTCTTCTAGCACTTTTATGATTGCAATTTTTACCTTTAAGTAATGCACCATCTGGAACACAGATTAAGAATTAAGGACAATATCTAGCTCTATATATGTTTTTTAAATCTAAATGACTAACTGGTTTTCCCAGCATTGATTATTAAAGAATCAATTTTTCTTTAAAAAAAAAAAAAAAATATATATATATATATATATATATATATATATATACATATACACACACCCATAGCACCCTAGGGAACTTATGGAAAAGATAAATGAAAAATGGACAAGTTCTTATACTACTGTTTTAAAATAGGAAACGTTAAATGTTTTCAAAGGTATAGATAAAGGCTATTGAGAGTCAGAGGTCACAAAGGGAAGCCAGGACTTCAAAAGAATTTATGGGACACTGCCATTCAGAAATGGGGCATTATCTGTGGTTTGACCTTGCAGTTCAGGAATGAAGACCACTAGTATCTAGCTGAAGCAATTAATGGAAATGGCTTGGTAAATTTAGATGGAAATCAATATTCTATCTTCATATCTTCCGTGACAGAGACATTGGATTTTGAAAAGCAAGAATACAGCTCAATTCTCATTTAATGAAGAGCATAATCGACACTGTGCTCTAAATAGCAAAGTTATTTTCATGTGTGAGTGCAGAAACTCAGACTTGTGGATGTAATAATAAAATATATGTAAAGAATGATCCCGGACAGACAGGTGAGCCTTATTAACAGTAACTCTGTCAAATAAATGCTATTATTAACATCGTAAACTAAAAAAGTGAAAATTTAAGGTAATATATAGCTAAAAATCACATTTCTTTTGTTCTATAATCAACTGAAATTTATCTTTCAGTTTCTTTCTTTTCTACTTTAGCTTCTCCAAAGACTTTGAAATGCACCCCACGAAAGCCATTCCCTTCAAGGTAACACACTGATATGGGAATCAGATGACTTGGGAGCTAGGCTTGGCTCCCCCACCAGCTACACGAATTTGAGCATTTGGCCTAAATGTTCTCATCTGTAAAATAAGCTGTTAGAGCAAATAACTTCTAAGATCTTTCTGAACTTAAAAAAGATACCACAAAAAGTTTCAAAGCAACTCTTAAAGGAACTGAGGTTTAACTACCCTTTTCCTTTCCCTTGATTCAACTAACTTACTCATGAATTTCCTAACAGCAGTTAGATTGAGCAGTGTCACCGCTGGCAGTTACCGACTGGGAAAAGAGGACGTCTGCCAATATATTCCTTTAAAAACAATTCTGTGACAAAAGACTTTTTAGATCCAGAAGCAACCTCTTTCACAGAATGTTTGCCTCTGCTGAAAAGTTAAACACTCCTAAGACTTTCTTTGTGAATTTCAAAAGGCTTCTACATCCATGCATTCCATTTCGGCCATGAATTTCTGTTTATTGCACACCGCTTGCCATTGGTGTATGCTGACAATCTTTTCAATTGGACCTGAACAGATAATAAATCCGTTTGTCCATTTCTATGAAGTCTGTAGTCATCTTGGTTATACTTGGTGTGAATAGACCTATCAGGCAAATTTCCTAAGGCTACATTGTATGGAAAGTGCTGAAATGACTATAAAGACAGTAATGAACACTTTGTTGCTTTACCTCTGACTACAATTTTTGGAGGCACGCAGAAAAAATATTCTGTACCTCGAAATAACTTGAACTTACATTGAGAGAACCTAACTACTGTTTTCGGGTTAAAACCCCTTCACATACCTCGGCAGTGTTAAAATTTTTAGAAGCCTAGTTGATATTAAGTAACAATTCCAGAAAATGCCATCACTGCTATATCCAAGCAGCATTCCTATGACCATCAGCTTCGTCAGCCTAATCGCTACATATTAACGGACACGAAATGAAATAAAAAACGCTTTCGTCTGACAAATAAGGGAGAACATTAAAGGCAGGGCAACCGGCTTCACTTCTGCAAATTAAGCAAAATTAAAGCAAAAAGGAAGGAAGCAAGGAAAGGGAAGGAACTCAGCGCGTGGTCTCTTGCAAGTTGTTCTAGGCGCTTCCCTTTGAGCTCGGATAGATACGAAAAGAAAAAGAACAAAAAAGGCAAAGGAGAGATGGCACCTCTGCTTTGGGCAGGAGCCCGAAGTTCCTCTCCACAACTTGCAATGGTCACTGAATGCGTGTAAGACGTCTCGAAGGTCTGGATTCGGTGAGAACGTCTGGGAGAGGAGAGTGGCGTTTGCGTTCTCTGCTCGGAGCCCTAAGAACTGCACCAGGGTACTCGGTTCTTTCCGCAGAGGCGGCTGGGGGCACCCTCCCCAGGCACACACCTGCAGGGTCCCGCGGCTCCTTCCTCTCCCCCTCCCGTCCTCAGGGCTGGACCAAGGTCCAGTGGCCGGCGTACCGTTAGCCCAAGAGCCACCCTGGCGCGGGCAGGCGTCACCGGGCCCCAGGGGAGCCCAGAGCTCGCAGACCGCTGTCCGACCTCCGCTTCTCCGAGCCACGCACGGGAGGCGCGCGCAGCCGGACACCCGCCCCACCAGATGAGTATTCTAACAAAAACTTGCGGGAGCACGTCTACACCTGTGCGCACGTTGAGGCACAGCCCCGGACGCGGGTGCGGCCGAGGGGCAGCGGTCCGTACCTGTCCTCCGAGACGCTGATGACTCCCTCCTCCTTGGGAACGATCACGGCCATATTCACCACCTCCTGGGACCCCTCGACCCGCTGCAGCAGGATCGGCTTGCGGGTCAGCGGCTTGGGCTGGATCTCCGCCGCCATCGGAGGAGGGGGCGCGCCGGGAGCGCCGCTGCCGACCGCGCGGTGGGACCGGGTGAAGGAGATCGCTCGGCCGCAGGCACACGCTGGGACAAGGACTCTGGCTGGCCCGAGATGGACGACGGGGACCCGCGATCATAGCCTGGCCGCCGCCCCAGGGAACGACTCCGCGCTCCCGGCTTCGGGTACCGAAACCGCCACGACCGGCGCTGCAAGCCAGCGCCACAACCAGCGGAGGGGGCGGAGAGCCAGGGGGCGGGGCAGGCAGGGGGCGGGGCCTGCCGCAGCGGGTGGCCGCCGGTCGGCGCCAGGGTGGAAGACTGCACTTCCGGAAGGGCGGTGGAGGAGGAGCAGGGAAACTTCACAGGGGGCGGGGCGCTGGCGGCTCAGTGCGCGTGCGTCTGCCCGACGCCCACTTCCGCCCGCCCCGCCCCTCCGCAATTCCCAGACCCTTGCCGCGCCTTCCTTAGGGCGCATGCGCCTTCCGTTCTCTGCGGTTTCCTCCAAGCCTCGCCACCATCCAAAGCCAGGGTTTAGTCCCCTCCTTCTCTAATCTCCCGGGAACGCGCTTGCCAGGGGTTCGTCCCCCTCCCAAATCCTTGAAAAGAGGGCGGGGAAAAGCGCGCCTGGGCGAGGCCGGAAGAGAAGAAACCAGCAGGAAGGAAAGCCGCTGCACTATTTGGGACGTGACGGGGCATGCGCACAGGTTACCTGTCCAGGCGGCCGTGACAGTGAAGTGCGGCGGGAAGTGGTTTATGCTCTGACTACGCGCACCAGGCCCCGGCCTCGGAACGACACCCGTGGGTTCCTGGGCGTTGTAGTTTCTGGGAGCCCTTAGCTCGGTAGGCTCCCTCGCCATTGGCCAAGTGGCAGCCAGGACTGACCTCTAAATGCAGGGGACTTAGGGGCAGCCGTGACTCAACAGCCTGTCCTGTGCCCTTGGTTGGGGCCAGTGCTGAGAACGGTGGAACTCAGGGGTGGAACAAGGAGAGAATCTTTCATACGAGGGTCTCGGAGGGAGTTTAGAGAACATACGTAAACCTCGTTTTTTTAAATGGTTACGTTACAAGCCCAAGGTTACTTTAGCTCCAAGTGAGGGCTGTAGCCCCCCCCCCACTTGAATCCAGGCCCCCCTGCTCTGGTCCTGACTCCTTTCCATTCCCCAGCAATCGAGCCTTTTTAGCTTCCTCTAGAGACAATGGAGAGAGTTACTGTGATTACTGAATGAGCGTTACGTTCCCGGTGCAGGCCTGGCATGTGACCTCCATTATGTGATAACCCCAGTGAGCCATCCAAGATTTAACAAGCTGGCCGAGGAGCAGTCACGGTCTGTGTGGTGTGATTGGGCTGACAAGGCCTCTGGAGGTCAGGAAAGTATGAGTCTTTTAGAGCTGGGCAAAGAATGGGACGTGCCTCGTGGGAATGCATTTCGAAGACAGGTTTTTGGCAGCCAGGCAGTGTGCTACAAAGGACCTCTCTCAAAGCACAGTGCAACTCTTTGCCGCTTCCAGTCTCATTATTATTATTATTAATTTGCGAGAGAGAGGAAAGGAGAAAGAGAATAACATCAATTTGTTGTTCCACTTATTGATGCATTCATTGGTTGATTCTTGTATGTGCCCTGCCCGGGGATCGAACCCACAACATTGGCGTATCGGGAGATAGAAGCCAGCTGGACCACCACCTCCAGTCTTTGCAGAAGTTCTCTAAGGCCCTTGAATGGGTGGCTGAGCTATTTTCCAGCTTTGGTATGTAGAACGAAGCGTTCCACTTCTGCAAACCTCAGGTTCCCCATCTGTCAAGCCAAGGATGATAACACCTACCCTGAGTGGTTATTGTCAGGCTTACAGATGACATATTGTAAGTGCCTTTGTGTGCAATAGGTCCTTTCGTTCCCTAGCATACCTCTCTTATCTCTTCCTGGAATGTCCTTCCCCACGTCATCTGCCTGGCAGACTGACTTTTCCCTCAACAGAGGATTGTTTTTGGCGATCCCTCATCTGAAACAGATTACTCCCTTCCATGTGCCATTCATATACCCAGTACATACTTAATTTATTGGTTTATCTGAGTGTTCATCAGTTATTTATTTAATAGATTTGTCTCCCCGGAGAAAAGGTTAATTCCTTGAGGACAGAAACCCTATTTTTTTTTTTTTACTTCTTACTCTTGACACCTATGAAATGACCAGAGCATTTAGGAGCAACCTTAAAATAAATACTGAGTTTTGTTAATTCTACTGAAAGAATGGATCTCAAGCTGTGTTCCTTGTGTGTATGTGTGACGGCCTTTGATGTCATAAACTCAAAAAAGGTACAGATCCTTCAAAAAAGTGAGCATAAGTAGATTGGAGGTGAAGCACCTGTGTTACTTTGGTAACAGGGCATTATTAGTTGCTAATGATGCCCTTTGCCAAATGAAGGCAATTTAGGAGCCAGTCAAGAGGCGCTCTGCTGGGGCCTCAATGTGGTAACCTGGCCAGCCAAGTTACCCTAGTGCAGGCTATGCTCCATGCTCATGTTACTTTTTCTTTTATTTTTTTCTTATCCTTCTAGAGAGAGAGAAAGGGAGAGAAAGAAACATCGGTGTGAAAGAGAAACATTTTTGATTAGTTGCCTTCCGTACGCACGGCATAGGGGATTGTACACGCCCACAAACCCACTATTTAGCTATGTTCCCTGACTGGGAATCGAACCTGCAGACTTTCATTTATAGGACAGCGCTCCAACCAACTGAGCCACACTGACCAGAACTACTTTTATTATTCTTTATTAGAGAGGAGACGGGCATGCTCTAAATGTTATTTCCTCTCACCTCACAGCTGAGAAAAGTATCACTTTTACCTTTGCTCAATTTACGGTAGCTGAGGGTGGAGTAAAGAAACATTTTCAGTAAATGAAATAAGATTATTATCATTATCCTCAATTTTTACATTCTTGGCAGGGCATGGTACATGTGGCGGAGAAACAGGAAGCAACTGGGAAATTTCGGGGAAGCTAATAATGAATTAGCAAGTAATAATGCTCTGCAGGTAGTAACATTGGTGATAGTAATGCAGGGGTTCAAAGATGAGAAGCCATTCACTTTGTAAGATGCTAATACCTGTCACTAGAGTTGTAAAAGCATCAGAAAACACGCCTTCAGCCCTGGCTCGTGTGGCTCAGTCGACTGAGTGCCAGCCTGCGAACCAAAGGGTCACCAGTTCAATTCTCAGTCAAGACACTTGCTTGGGATGGGGGCCAGGTCCCCAGTTGGGGGCGCACAAGCCACACATTGATGTTTCTCTCCCTCTTTCTCCCTTCTTTCCCCTCCTTCTAAAAATAAATAAATAAAATCCTCTTTAAAAAAAGAAAACAGGCTCTCAGACCTTAGTGAAGTCACAGAAAGGTGATAGCTAGAGATTGTTAATATGTATAAGGTGGTATAATATAAATTAAACATGCTTATGGCACTGCAGCCACATTATTTGACTGATACTGAGGGAGTGACCAGCGTGGAAGGAGATTAGTCAGGAGATGCTCTTGAAAGCGTGAGTCACAGGCTTTTGAACAAGAAGCTGGCTCAATGTAGATGTCCTCGAGAAATATTATCTTAGCAACTGTGTAGAGAATGAAGTGAGATGGAGGAGCACAAAGCAGGGTGACCAGGTAGGAGGCAATGATGCCCCAGAGGGGATGGGAGCCAGGACTGGTGAGTGGGCCGTGAAGCGGAGCTGAAATAGTTTAGAGGAAGCAATGCAGAGGGTTGCGTAACAGCGTGGGCTTTGCAGACAAACTGACGTGGGCTCCCATCTCAGCTCCACCACTGAGTAACTATGTGACTCAGGTAACTAATCTACCTGCTCTAACGCTGTTCCCTGGTGTACAAAATGCACTGTGCGTGTCTGTCGTGTTTGTTGTCCAGTACCGGAGCATCTTTCCTAATTTGAGTGAATCCCAATGGAAGTGAAAACCTCGGAGGGAAAGTGGTCCCTCTGCATACCTCTGGCTTGCCACTAGGCCATGGGCATCTGGTCTGAGCAGGGCCATTGATGCTCACCGCATCTCTGTACAGGGGGATAGTGATGCAAAGGCACTGGGGTCCGTTCGAGAGTCTTCAAGGGCTCTTGGGAGATTAGAATCGGGAGGCAGAGAGGGGCATGTCCTAGGAAATTGTGCTCTGGTTCTTCTCTTGGCTCCCCCCTGAACCCAGTCCTCCACCGTCCTATGGATTCTATGAGTTGCCCGATACCTTTCTAGTAAATTCCTTTTCTGCTTAACTTACCTGCTGTTCGCTACCAAGAACCCTGACTAAAACAAGGCTACTTTGAGGACTGAATAAGATGGCATATAGACGGTATATATAAAGCCCTAAACCCAGGATCTGCCTACAGGTAAATCCTACTTACTAAGTTGTCGCGCTAAGAGAAAACAGAGAAAGTGTTTGTGACAGTGTAGTCACAGACTTCAACTGCTAGTTAGATGTGGAAGAAGAGTAAGAGGAGGGGAGGTAACGTTAAGTTTAGAAATTTGCCTTCCACCTCCCTGTTGTACCTCTAACAGGATTACGGAAACCAGCGGAAGGATGGCCTGCTTCAAGGCGGGTTAGACGGTCGTGGCAAAGTCTCAACCTCTCAGCATGGCGACCGAGACCGTGGTATTTTATTGACGTGACACAGTCTAACCTTGTTAGCGTAGCGCATGAGGCCTCTCAGACCGCCGTCTGGACCTGCCTCTCTGGCCCGATGCTTGCCGCTCCCTGAAAAGCACCTGACCCTGGAGTCCCACGAACACATCACGTTCTTCTAAGCTTTGCTGCTGTCGCAGATTGTATTCTCTTTTGCCTGGAAAGTCCTCCTTAGCTTCCGTCAGTGTCAACTCTCATTTAAGACCTGGGCCACATATTCCCTCTCCCAGGAAGCTCTTCCTCAGTCCCCCAGGGCAGACTTGCTCACCCCTTGCTCTAGGCTCCCACGGAGTTCTGTTCATGCTTCCCGGCTAGAAGCACAGTTTATGCTCATGTTCTCTTTCTGTGCCTCTCCTTCACTGTCCTGTGTGGCCGCAGGCACCAGGGACGATTGTTTGGTCTTCACGGTATCACCACTGCCTGACGGTACCTGGCAGGAAGACGGTCCTTCACAGGCTCACTGTGGAATACCCAGAACACGTCTTTGTGTATTTGGTTAGAGGTAAAAGGCTCTGACTGTGAGATAATAAACGTGACTTGACAACCCCCACACAAAAGTCAGTCACGATCATTATTTGTTTGTCTGTTAAACACTAATTAGGGTCCTTTCAACTCAACTTTGTACCAACAGGGTTTTGCACCAACTTGTACAATAAAAGAATCAGAATTCTTTTTTTAAGATTTCATTTATTTTTAAACATTTTATTTATTTATTTTTAGAGAGATGGGAAGTAAGGGAGAAAGAGAGAGGGAGAAACAGCCGGGGATCTGGCCCACAACCCAGGCACGCGCCCTGACTAGGAATTGAACCGGTGACTTTTTGGTTCACAGGCCGGCACTCCACCCACTGAGCTACACCATCCAGGGCCAGAATCCTTTTTGAGATGCTGTTCTGATATAACCAAACAAACAAAAAATGTTATTAGTTTGTGAAAAGGCCATGGTTGGAGACCCTGGCTTCAAGGCTCCAAGCCAGCAGCCTTGCTTAGGTTCGTCTAGAGACATCCTTTCGCTCCGATCTCCATGAGTCAACCACTCACCTTTCCCAGTGGGCACTGCTAATGAAAAGAAATCTCTCCCTTCGTGTTTCCCGAAGTTAGGCACAAGTACAAGACTCCAGAGGAACACAGCCATGAAGCAACAGCTAGTTAATCTTCCGTTGCCCTCAGAAACGATTATTTTCCATTTTGTTATTCCACTTCCATTTTATCTTGGATTTACTTTTGAATACACAAGACGTTTCTGTGACCCAGAAGTCAAACGTACGCAGTATGAAGAGCCCACCGTCCCCCAGCCTGCTGTGCTCCCGCCGTCAGCTTCTCTTCCCATCGGCAGCCAAAGCTATGGCTGCTTCCCTGTGCTTTCTTCCAGGGATATTTTATGCACATAAGAAAGTATTTTTGGCCCTGGCTGGGCAGCTTGGTTAGAGCATCATCCCGACATGCCAAGGTTGTGGGTTTGATTCCCCTGTCAGGACACATACAAGAATCAACCAATGCATGCATAAGTAAGTGGGGCAACAAACTAAAACCTCTCTCCCCCTCTTCCTCTGTCCCCCTCTTCCTCTCTTCCTCTCTCTCTCTCTCTCTCTCTCTCTCTCTCTCTCGCTCTCGCTCTTGCTCTCAAATCAATTGTAAAAATATTTTTAAAAGGAGGTATTTTTTATCTCCTACTGCCTTTTACTCAAAACTGAAATTAGTACACCCAGTTCTGCAGCTTGCTTTTTTTTCACTAAATAATATATCTTCTAGATCTTATCATATCAGTGTATATGAGTACATGTCTTTTTTCCTGGCTGTGTGGCATTCCATTGCATAGACTGTACTAAACCAGTTCTCCATTAATAGACCTTTAGGTTTTTTCCAATCCTTCCTATCTTATAAAAAATTTAGCAGCTCTTTTAAACCTCCCTACAAACTTTTTACTCGGCCTTGCCTTCTTCATTCTAAAAAAAAAAAAAAAATTCCATCTGTCTGACCTCACAGAGCAACTAGAGACCGTGAGATACAGATTGCATCAGTTTTCTGCCTCCCATCCGCCTGCCCTGCGGGCTCCTTCAATTCCGGTGCATAGTTCCCAGGACACGCATGGTCTTGCTTGTCTCTCTGCCATTTCTGCTGTCACCACCCTTTCCAGGAAAGTCCCTGTTAACCTTTCAAATCTAAGTCTGGATATCATGCGGGAGCGCGTCAGCCACAGTACATGCTGTGCTGTAGGACGTCTGCACCTGATCCCTTCCCCACCGTTGTCCTTACTATGCTGCTTTGGAGTCTGTTTGCAGGTCTGTGTGCCATTAGTCTGCGAGCACCTGGGGACCAGCACCTCAGGGTGCCGGGAACTTAGCGGAGCGCTTGGTGATAGAAGCTACTCAATAAATACTTGTTGAATAAATAATGTGGAGGACAGGTAAGCACACTCGTCCTCTGTAATGACATGTACTTCCCAAACATTAGAATGAGTCGTCAGCTTTGCCAAGTGTAGTGGAAACAACACTGGTTCAGAAATTGACAGAACCAGTTGGTCCGCAGAGGCAGGAGACTTCTCCCCCAGGCTCTTTGTTGAGCCCTCAGTGCCTAGAAGGTCCCGCACTTGACCGGCGCTGAAAGAATGAGGCTTGCTTTGCATTGTGTTCGTATTTGAATCTGCTAATGACAACCTTTATTGCAAATAGTCTGCAAGGAGAAAGCTAGAACCAGAGCGTCTGTAGCTTTTGGACTAACGAGAACATTCCCAGTACCCAGTCATGGGTAAATTATCATAAAACCAGTGAATTTATTAACAGCTCGGATTGAACAAATCCAACCAATTGACTTTTACAATTTTATTTTATAGATTAACACATTTTCCACAGAAGCAGGTTTTTCCAAGTGTCGTGGTAATCACATGCTCAATCTGAGAAATGAAACCGAAACCTTATAAATAGTCTTGGGGAGGCAGGGCTCCTGGCCCCTCCTCTGTGAAAACTGAACAGAGCAATAGTGTGATGATCAGAGACAGAACCCCCATGAATTTGAACTGAAATAAGACCTTTACCCCCACCTGGCCCGTCTCATGACAGGGCTCTTTGTTCATTGCTCTGCCTGGACAGTCAGAATGCAAATATTCTCCTGCCCTCTCTTCCTTGTTTTCCTGAACAGTAGCAGACATGCACACACATGTCAATTCTCCATCAATGTAGGAAAGTAAGATTCTCTCACCCCAATGATTCTGATCAAATATCATGGTGACCCATGGGTTGTTTTAGACTAAGACTGAATCAAAGTTTTATATTTATAACATTTATTTCCACAGTGTTCAATAGATATCTGTTGATTGGCTCTATGGATATTTTACCGTTAATTAAGTCTGTATCCTCGGGCAAATTTCACTGAACTTTTCTAGGCCTCATTACCCTCATCTGTGCAATCAAGTTTGCTTGTCATATTTTTCAAATTATTTTTAGTAGTTTAAACCATTTTTTCAAACAAAGTCTTAGGCAGAACCCAATATATCAAAAAGAAAAAGGTGGGGCTACTCTAGCAAATTGGTTTGGGAGTCCTAAGACACCTGGCTCCACCTCCTCTTCCCCACCCTCATTTCTGCTGGAGCCATTCTGCTGAGTCCCAGGACTCTGTGAGGTGCCATCTAAAAACCAGTGGACCAGATGGTCATATGCATAACCTTGACTCCCAGACTTGCAAGGAAACATTGCTGACTGGGACCAGAGATTCCCAACCTACAGCCTCTTAATTAAGCAGAGTAAAGCCACTCAGACAAAACCTCTCAACATATTATGAAAATGGGGGGTGTTAATAAAAGAAATCTTTGGGTAGTGAAAAGGTTGAGAATGATGATGAATTCCATTTTTTTCCTTTTCATACAAATAAAATGCAGCAAGGAAAGATTAAGTAGCCTGCTCATTCCCTCACAGCTTACTTAGTGGCCGAGTCTACTAAGCACAGCTCCTTAATTTCCAGCCTAGTGCCCTTTCCCAACCATGCAGCATTTCTACACAAAGTTAGGCATTTACCTTTATGTGTGGGGTCCACGGTCACACGGCTACAGAAGGATAGAACGTCCTCATTACTGCAATATTCATTATCTGAATCCCTGCTATTCGAAGTAGTATAAGAGAATAAGAGTGACCACAACATAGAAATGTTTATTTATCAAATGACTGATGGTAAAACCCATTCAAATAGCTATCTCCATTAAACATTAACGTAGATTCCCCCCTTCCAAAATGACTTTCTTTGTCAAGTCTCTAGCTGATGGCCAGGTTTTTATGCATATTTGACAATACAGTACATTACAATGCAAATAAACTATTGTACAAAGTGAAATCACACGTCCTGCATAAGATAAACTTATGAGATTTATGAAAGAAGGCCAATGTGCTCAGTCCACAGTGAAAGAGAGGGACACGCGTGGGTGCTGTTGAAGAGGCAGACAAAGGCCAGATCAGGGAGGGCCTTGTGGGCCGCAGTGGCTTTCTTTCCGGTTGGGACAGGGAATTTTGGAAGGCCTTTAAGCAGGGAAAGTGACAATCGGATTTATCTCTACAATCTTCACTTTTAACTGGCAAATGCACTAAAATATATGAACTTGTCATTGTATTCCTGTGACTCCATCTCACAGATGTATCTGCACATCTGTTCATTTGTTGCTGCATTACTTGTAAGAGCAAAAATGGGCCCAATTGTGAGGTTCAGCAAAGGGGACCTGATTCAATACACGATGGCATGATGTGCAAGTGTGAAAACGAACAGGAAAGACTCTACATACCGACGTGGGGAAAACGTATGTAGGACATGCTGGTAAGTGCAGACAGGACGATGCAGAGACGTAGGGAACAGCGCATGTGGCAGGCTACCTTGTGTGTAGTAAGAGGGAGATACAATACATTTGTGTGTGCTTGCATTTGCCTTAAACGTCCTAGGAAGGGAGGCTTATCATGGGGTGGGGGAGGGAGAACACAAAAGTCTGTGCAAGACTTCTCTGGGCTTATTATCTTTCCAGTGTGTGACCTTTTAGATCATGCGAACGTCGTGCCTAATAAAAATAAACACATTTGAACGTCACTCTGGCTGCTCTGTGAAGAGTGTAGGGACACAAAAGCAGGAGCAGTGAGACAGTGGGGGAAGCTGCTGGAGTAGTTCAGGCTGGCACTGTATGGTAGGTCGCAGTGGAGCCGGGAAGAAGGCGTTGGCTCGGGGTGTAGAGCCAACTGGACTTGGTGATGGTTTGGGTGCAGTACGTGAGAGAGGGAGGAAAAAGGGAAATCAAGGATAATTCCTAAGATTTGTCTTGAGCAATGAGAGGAGAGGTGATGGGGGAGAATGAGGGCAGGCAGGGAAAATCAGGAATCAAGTGTTCTGTTTTGAACACATTGAGAACATGTCTAGAGCGATTTTTCCAAAGATGAGTTCAGTTCCCCATGAATTCAAATTAAAGGATTGAGAGACCCTGGTAAAATTAATAAAACCCTCAAATAAACTCTATTTTCATGCTGCACAAATAAAATATAAAGGTAATGTAATTGTGTTGTTATAAATTTTTTTAGAGAAAAATCTTCACAATTTTTTTCTTTCTTTTTTTTTTAGTATATTTTATTGATTATGTTGTTACAGCAGTTCCTTTTTTTTTTTTTACCCTTTGCTCCCCTCTGCCCAGTACCCCCTTTCCCTCCAGCAATCCCACCCCCCCTTAGTTCATGTCCATGGGTCATGCATATAAGTTCTATGGCTTCACCCTTTCCTGTATTATTCTTAACATCTCCCTGTCTATTTTGTACCAACCGATTATGCTTCGTAGTCCCTGCACCATTTCCCCATTTCTCCCTCTCCCCCCTCCCAGCTAATAACCCTCCAGATGATCCCCATACCTATGATTCTGTTCCTATTCTGGTTTGCTTAGCTGGATTTTGTTTTTATTTTTTAGATTCAGTTGTTGATAGTTGTGAGTTTGTTGTCATTTTAGTGTTCATAGTTTTGATCTCCTTTTTCTTAAGTCCCTTTGACATTTTGTATAATAATGGCTTGGTGATGATGAACTCCTTTAGCTTTACCTTGTCTGGGAAGCACTTCATCTGCCCTTCCACTCTAAATGATAGCTCTGCTGGATAGAGTAATCTTGGCTGTAGGTCCTTGCTTTTCATCACTTTGAATACTGCTTGCCAGTCCCTTCCTGCCTGCAAAGTGTCTTTTGAGAAATCTGTTGATAGTCTTATAGGCATCCCTTTGTAGGCAACTCCCCACTTCTCCCTTGCTGCTTTTAGGATTCTCTTCTTATCTTTCACCTTTGGCATTTTAATCATGATGTGTCTTGGTGTGGTCCCCTCTGGGTACAGCTCACCCGACTCTCTGTGCTTCCTGGGCTTGTATGTATATTTCCTTCGCAAAATTTAGGAACTTTTCCTCCATTATTTTTTCACATAAGTTTTCAATTTCTTGCTCTTTCTCTTCTCCTTCTGGTACCCCCATGATTCAGATGTTGGCACATTTAAAGTTGTCCCAGAGGTTCCTAAGCCTCTCCTCATTTTTTTCAATTCTTGTTTCCTCATTCTGTACTGGTTGACTATTTTTTTCTTCCTTATGTTCCAAATCATTGATTTGAACCTGAGTTTTCTTCCCTTGACCATTGGTTTTGTGTGGATTTTCCGTCATTTCACTTAGCATAGCCTTCACTTCTTCCCTTATGCGTTTGCCATACTTAAGCATATCTGTCAAGCCTGTGAGCATCTTTATCACCAGTGTTTGGAACTCTATGTCTGTTAGGTTGGCTATCTCCTCATCTATGAGGTTGGTTATCTCCTCGGCGCTTAGTTCTCCCACTGGAACCTTGATCCATTCCCCCCTTTGGGCCATACTTCTCTGTCTCCTCATCTTGACAGGCTCTTGTGTTTGTTTGCCTCTGTGTCTTGGGTAGAGCTGTCATTCCTGTTACATTGTAAGGGGCAGAACCTTAGGGACTCATCAGTACAGGGCGACCCATTTCACCACATTGTGGCACTGTGGTGGGGTCAGAGAGGGAACAATGCCGCTTGTCCAGCACTTACCCCTTTTTCAGGAGCTTCTCCCACTTCTGTATGGGACCAGCACCTCTCTAGCTGTTGCCCTGGCTGTCGTTCCCAGAGTGGGTGGGTCTGCGGACGTTCTAGGACCGTGGGGGCCCTTTAAACAAGCGGACTCTGCTGAGAGACCAGCAGTTTCTGCCTCTGCCCCAATCCCCCCTGGTCTGCACAGTCAGAAGCAATGAGACTTGACTTTCCCTGGCACTGGGACCGTGAGCTGTGAGGTCTGGTCAGGAACTGGAAACGCTCCCCAGGTGTCCCTCCCCACTTTTTAAAATGTGTGACTGCACTTTCAGCTGATCTGCTGCTGCCACTGCTGCCACCACACTGCGTCCTCTCCACCCCTGCTGTGTCCCTCCCACCTGTCTGGATGAGTATTTCTTCTTTATATCTTTGTTGGACTTCCATGCAGCTCAGTTTTCTGGACCTTCTGGTTGTCTCTAGTTTTTAGGTAGTTGTCTTCCTTTTAGTTGTGGAGGGAGACGCAACATGTCTGTCTATGCCTCCATCTTGGCCGGAAGTATTCACAAATTTTAAGCAATGGATTAAAATTATAGAAAATACCGTGGGGATCCAAGATGGCAGTGGAGTAGGTGGAAACTACACTCACACCCTGCCAGGACCAAACTAGAAGTACAACTAAAATAGAACTTTGATTCCCAGTCATGGCACACTCCTAGGTCCTTGGCTGGGGCGCTTACAGAAGTCAACCAATCAATGTTTTTCTCTCACATCGATGTTTCTCCCCCTCTTTTTTTCTCCCTATTCTCCTCTCTGTAAAATAAAAAATTAAAAAAAAAAAAAAAAAAACAGAACCATTAGAACCATTGACCTAAATAACTAAGTGAAGATTAGCAGAAGAGAAGTCTTATAACCAAGGATTTACAGAAGAAGCCACAGCAAGACTGGTAGGAAGTGCCGGGATGCCCCTCAAATGTGTCCTATCCAAGTGCTATCATGTTGGGAATTAGGGTTTCAACGGGTAGGTTTGGGGGCCACACAAACACTCAGTCTACAGCACCAGGCCAGGTCCCCCGCCAGGTGCCTGGAGTGTTGGCTGCCGAGTGTACAACTGAGTCCTGCCAAGGACCTGCCAGAAGGAAGCAGTGTCCTTCAAGTTTCCATGGGGGGGGGGGGCAGGAGGCAGGGGGTGAGTACAAAGATCCAGCTCCCCTGCCTCAATATGAGACAACTTGGGAAAATCATCCCACCTGAGCTCCCGTGAGGGCTGCGGAGCCCAGACTTCTTTGCTCTGCTCCGCTCAGTCCCCAACAGACTCTGCGCACAGTAGACAGGAGTCGTGCACACAAACGTCAGCCTTAGCATCTCCTTCCTAGGGAACCCGGCGAAGACACTAGTAGAGCTCATTATAGCATATTCAAATAACAAATAACCAACTCGTGCAGATTTCTCTACATTTTGCATAGGTGGAGGCCCAGTGGAAGGGGCAGACACAGTGGATAACGGCCCGAGGATAGCCTAGACCACGGGCGGGCCCTCGGAGGCTTGCGTTATGCACTTTGCACACACACACACACATTGTGGACGAGAAGAGCTGCCCTTAGGCTCCTTGGGAACCATGTTTTTATCTATCACGGGGAATCGTTTCTTTGCTCATTATAATTAATCTCCATTGCATTACAATGAGAAAGAACAACATTTTGAGCCCATTATGCTAGAATTTATTTTTGTTCCTTAAAGAAGTGTAACAACAGGGTGTCCAATTTTAGTCCGGATATTCTTGAAAGAAATGAAGAGTCAATAATGAAACAAAATAGCCGGTGCAGCAGCGCTCCTGTAGGGTTTCCCAGCAAGGGTTCTGTGGCTGCATCTGAAGAACAAGACTTTGCTGCTGAGTTGATGGATCATACGTATAACAACTCCCAGCTCATAGATTCTTCCTGCTAATTTACTTCCATCATTGGAATTTATTTAGCCTTCACGTTTCGAGATCTTTTATAACCATTAGTAAGACTTTAAAAGCAGCACTGTGCAGGCAGGCTTTCACAGAGAATGTCCAGCTTCTCCTCATCCCCTGTGGCCACCTGTTAGGTAGAGCCCAACATTTGGCAAAGACTAGAGCGTCTTTATCTATCACTGATGTAACCTAACTTACCTTCAGACATTTTGTCACAAAGAGAACCCTGTTAGTCCCAGTACCTGGCTTACTGACTTTGAACCATTTTGTAACTACCCACCTAACATTTACTTAAAACAATTTTGTGTGTTTTTGTTTTGTAGTTAACAGTTATTAAGGAACCTGCTGTGTACCAGCACTGTGCTATGGGTTTGCACACACACTCTCACTTAATCTCCATAGGCACCCTGTGAAGTAGAGAGTATCACATCTTCCCACTGCAGCCGGGAAGAAACGAGGCCCAAGGAGCTGAGGTATTGTGCCCAAGAACACGCTCGCTGATACGCAGCAGAACTACGAGTCCTACCTGGCTGCCTGCTGTCTGACCAGGAAGCTTTTTGTTTTTTTAATCAAGACACAATTGCTGCATAACATTATATTAGTTTCTAATGTACAGCATAATGATTCAACATATGTATAACTGCAAACTGATCAGCACAATGAGACCAGCTAACATCTATCACCAGGCAGAGCTACAGTTTTTGCCTTGTGATGAGAACTTTCTAGATCTACTCCCTTAGCAACTTTTGATGTGCAGTACAGTATTATTAATTATAGCCCCCATGATGTACACTGCACCCCCAGGACTTCGTGATTTTAGAACTGGAAGTCTGTCTCTTCTGACCACTTTCATCCGTTTCACACCCCCACCCCCACCTCTGGCGATCTCTGTATCTATGAGTTCAAAAACATTTTTTAGATTTTACATATAAATGAGATCATATGATATTCTTCTAACAATCATTTTTGAGTACCATTCTTCTGAAACAATATCCAGAACAGTTTATTATTCTGATTTTTAAAAAATAAGTTTTTCTCTATTAATAATATGGTGCCTTTAACCTAACATAAAGAGATAATTTATTTTAATCTTAAATTGTTTTAATTCAAAAGTAAATTAATTAATGAGCTTGAATAGATGACTCACAAATACTATATAGATTTCAAAAGGTGGAAAATAGTATATACAGTGGAATAAAATCTCTTTTCACCCCCATTTTCCAGCCACATTCTTCTCCCTGCAAGCAACTTGCAAGCAACTACTGTATTCTATTAGAAAGCAGTATTTAAAAAAATATAAATATATACCTGTATAGCACACGCACAGCTATATAAAAATATGCGGTATATACAAAATATAACAAATGCTTACAGGAGAAGAGCAGTGTGCTAAGCAGTCTTACGGCATCAGATGGAAGGCAAAGGCCTAATAAAGAGTCTGTTCACAAAAAAAGAGAGAAGCAGCTGAGAAAACTGGTATTTTTTTCCAATGTTGTCAGGTACCAGTTCGTTTAAACTCCAAATTCGTTTTCTCGCTAAGATACAGCAAGCGATAAGTCTAGAACCCATGCCACATGATCTGCATTAAATATAAATACCACCTCAGCTTCCCTGCTTCGGGGGGCAAATAAGAGGAACAAGGCATTCCTGAGAGGCAATGGATCGGGGGAAAATGACAAATCAACTTTCGGTACCAAAAGGTACTAAGCTTCTTACTATTTAGATGGGAGAAGTCTAAATGAACCGAAACCATGGCACAAAAATAACTCAAAAGCCTTTCCCCAGGTAAATTTGTATTCTGTTGTAAATAGCTCTGACTAGTCACTGGGTGCCGGGGTGTGTGAAGGGTGAGCGGGCCATCGGGCCCAGGCAGGCACCGTGAGCGGAGCTGCTGTAGTCCGGGCCCAGGCTCCACGAGGCCCTGGGCCGTGGAAGGAGGCAGGGAAGCACAGTGGGGGTAGGAGGTGAGGAGAGGGGGACAGGGAGGTGCTGATCCAGGCAAACCGAAGTCTCAAAAGGCCAAAAACATCATAAAAATATATAAACAGAGTTGCCATTTGTTCATTAACCACACAGACTACAGTAACGTCAAGTGGACCAGAGTTACTTCACGTCACCAAGTGTCCCCACGGCCTTCCCTCTCTGCCCTTCAGAGCTGGCGTCTCAGTGGGTGGCTGGGAGGTGGGCCACAGCGATGGACGGCAGTGGCCACCTGCACAGGCCCTGGCCCCACGGCCTTCAGTCCACTCCAGGCCTGGTCGCCTGCCCGCTGTGTAATCTCCAGGGGCTATTTACCTTCCTTCTTCAGGAGAAAACGGGAATGAGAACGATAGCTACTTCAGCGAGGCGCGAAGACCGAGGGAGCTCACCCCTGTCGAACACTTCGTACCGTGCCGAGCACAGGTAAGAATGCACAGAGATGTTAGCTGTTACCCTTCAGGCCACTTCTGTTGTTTTGTGGTGGCGTCCCCTCACAGAGAATAAGCTAGATTTCATTCTTTGTCCAAAGTAAGGAAGAGAAAAGAACTCAAATGAGGAACCAGTTTGACTTGGTGGTGAAAAGTCTGAAATGCATTCAACGTTGCAAAGAAATGCAATTGTCCTGCTTTCACATATGAATATCTTACAACCAGGTAACATGGAGAATGGGAAATAAATACATTTGAAAGGATGCAATAAATAAAAAAGAGGAAATGTAATATAAAGATGCAGTTTGTCATAAAGACGTTGTTTCTGGAATGCCATGTGTGTACCCAGCTGGTCTTCCTACTTCTGTTCTTGCTTTTCTTAAATCTCTTTGCAGCAGAGCAGCCAAAATCATCTTGTAAAGACTTAAGTCAGCCGATGTCACTTCTCAGCATAAAATCTTCCAATGGCTCCCACCTCATTCAAAGGAAAAGCCAATGTCTTCACAATGCCCTACAGGGCCTTGTTTGATCTGCTCACCTCCTTAACCCCCAACCCCACCCCCGCCAATTAAATCTATGATTTAATCCGTATTACCGTCCCCTGCCCACTCTGCACAGGGCTCCCTGAACTCTACTGTCCCTTAACCTGCCAGGTACTCCAGCCTCAGGGCCTTTGCACGTGCAGTCTCCTGGGCCTGCAGTCCTCTTCTTCAAAGTCACATCTCCTTTGTGACCTTGTGACACTGCTCGAATGCCACCTTACCCAGTCGACCTATTTCAAATGTAACTTCTTCCCCATCCCACACGTTATGGTGTCTCTTCCTGCTCTGTTATCTCTATGGCATTTCTCTCTGCATTTATTGATTTATTTTTGCTCACATCTGACCCCACCGTCCCTGCAATGGAAGCTCCACAAAGGCGGGCTTCTGTGTGTTCCGTTGACTGATGCCACTGCACAAGAAAGAACTTGAGAATGACACAGATTTAGCAAAGCACGCAGTAGTTCTGTTAAAGCGGAAGTATGCAGTCACGAAGTGAGAGCGGGTGGCCTCGGACAATGAGAGGACCCGCAGGGCTCAGGACGGACATGATCAGGACTGACCGTTTCCATTAAACGTGGGCAGAGGCGGGGCTGTGGTGGTCATCGGCTTCCGAGGCTGGCGGGGTGGCTGCCGTGTGGCTGTCTTTGTCACCCCTCTCCACATAGCGACGTCTTTTCTGGTCCTCCAGGAACTGTCATGGTGATTGGGGTGGGGGGGGAGATAGTGACCCAGAAACTGCAATACACATTTATTATAAAGATGTTATAATGGCCCTGTTGGTCGTCTTTAGGTCAATGTGGCTGCTGAATCTGGTTGAGACTAGTTTTTGTCTTAACTACAGGAAATTGGGGAGGCGGAGGGGGGCAGGTGGTCAGTAAAAGCTACACCCCGATGTTCCAGCCCAGGTGCAGGGGCGGCGTGGAGCGAGAGGCCTCACTCCCTGCCCCAGCGGCGGCCCCGTCCGCTGAGTGGGTGTATGCGTCCCTGAAGGGCGACGGGTGCGTTTCCACGTGTTACTCCCTGACGTCTTTTGGTAGAAGTCTGATTTTCATACTCCGTCACTAAGTGGCAGCTGTGGTTATAATCACGTATTTTTACAAAATTTTTACAAAATTGCAGTTTCCTGAAATTAAAAATACACTGGAAACACCTTTAGGCTCTTAAAACTGGAACTTTAAAAACACCGTGTATTATAATGTGTGAAGGTTCCTTAAAGATTCCTTTCTTAAGGCTGAGGTTCAGAGGGAGTTGTTTTTAACTGCTTCCTCAATAGGAAGAGTTAAGCGGGCCTTTTATAATTTTAACATTAATTTTCCAAATTAATTTTTAAATTTGTCCACGTGGCTCAGGGCAGCAGCAGAGTCGGCTTGGGTGCAGACAGGGACGGCCTACCGAGCTTCTGGTCTGCGTTACAGCTGAAGACAGGGGAGGAAGGCCTGTGGGGACAAATGCTGGGTTCCAGGTTGTCGCTTAATGTAATGGTGTACTTGAGAAAGAAAAGTTGGTGATTCATTCCAAAACCCCTGGGGAGGGAGGGGTGAAGATGAGCAGTTTGGAACGGGGCAAGAAACCCTAACGCGAAACCACTGCAGCAATCTTTAAACAGCCGAGAGGGACTTGCTAAACTTGATTCAATGTTGGCTGCTTTCCAGAATGATTTTGGCTAAAGAAAGACTGTTAGATTCAAAACCCCCTTCCCTCTGCTCTGATCTGGGGAGTGGGATTAGTAACCATATTCATTTTTTATAATTTCAGATAATATAAAGTATTTGGATGAAAGATTATCCCAATGTTTTCATAACTGTGGTTTTTCTTAAAGCATTATTTGAGGCCTGTCTAGCAGGCATCCAGCCATGTAATATGAAAAAAGAGGCATTTATTGAAGAAGATACAAGATATAAGAAACATTATACACAAGACAATGACACCTCAGTCCCCTTCAAAGGAGGCACCGTGGGACCTCACACAGTTCTCCCAGTCGCCATCAGCTGCCCCATCATACTTTCCTGAATATCATCAATGGTCTGAAATCCCTTCCCTTTCAAAGGTGATTTTAGTTTGGGGAAAAGCTAGAAGTCACAGCGTGCCTAATCTGGGCTGTAGGGGGGCTGAGTCACCTGGGTGATTTTATGTTTCACCAAAAAGCTGCATGAGATGTGATGTATGAGCAGGTGTGTTGTCGTGATGAAGCTGCCAATCACCAGCTGCCCATAGCTGTGGGCTTCTGAATCATCCAGATAATTCCCACAGAGGGATATTCAAGCTTAACGCAAAATTTGATACAGAGTCATTGCTCTACTCAGTCAGTTTGAATGCAGTGACCACACAGTACACACTCTCAACTGCATCTACCGCCCCCACTGACTAGTACAGAGGAGTCGTCACTGTTCACGCATGTGCATTCCAGTCCGCTCTCCTTGGCTGCCGGGTTATAGCGATGTCACACAAACCATTCTCATTATATTAACAGTGGCTGGGCTTTCTCTGGACAAAATTTTGTATGTGATTGTAATTTTTTTAGGGGCCAGAACCCTAGGCAAATTTTTATGGAAGAAGGAAAAGACTTTAAAAGAAAATAGAAACTAACTAAATAAATAGAAACTAAGATTGAAGACACGACGGCCCTCTAAGTAGGTGGAGTAGACAGCTGCCAGGGGCAAGGCCTCCAAGCCCTCCCACCTCTTGCTTGTGAAGCCTGAAACTTTGAAACCAGGAATTCGTGATCTTGGATTAAGACTGTATCTACTGAAATACTAACGGCCTTACTCAGGATCACATGTTAAATTCTCTGGGACATTTTGACCCAAGTGGTTATGGGCTTTGCTCCTTAAAGTGTGGAGTGGCTATTCCCAGGTTTAATAGGCTTTCCCAAATGGGTGGAGAGAAAGCAAGTGACTGGGGGCAGGGGTGGCAGGCACCCTTGAGGGTGAGGGGGCACATGAAAGATCATCAGAGGGTGGAAAGTGTAGGGAAGAGAATGTAGAACCTTTTCTGCTGTAGGAACCACTTCTACTCCTTCTCATTAATGTATTCCATTCCCGTGTACTGGAGGGACATAAGGTTGATATGGTAACATTGTCCAAAGAAAGCTCGTGCACTCGGGTCTCAGGTAACCCTAAACCACAGTCAGGATTATCATAGCAATTAATCCCTCAACATGAGCCAAACCGCTTGCTTACTTTGATTAATATCTGTTATTTCTCTGCCACAGCCGCCGCCATCCTAATGTCTTTATCCTGTGAAGGCGTTCTATAAAATACTTCTGATGGGGGGCGGGGGGCGATTAACCCTTCTACTGCACAGTTTGATGAAGGTGTAAAGTGTATGCTTCTGTGTTAAAATGTCACCAGTCCTGCAGTTGCCTGTCATCGGTCTTATGGTTACCCCGCGGAGATGACAGGGACATTTTATTTTCAGTTCTCCCCATTTAAGTTAGTTATTTCCTTCTTTGAAACTTCCAAAACAATTTAGTACCTAAGAAGGGTAAAAAAGGAGACTTTATAAAGTTTGGTTTATTTTGTCGTTTCTTCAGTGATGGTTTGCAGTACGACAGGTGTCTTTGCTCCTTCAGGCTGTGGCATGGCTATCCAGAGGCCTGTTGTTCAGGTCACTGGGTTTTCTCACCATCATTAACTTCTTTACCATGTATTGTACGCATATTACGAAGCAGGCATAGGGCTGGGCCCCTAAGGCCACCGAGCTGGGACCCACCATCCTGGCCTCAGGTTGCTCAGTCTGGTCAGTGCTCAGAGACAGACACATTACCACCATCTAAGAACAGGACATGAATCTGCACGGGGGCTGTGGAAGGTCCCACCCCCACCCAAGGGCACTGGGAAACCTCTTCTGTGGGCGGAGTGTCTGAGCTGAGAGCTTTAAGGGTGTGAACAATGGTGAGAACCAACCAGATGAAGGAGCGGTGGCTGGTGTTCCAGGCAGAGGGAACAGCATGTGCGAAGAGAGTGGAGAGAAGAGTTTCCCGTTGGTTCTCACCCTTCTAGGACGGGGCCCAGTTCTTACTCATCACCGGACGTCCGGTATCTGCCAGGTAGGTCGCTGTGCTCATACGTAGTTGTCGAACTAAAATAAACTAAACTGCAAATAATTTATTGTGTCCTAGATGCTGGCGATAGGGTGGTGGCCAAAACAGAAGTTTTATGGTGGTGCTTATGTTCTAAGAAAGCATGCCGTGTGTCGATGATATCTCAATAAAAAAAACAAAGAATTAAAAATAGAGAGAGAGAGAGCGTCAGGACAGGTTTTGGTCCTTCTGCTGCTACTTTCCTCCTCCTCCCAGACTCAAGAATGGAGCGCAACAGTGAGAAAGAACTCCCACTTAGACACAGGGCACCGGAAACACACACACACACACACACACACACACACACACACACACCTGTTGTTCACCGTAAACACACACACACACACACACACACACACACACCTGTTGTTCACCGTAAACACACACACACACACACAGCTGCTGTTCACCATAAACACACACACACACACACACCTGCTGTTCACCGTAAACACACACACACACACACACACACACCTGCTGTTCACCGTAAACACACACACACACACACACACACACACACACCTGTTGTTCACCGTAAACACACACACACACACACAGCTGCTGTTCACCATAAACACACACACACACACACACACCTGCTGTTCACCGTAAACACACACACACACACACACACACACACCTGCTGTTCACCGTAAACACACGCACACACACACACACACACACACACAGCTGCTGTTCACCATAAACACACACACACAGCTGCTGTTCACCATAAACACACACACACACCTGCTGTTCACCGTAAACACACACACACACACACACACAGCTGCTGTTCACCATAAACACACACACACACACACCTGCTGTTCACCGTAAACACACACACACACACACACACACACACCTGCTGTTCACCGTAAACACACGCACACACACAGCTGCTGTTCACCATAAACACACACACACACACACACCTGCTGTTCACCGTAAACACACACACACACACACACACCTGCTGTTCACCGTAAACACACGCACACACACACACACACACCTGCTGTTCACTGTAAACACACACACACACACACACACGTCACATCCCAGTCACAAACCCGGCTGCCCTCACATCAGATAGCAGAGCAGGGGCAGGGCGTCCACCTTTCTCTCGAATTTGCTGTGAACTTAAAACTGCTCTAAAAAATAAAGTCTTAAAAAGTAAATGTATCGCCTATCATGTCAACGACCGAGCTGGCCCCCTTCGCAGGCAAATCTTAGGGCTGTACGGGATGGGGTGGAGCGGTGTGGAAAGTGAGGGAAACAGGCAGGAAGCAGACCGAGGAGACTCGGGGAGGGAAAATAAGTCGCGATGGGTGTGCGGTCTTAGTTGTCTCTTTACTTTCTCTTTATGGAGCGCTTTTAGTCAAGGGATAATGGGGGTGGAAAGACTTCTCCAAGGACCTGCTCAAACGCGTTTGACCAAAGCCTGCACGTACCTCCTGGGTAGTAGCAGATCACAAGCAAATGGTTAACCCCCCGACTGGTGTGGCTCAGGGGTGGGGGCTCATCGCGCAAAGCAAAAGGCCACCGGTTCGATTCCTGGTCAGGGCACGTGCCTGGGTTGCAGGTTCAGAACTCAGCTGAAGTGTGTACGAGAGGCAACCAATCAATGCATCGATGTTTCTGTCTCTCTCTTTCTCCCTCCCCTCCCCTCTGTCTAAAATAATTTTTTAAAATAAATAAATAAAAACAAAGTGCTACTAAGATCATAGGTCATCCAGGACACTTCCCTATGTTCAGGAGACAAATTATAGAGATTGTGTTTGCTTCTCTGGGGTCAGCTGATGAACCAGAAAGTTTTGCGCCCAAGTTAGGCCTTTTTGGCCAATGACAGGTTTTCCAGAGCAGGTAATGGTTCCTCCAACTGTGCACTGAGTTTAGGGAAAAAACACACTCACCGTCTATGCCTCATCTCAGGACACCTCCCCCCACCTCTCACCTCACCTCCCCACAGCTCCCCCGGCCGGGAGAAGGCGGCTCTCAGGCTGGGCAGGCCCTGGGAAGAGTGTGTTCCGCAGGGCTCCCGGAGCTGTGGTCTCAGCAGGGGAGAAGGTCGAAGGAGGGACAGTAGCAGCACCCCAGTGCAGGCAAGGAGCACGCCATGGCAGAAAACATGCAGGACCCAGTGCGCACCAGAGGGGAAAGCCAGAGATCAGGGCGTGTAGCACAGGAGAGGAAGCGAGGAGCCAGGGAGACGAGGTGAATTTGTGAAAAACTTCGTCCTAAAGTCATGAACGCCCCGGTGCTGGGGGCAGACACGACACTGTGCCTGTCTCAAGGGAGCGTAGGTTCTCTTCAGGCACCTGCCAGGGAGGATCAAGTCCACGCAAGCGTGCAGTGGCTTTAACAACATCCACATCCCAAAAACAATCTAAGAGGATAACACAAGACGCAAAGGACTTGGAACTTAAGTAGTGGAGTCATCGATCAGAATTAGTTGGATATACTTCATTTAATAAATTGATTACAATTCTTTCCATATTATCTTTATTAAACTGTTTTAAAGGAGTCCCTTGTTTTTCCTTCACAAGTCCACCATTTAAGAATGCTTATATAATATGAATTCTCTCTGAAATCTTTGCTTCCAGATGGACTCTACCAGCCCTCTGTACAGTCACTGATCTGGTTCCAGATGGAGATGAGGTATGTGAGTGGATTGACCTGTGTTCCTGGAAACCTGGGCAGAGACAGAGGAGAGAGAACTGAGAGCTGTGGAATGAAACTCGGTGTAGTGATGATTTACAACAGTGTTTTCTGCTGTCAGATGGACCCTTGGTGGAGAAAATCCATTCTGTATTGCTAAAAATTAATCATTGAATTGGAAAACTGGTTCCTGGTCATTGATTTCGGATTCTGAATTCTTTTCATTTGCTCTGTGAAGGAAAAAGGGTCTCTGTAAAAGCTGATAAGCCTGGTGACTAAAAGTAACCTTCCAGGGTGAGCTGGTCATAAATTCCTAACTGGCCAGGTCATAGTTCAAAAGGTTTACCTGCCTTACGCAAGCCCTGCCCATCACTCCTGTGCATCTGGGTTACCTCACCTTAGAAATGCCAGAAGTATGCTCTTTTCCAGACCCCTCAAGGCATAACCATGCCACGGGAGCACAGAATTTTAACTGTCCTCTAATGCAGTCATGGAAGTTTTTCTTCCTTATTATCGTCCGTCATGTAATCTTCCCGACGTTCTCTCCTTAATCCAAATGTATAAAAAGAGCTGCAAAATTGCCCTTCTCCAGAGCTTTTGCAGTCTTGCTTCCCAGCATGCCATCGGTGTGGCTCAAATAAACCCTCAGCAAAATTCTCTGCAGGTTTGGACACTTCTTACATCGACAGATATTAGTTCTAATTTTTAGGAGCACAGTCGAGTTTGAATGCTTGCTGTTACAGTTGTCTCAGACTTGAGAGCTATGCTATTCCAGAAGTTAGTATGTCCCTGCAGTGGGGACAGAGAGGGGACTCCTCAGGGGACAGGTGGGCCTCCCGATTTCATGACATCAGCATTTGGTGCTGCTGTGGCCGGATCCCCCCAGAGGTCAGACTCTGAGACAGGTTTGCATTCAAGAACTACATTGAGAAATATATTGGAAATATATTGGCAGTGCCCTGGGGATCAATACCTACAGGGCAGCGAAGAGCGGAGAGTTGGGCAGAGGGAGGAGTGAAGTAATTGCCACAAAGGTCATGTGGTCCCACAGCGGGTGTGGGAGCTGGGATGGCTCTTCTGAGCTGTCCTGCCTCCATGCTAGGCCTGAGGACTCCAACGCCTCCCCAGTCAAGCTGTCCCTGGATGCAGGCTGATAACAGGGAAGGAGCACAGCGCTGGGGGGTGGGGTCTTTGGCCAAGGGCACTTTGGGGAGAGGAACGGGACTGAAGGCTGAGTCATCACCAGCCCAGCAGCTGGGGACTGAGTGCCACAGGGCTGAAGAGGAGCCTCACAGCCCCCACGACCCTGCCCAACACGGGCTTGGTAACGATGCTTGCCCACAGCTCCCCATAGTTTCTCCCACTGGTTAACAACATTTTTGCTGCTAGATCCCTGATGTTCTTTTCCTTTCGTCCTCACCCAAGGACATGCTTATTGATTTTAGAGAGATGGGAAGGGAGGAAGAGAGAGAGGGAGAGAAACATCGATGTGACAGAGAAACATTGATCGGTTGCCTCGAAACTGTGACTTTTCGGTCTACAGGACGACACTTCCACCAAGTGAGCCACACCGGCCAGGGAGCTACCTGGTTTTTATTGGGCTACAGAGAAGTATAACATGTACCATATAGCTAAGACCCTATCAGGAACTCCATACTATTCATTCATAGACAAAAATCAAAGAAATTAATTATAATATTATTTGTGGTTTGAGCAAGGTAACTTATATGACATTTTCCCTGAATTAAAGCTGTACTTTGAAATTTAATATCATACTTTTAATATTATAAGTCTCATTGTTTTTTGATTGGCTGAAAATGATTGGACAGAAATAATTGGAGGAAAAATTAGAAACGACATGTTAAGCCTGGAGTTACTGCTTGCATGAAAGACTTTCCTGGTGTCCTCATTAACTGCACACGCGCCTAGGGGGGAAAATCCCTGCTAACTTCTAAGTTAGCCTGAAATCCTTTTTCATCTGTGTCACCTGTTTGATTTGGTACAAAGCAAATAAATCAATATCCCCACAGCATACACTTAAAAAACGCTAAACTTTTAATCTCCCTAATGGTTTCTTTTTTCATTAAGGAATAGGATGAGAGAAAACCTTCCCACTGAAGTAGGATGAAGACCTGAAGTCGGAGGGATGTAACACTACAGCAGGCGACACGCTGTGCCGCTTACTCAAGACGTGGGTGCTATTGAATAGCTCAGGTGTTCTCGCCCCATCGGACGGCCATGTGTGTGTCAAAGTGTGCCTAGTGTGCTGATAGACCTCTGTCCGTGCGCACAAAGTAACTCTGACCGAAGGGAAAGAGATCCCCAAGTTCCAACTGGTGCTCCAAACAAGAAGCAACCCTCAAGAATAACAATAAAAATAGAGGAATGTGACTATCACAAATAAATAGCATGGAGAATTGTAATAAATGGCCTTTTGTGTTCTAAAGTATCTCCTTGGCAGGCCCAGCTGCAGCTGTGACGTTTGGGGAACATTCAGAAGGGCAGATGTGACACAATGTGGTGGTTCCCCCCTGTTCAGGGGACAGGACCTCTCGTCTCGGTTCCAGGCCTGAAAGAGCAGCCGCAGAAGCCCTCACTGGGAGCGGCCTCGGCTGTCTCAGGGTTAGCGGGGTGAAGCAAGGGGCTCTTGGGATCCTGGCTTCTGAAAATGCCAAAGAAGCAACCACTTGAAGCTTGGGCTGAGTTTTCATTGTTAAGAACAACAAAAACTGACTTGCATACACTGTCAGAGCTCAAGATAGTTATCACAGAATTTTATCATTTTTTGCTTCGGTGACTCACGTGCTGAACAAGTTCCGACGCAAGGAAAAGGAGGTGCCTGCTGCCCCGCATGCATTCCCATACAGCGCCGAGGAGTCGGGAGCGCCCGGCGGCCCCGGGGGAACCAGTGGGATTCCACAACTGGAAACCACCGCCAGTATGTGCTCTGGCGACGCTGAAAGAAGGCAAGTACCCTCACCCGTTTTCCCAACTGCCACACTTTTCCCTGAGCGTGAAGCCACACTTCAAATGTTCCTGGGTCCCTTTTCTTGAACAAGACGTTCCTGCATGCACTGAGTTGTCTCCACTTAATGGCTTCCCTTAATCAGGAACAGAACTGGTCAGGATTTGTTATCTCACAGCCAAAGGGGCCGAGTGACTCTCTAGTCTACCAGCTGCCGCGGTGTTGATGGATGGGGGCGTACCCAATGCCACCCCCCACCCCCAAAGGAAACAACAGCAACAAGGAACCTTTACAAATAAATAAGAAACAGTTTATGAAAGAATTTTACAAGGGGGCTGTTTACGTAGCTTTGACTCCGCTGGAAACCTGGATCTTGACCCCAGCATAGCGCCCGCCTTGGTGAGGTCATATAGAAAATACCAGAGGCGTTTGTGAACCTGGGACTTTGTAGAGACCACAGGGAGATTTGTTGCCCATGAAGGTACTCCTTGGGGTTAGAAGTATATCGTATAGAAACATACACCTTGCTTTGTCCAGTTTTCTCCTGAAATAAATTTCTGCTTTCCAAACCTCACGCATGTGGTAAAAACTTTCTGGCTTTTTTTGGGGGGTGGTGGTGGCGGGGCTTCAATCAACAGCATCTTAAGTAGTTCCCAGCTGTGCCCGGCCCAGACCACAGGCCTGTGTGACAGGCCTCTTCCTCTGCATCTCACACCACAGTCTCAGGACATGTTCCTGGTCTGCGCTGTTACTGTCATCTGGTTCTTGCTGTCTGCCCACCCCTTGGAATCTGGTACCTCGGTCTGTCCCTTTCTCCCCAAGGTCACTGTGGCCCGAGTCAGAGATTTTGTTTCCTTTTTCCTGGCACCCACAACACGGGGCCATATCCCCACATCCGGTTCTGAATCTCTGCACAATAACCAAGTCATGCACAATTCTCCACTTGCAAGAAAGGTATTCCCTTGGGCTACGGGTTAATGATGAGCATTCTGCATGACTTTTGACAGTGGAAAGCGACGGTTCAGTTCTCATAGCTCGTGGTGCTCTGGCCTGGGCAGTGCTTAACTCCTGCCCGTTGCAATGCATCTGGCTAATTCAGAGACGCTTTCCAGTGGGTCTCAACAGGCAGAACTTTCTCGCCCTTTTGCTCTTATAGTCCTTAGAGCTGACTTCTTCAAGACGGACGGCGTGCATTGTAACTATAATACAAAGACGCCTGGGCACATGTCTGACAGGGTGCTAACTGACCCTCATCCAGCCCACCCATATACCTACTATTGCATTTTCTATGTTTCCCTACTGGTTTGGGGAACACTGTGTAAAGTCATCCAAGTCCACAGGCTACCAACCATGTACGTATTTGAAGAGTATTTACATCCCTTTACTCCCACCTGGTAAGTCGACCTTTCCACCAAAAAGTCCACAACCAAGTCAACACCCTCTGCCCTGAGCTCCTGCACAGAAACCAGCACAAGAAATTTGCTCCTTTATTCTGCACATGACATCTGGTTTGTCTCCCGTTGAAGACCCTTTGCTTCGTGCCTGGTTCTTGCTTCCCGCCAGCCCCTTGAACTTGACCATCAAACTGCTCCTTGCTTCCCATATCTGACCTCACCCAAGACTATGCTCCATGGCTCCAGTGGGGAAACCTATCTCGATACATTTTATTCTCTAGTTAGAGTGAACTACTTATTCTTTATGCTTACGCTGTTTCTCCTGCTGAGAACACCTTTGCCATTGTTTTCCTGGAGAACATGAGCATATGCAGAGTTTCCCTAATCATTTCCCGCCCCCAACCCATTTAATCACTGCCCATTCTGAGCTGTCTCTATACCTTTAAATACATCTATTGATTGTCATACTACACAGAAACATTTTTTATGTGCCTGCTTCTCTGTCATACTTGGATGTCTTGACATCAGGACCTTTGTTATGTTTGATCCCCAATCTCCAGCTCAGGGCTCAGAACATAACAAGCCCTCGTTCATTTATTCATTCCTTAGGCAAATATTGAGAACCTACTGTGTTCCTCCTCTCATGGGGCACAGAGGCAAACGGAGGCAGCGGCAGCTGTGTGGTTTTTAAATAAGACTGCATGACGACTTGATTTCATTGCCTTTCTTTTCATTTTCTGGTCCACCACCACTCTTCAAAACAGCTTTGTTGGAGTCTTAACTTGAATTCTGTGGTTCATGGTTCCTGTGTTTGCTTTGACTCTTTTTTGAAAACAAAACCAAGAACCAAAACCAAAACAAAAAACCTTCAAATGGTCCCAGTGACAGCATTTCCCTGTGTCCCCAAGCATGATGATGCCTTGTTTTATCTCAATTGTTGTTTTTAAGAGAGGAAAAACTTTTTAGGTCATAATAATTCGGGATTTTTAAATTTTTTTAATTTAAAGAAAATTTAAGCCAGGCACATAGTCATTTTTCCCGTGAATTTTGTCTTCAGGCTCTAGAAAACGTTGTTCTCGGCAGAGGTGTGGTGTGGTTTGGGGTCCCCGCCACCGCTTCCTCCATGCCTCCCCCGCCTTCTGTTTCACCATCACGCTACCGAGAGACAGGCTCTGTGAAGATGCCGGCTTCTTCCGATGGCACGGAAGCTGGCCAAGTGCACACAATCATGGCAATATCAGAAATGACTGTATCACAGCTGCCAATCAGGAAGCAACAGCTGCTGTCGGGGTGGGGGTGGGGTGGGGAAGGCAAACTGTAAACAGCCGTGAGGGGACTTATCAGAGCAATGGAAACAATCCGAAACTGACTTATGCTTATGGGTGCGCAGCTTGCTAATTTACTAAAACACCATTGAATTGTACACTTGAATGGGTGAATTATATGATATGTAAAAGATACATCAATACAGATATATTAAAAAGCAAGGTGTACCCCAGACCCGGTGCCTTACTCAGTGGACAGGTACTTCCTCACAGTTCTGGAGGCTGAAAAGTTCAGGACCAGGGCGCCAGCATGGTCAGGTTCTGGTGCGACCTCCGCCCCGGCTTGCAGACGGCTGCCTTCTGGCTGTGACCTCACGTGGCAGAGAGACAGCTCTGCGGTCGCCTCCTCTTCTTCTAGGCCTGTTCTGTGGATGGAGCTCCACCCCGGTGACCTCATTTACCCTTAATAACCTCCTCAAAGCCTCATCTCCAGCCAGTCACAGGGGCATGGGGGCTTCGACACTGGAAAGCTGGGCGTGGGGGCGTGGAGGAAAGCATAACTCAGTTGCTAGCTGCAGGGCCACTTCCAGCAAGATGGGGCCGAGTTGTCTTTTGTTCAGGAGCATCCCACCGTCTTTTCTCCGACACAAGTGGGCACGGGATTCCAAATACTCAATGCTTCCAAGCGATGCAGATTATATCTCACATTCTGTATTTTGGCAACTGCCAGGATGTAGAAATGGAGGTGATTGGTAACATACAGACAGAACCCCTGTATCTGAGTCATTTTCCTCCCAGTTGGCATTTTGTGTTGAATGGCTAGACACACAATCTAGGGTAGGTCAGGGTTACGAATGAGTCTTGCTTCCTCTTTTCTCCTCTAAGACCATCTGCCTGTAAGTAGGTATGCTATTAACAAGGCCAGGGTCAAAGGTCCAGCCTCTTCTGAGCTTCCCTCCCCACATGACCCAGTCTGAATGCTTTCAATACACAGCAGCAGATGTCTCGGACATCGTGCCTGTCACCAGTGAATGGGCAAGAGGGTGTGGACGAATCATTGCCTGTCATCACCACTGTTAGAACTTAGAGCATGTGCCCTGCAGATTGCGGGTGAATCGTATAGAGAGGACATTTTTTTAACTCTCACCTGAGGATATCTTTATTAATTTGAGAGAGAGAGAGGAAGGGGGAGAGAGAGAGAGAGAGAGAGGAACATCAGTGAGGTGCCTCTTGTATGTGCCCTGACTGGGGGTCAAACCCACAACCTAGGTATGAGCCCTGCCTGGGGACTGAACCTGCAGCCTTTTTGGTGGATGGAACAGCACTCCAACCGAGTCACCGGGCCCGGGCTGGAGAGTCAGCTTGAAGGCAGGAGAGCCGCTTTGCTTCACCAAATTGTGTGACTGTGGGCAAAGCATTTATCATCTTTGGGCCTTGGTTTTTCTATTTAAAAATATAAGGATTGGGGCAAGCTCCTTGCCACTCTAATATGCTGGGACAGTGGCTCATTTAGAAAACCTAATAATCAAAGAGAAAAGGGAAGGACCACCAGCCCACAAGCGACTGGATTATAGGGTGCTCATTTTGGAAAAAGAAGCCGGCTGAGAGGTCTCCCGATCCGGTCAAACCTGAGACGGCCGTGGCTGGTGGGCTCTCCCAGAAGCTCTCCGCCTCCACTGAGGCTGCCATCGGGGATGCTGGAGGCAACAGAGCTTCATGCGCCTGCAGGGAGCAGCCAGGGAAAACTGCTGGAAATCTAAGTAAAAACGCAGGGCCCCTAGAGCCTCTGAACATCATATATACATGTAATGAAGAAAGAAATACTTGCTTTCTGGGAATTCCTCGAGAACCTCCAGCTGCTTCCTTGCAAAGTCTTATGGCCACCGGGGCTCTGCTCTGAATATATATATGGTCTGGGACAGCCCTTCTGCCTTCCCCGTGTCTTCCTTCTGTAGTTTGGTGGTGCCTTGGGGTTCACAGTGTGAACACATCCACCCCATTTTCCTGCGTCTTAGGGAATCAACATTGAAAAACAGTCACCTGAACATAGAAATGCTATCTTTAAGGTCACTGGTTCTCTTGTGTGGTGACATCAGTGGTTCTGAACCAAGCTGCAGCTCCGAAGATCAGAGTCACATGTTTGAGGTGGGACCCAGCACATGTGCAGTGGGCACAGCTCTGCATGGTTGGAAACTGGTAAAAATAACGAGGCTAGAGAGACGGCAAGAGCAGGGAGTTCCCAGAGAACACAAATGGGTCAACTCTGTAAAAGCCCTGCTTTATCTGTCATCTACGTGGACACATCTTCATGGTGTGACCTGACTCTCCACGGCATCATTTTCAATGGAAAAGGTCATGGAAAACAAAAATGGATATATTTTTATAAGAAGTAAAACATGCTCCTAATGTCTCCATCCTAACACGATCGTTCTCATTGTTCCGTTTTATCTTCCAGTCCTCAGCATGCTCATCCTTTTTACATATTTATAATCACGGTGTAAATGCCATTTTAAAAATACTGCCTTTTAATTTCAGGTTTATCGGGAATATGTCTGACATCTCTGCAGTCTTCATGGTTCGGGCTGGCCCGGATCACATAATATGACATATTGTTGATGCGCCACCCTCTTCTCAATCATTTTCCTGTCGTAGAAACTTCGGTTACTTCCAGATTTTGGCTCTGACAGGGAGCCTTGAAATAAGGATCTCTGTGCATATCGATTTTTGCTCCTGTGGAGTTAGTGCCTTTGTGTAAGCTCTCAGGAGTAGGATTGCTAGACCAACTCGACCGAACAGCAATTAGCTTTGCTACCTATTGCAAGGAATGCGGTTCAAAAATACCGTAGCTGTATCTGTTTACGCATAGGAAATGGCTCTTCTTTTTTTTTTATTTGTTTGTTTACTTATTTATTTATTTTTAGAGAGAGGGGAAAGGAGAAAGAGAGAGAGAAAAACATCACTGTGTGGTTGCCTCTCACTCGTACCCCCAACTTGGGACCTGACTTGCAGCCTAGTCATGTGCCCTGACTGGGAATCAAACCAGCAACACTTGGTTCACAGGCCGACACTTAATCCACTGAGCCACAGCAGCCAGGCCTTGAAAATGGCTCTTCTTATTGCAGTAGTATCAGGTTCCCGAGTCTTGCGTGGGGCTGAGTTCACGCCAATGCAAAGAATTTTAGTGACGTCTCTGTTGGAAGGAAGATACAGGCGGATACAGCTGCCCAGAAGGTTTTAGTCCATTGTTGCAGCTAGAAGTGAACGGAAGTAATATGATTTCCATAGGACTTTCGGGGGCTTCTCACAGCGGTTTCATCTCGGTCAAACAAGAGTATAAATTTGAGTGGTTAGTCTCCACATTCCAGATCAATGTACTTCTTGTGTTATTTTAAGCAAAGAGAAACAACTACTTGCTGCTGTGTCATCTGGAATCTCAAACCAAATCATGTTTTTTGTTCATACTGGGCTGTCAAACATTTGTTGCCTGAATGAATCTATACTCGTTCTGCTCATTGTCTATTCTTAATAGTTAACACTGAACTCTCGTGAAGTTAATAAAACGGCACAAAATCTTAGCTTTACAAATCAAATTAAGGAACATTAAAGTACAAGAGATATCACTTTTGCCCTGAGCAGTGTGGCTCAGTTGGGTGGGTGTCATCCCGCAAAGCAAAAGGTCACGGGCTCAATTCCTCCTGAAGGCACGTGCCTGGGCTGTGGGCCAGGTCCCCAGTCAGGGCACATGCAAGGGGCAACCAATCGATGTTTCTCTCCCCCTCTTTCTCCCTCCCTTCTCCTCTCTCTAAAAATAAATAAATAAATTCTTTAAAAAAAAATATCACTTTTAAGAATAAAAAACCTATATTATAGTCCTGATCAGTTTGCCACATAGAATTTCTTACTCCTTATTACTCAATTTAACAATTAAAACATATAATAGTTAATATAATATCAATGCTGGTTCCACAACTGCCAATTGCCAAAAAATTTCAAGGACATTTTTAATGCCCCCCCAATTTATATCTGTTTTCATAGCCCTTTGTGTGTTATATCATTGGCATCATTTTCCTACAGAATTTGACCTCTAAGTTGATGATGAAAATAAGCTTGCACTGGGGACAGCTGTCATTTCTTGAAAGTTTTAATTATTTTAGTCTTTTGGTTTTAAGTAATCAAAAGTCTATAATTGATCTCAAAATATAAACCCTTTCCATTTTTTATTTCTCTTTTTAAAATGTGCATATTTAAAAAAAATCACCTGCCTTAAATCTCACGCTCTGAGATCATAAATGCCTTTTTATCTGTAAAGGAAACTGTGAGTGGTATTGTATCAACCCACTGTATCTAAAAGAACCAATGAGTTTAGGCAGAAAAGGAGTCTGTATGGAGCAGCAGACAGAGCCTTGGGAGCCAGGGCCTCATTGGTCTTGCCCTCCGCGGCCGGCTCTGACCCGCCCTCCAGGCCTGTCTCTGGACCTATACACCCACTCCTCCTGCTCCACACGTCCCTGACGCAACACCCAACTCCTCGGTGTTTTATGACCACACCATGTTTTTGCAAGATACCCTGCTCCTGCACAGGCTGCTCCTTCTACCTGGAATGGCTTCACTCTGTTCTCTCCCTGGAAAGTCCTAGATCGTCTTTTACAACTAAGTGTAACTCTCACTTCCATAGCTAACACGTCCCTAACAGCCAGCAACCTTTTCCCCCATCTTAGCTCCTCTCCTGCCAAACAAGCAAACAAACAAACAAACAAACCCGGCTCAGTCCCAGAAGAAAACCCACTTTTTTCTTCTCCTAGATTACTAGGCATATTTCAAATGTTCTTTCAAATGTTTTATCGAACGCCTGCTGTTTGAGCTGCTGGGGAAACAGTGGTGAACAGCGCCTTCAAACCTTCCTAGGGCTTTTGGCTTAATGGGGATAAATAGACAATGAATGGAATAAATTATTTACGTAGTGCGTTTAATATGATAAGTGCTTATGGAGAAAATAGAGCAAGAAGGGTAAGGAGGTGCCAGCGGAGAGTGTGTGAGCGTGTGGGTGGGGACATGCTTACAGACTGAAATAGGGTCACCAGGGAAGACCTCAGTGTTCTGGAAGGGGACAGGTGAGCAAAGACTTGAAAGGGGGTGAGGCAGTAAGTAATGGGGATACCTAATGGGAAGAGCTCCAGGTAAAGGGAACAGCAAGTGCAAAGGCCCTGAAGCAAGAGCTTGCCAATAATACTTCAGGGATAGCAAGGAGGCCCATGTGCGGAGAACAGAGTGAGCAAAAGAAAAGCAGTGGAGATGAGATCAGAAAGGTGACAGAGTGAAGACTGGGGCTCAGATTTCATAGTCTTAGAGGCCTCTGTAAAGACTTGGGCTTTTCCTAGGAGTGAGATGGGAAGCCGTTGGAAGATTTGATCAGAGAACTGACTGGGTTTGAATTACAACTTTAAAGATTCCTCCACTTTGTAGAATACAGACTGTTGGGGGACAAGGCAATAATCGAGCCCAGAGAAGATGGACCAGGGCTGCAGCAGGGTTGATGGCATGAAGGGGCCCAATCCCAGGTACGTGTTGAGCCAACCGGATTTCATAGTGGATTAAATGAGGGAAAGACACAGGTCCAAGATGACTCCAATGGTTTTGTCCTGAGCGACTGAAAAGATGGAGCTGTCAATGAACTGAGGTGATGATGGTGTGGAAGGGGTAGAGTCAGAGAGGAGGTTTGGGAATTTGGGTTTTGACCTGTAGAGTTTGAGAGGCTACTTAACCTTTAGAAGAGAGATGTCAGATTGTCAACTGGATGTTTGTGTCTGGAGTTTGGGAGAGACGGCTGCTGGAGATGAAAATGCTGGCATCATCAACATGGAGTTGATGTCTACAGCCTGACACTGGATGTGGTCGTGAAGGGAGTGCTTGTAGGAAAAAAATAGAAGAGGGCCACGCCTGAACTGCGGGGCACTCCAGAGTTAAATGGTTAAGCATACTGGCCTGTGATAGCGCGATCCGATTTCATTGTAATTGTTAATGCTTGTATTCTGAGTGTACTGTTATCTCCGTGATGGAAAAGACGGACTCTGCCTCATTTTAAACCACTGCATCTGAGATACAACTTACCAACTATAATGTACAGCTGTTTTAAGTGTACAATTCAGTGGTTTTTAGTTCTTACTCATTTTGTGTCTTCAGTGATGAGTATATGGTAAGCACTTCATGCATATTTTCAGAATAAATGTTGAATTTTTAAGTGAATTGATAAATGAATGAATGCATGGGATCTTAGATCAGCCCTTTACATGGACCCAAAATAAGGGTCTTGACTAGAGGATTTTTAATTTTCTTTCAACTTCGGGATTTGAATTTAAATGTTCCAAACATTTGTTCAGAGGCAGGGAATACACCTCAGTGAACCGTTCCAGTTTCGCCATCACTTTTATGATAATATAAAGACAGGAAATGTCTCAGGAAATGTTTTAGCCCAATGCAATTTGGTTTTGACTTTGTTGGGTCAGGTTATCACTATTATAACTAAGAGTGTTGTTTGAAATTGAATATCTCACAATGAATTGAGCATAATAGAGCAGAAACTCAGGATCTAGTGTTTTTATTTAATAACACACACACACACACACACACATATATCACTAGCAGAAAAATGAGTGAAATGTTAAGTGAAACCATATTGTTACAGGATTCCTATATTTCAGCATGGGAGGTAATTCAACACTAACTCTACATATATTGTGATAAGTTAAATATTGTAATCCCTACGGCAATTAGTAAAAAAATAATATCAAGAGTTATAGCTAAAAAGCCAATACAAAAGTTAAAATGCGGATGCTACAAATCATGGATTGATACAAAGAAAGGTAAGAAAGGAGGAACAGAGGGAAAAGCAGATGAGACAAACAGAAAGCAAACAGTGACTTCCGGCTGTGCACAACCACAAGAAGAATTACAACTAACCTCAAAACAGAAAACAACCAGAACTGCCAGAAAATTGAACTGTATGGAAGTCCAACAACCAAAGATTCACCGAAGCCATCTTCATCCAGAAGAGTCGGAGGGGCCGAGATGTGGAGTTGGAGAGGGGAGGACATGCTGTGGTGCTGAAAGGCAGCTGTGGTGATGGAGCACGTGGTCCCACGTTCACGTGTGGTGGGTAAAAATCAGGTGGGATACTGTGGGAGAGAGTGATCCAAGCCCCGGGCCAGACCGCACAGCCCAGGGGTCCAGCACTGGGAAGATAAAGCCTCATAACTTCTGGCTATAAAAACCAGTGGGGGTTGAGGCAGCAGAAGAAGCTGCCAATTCTCAGAAGAGTCCATTTAAAGGGTCCACATGGACTTAGAAGGTAAGCAAACCTACCCACTCTGGGAGTCACCCCCAGGGCAGCAGCTAGAAGGGCTCTGGTTGCATACAGGGAGTGGGAGAAGTGACTAGAAATGGGGCCAGTGCCAGGCAAACCTTCAGAAGCCAGGCAGTGGCATCACCTCCTCCCCGACCTCTCCCAGCACACAGAGCCACAAAGCGGTCAAGCAGGTTGCCCTGCCCTGGCGCATACCTAAGGCTCTGCCCCATACAATTTAACAGGTGCACTAAGATGGGAGTCAAAGCAGCTCTACCTAACACACAGAAACAAATGCAGGGAGGCTGCCAAATTGAGGAGACAAAGAAATATGGCCCAAATGAGAGAACAGAGCCAAACGCCAGAAAATAACTAAATGAAATGGAGCTAGCCAGCCTATCAGATGCGTAATTCAAACCACCCGTGATCAGAATGCTCAGAGAACTCACTGGGTGTGGCAAAAACATAAAGGAAGAAATGAAGGTTACACTAAGTGAAATAAAGAAAAATCCACAGGGAACCAACAGTGAAGGGAAGGGAGCTAGGAGTCAAATCGATGATGTGGAACATAAAGAAGGAATAAACATTCAACCAGAGCAGAAAGAAGAAACAAGAATTAAAAAAAAAACAAGAGGAGTATAAGAAAACTCTGGGACAGCTCCAAAAGTGCCAACATCCAGATCATAAGTATGCCAGAAGGAGAAGAGGAAGAGCAAGAAACTGAAAACTTATTTGTAAAAATAATGAAAGAGAACTTCCCTGATCTGATGAAGGAAATAGATATACAAGTCTGGGAAACACAGAGTCCCAAACAAATTGCACCCAAAGAGGACTGTACAAAGACACATCATAACAAAAATGCCAAAGGTTAAAGATAAAGGGAGAATCTTAAAAGAAGGAAGAGAAGAGAGTTACCTACAAAGGGGTGCCTATAAGACTATCAGCAGATTTCTCAAAAGATACTTTGCAGGCAAGAAGGGAGTGGCAAGAAGTATTCAATGTGATGAAAAGCAAGGACCTACAACCAAGTCTATTCTATCCAGCAAAGCTATCATTAGAACGGAAGGGCGGATACAGTCCTTCCCAGACAAGGTAAAACTAAAGGAGTTCATCATCACCAAGCCATTATTACATGAAATGTTAAAGGGAATTATTTAAGAAAAAGAAGATCAAAACTATAAACATTAAAACTATAAACATTATAAACTATAAACATTAAAATGACAACAAACACAACTATCAACAACTGAATCTACAACAAAAACAAAACAAACTGAGCAAATAACCAAAACAGGAACAGAATTACAGGTATGGAGATAATTTGAAGGGTTATCAGCTGTGGGGGGGAAGGGGGAGAATGGGGGAAAATGTGCAGGGATCAAGAAGCATAATTGGTAGGAACAAAAGACAGGGGGATATTAAGAGTAGTAAAGACAATATAGAAGCCAAAGAACTTATATGCACAACCCATGGACATGAACTACTAAGTGTAGGGGGTGGATTGCTGGAGAGAAGAGGGGTACAGGACAGAGGGGGACAAAGGGGGATAACTGGGACAACTATAATAACATAATCAATACAATATACTTAAAAATAAAAAATAAATACTTTATACACCAAAATAAGAGAAAATTTTGGAGAAGTGAGTCCACCTGATCTAAAGCCTTACTATAAAGCTATAGTAATCAAGACAGTGTGGTTTCTCATAACAAAGACATGTAGACCAACAGAACAGCATATAGTTCAGAAATAGAGATATGCATTCATGGTCAATTGATTCTGGACAATGGTACAAAGGTGATTCAATCGGAAAATATAATCTCTTCAAAAAATTGGTGCTGAAACAATAAGAAATCTACACGGAAAAAAATAAACCTCAATCTTCACCACATACCACACCTAAAAATAAACCAAAATGAGTCATAATGACAAAAGCTAAAACAATAACATTTCTGGAAAAAATAGAAAACCTTTGTAACATTGGGGTCCGCATTAAAAAATGTTTTTGCTAGAATACAAAAACACAATCCATAAAAGAAAATAATCATAAATTAGACTTCATTAAAATAAAAAAGAGATCTTCTAATGACATCTCTAATAATACAAAAATGCAAGTCACAGATTGGGAGAATATATTTGCAACACATATCTGACATAGGACTTTTGCAACTCAATATTAAAAGGACAACACAACGTAATTAAAAATGAACAAATGGTCTGAATAGACACCTCATAAAAGGAAGTATAGGAAATGGCCAATAATCACCTAAAAATTCATCAGGAAAATGCAAATTCAAATCATGATAAATACAACTTCACATCCACTAGAATGACTAATGTTCAAAAGAATAATGTCATAGTTCGATGTTAGTGTCAATGTGAGTGGATCAGAGGGTGCCCAGATACTTGGTTGAACATTATTTCTCAGTGTGTTTATATGGGTGTTTCCAGATGAGATTAGTATTTGAATTGATGGACTCTGTACACTGCCTTCCTCAGTGTGGGGGGACATCATCTAATCTGTTGAGGACCTGAGGAGAACAGAAGACAGAGGAAGGAGGAATTCCCCCCCTTTTTCTGCCTTGCCCTGTGAGCTGGGACATCTCATGTTCTTTGGCCCTTGGAGTAAGATTGACATGATTGGTGCCCTTGGTTCTCAGGCCTTAGGATGTGCACTCCTACCTACAGGTGGCAGACCATGGGGCTTCTCAGCCTCCATAATCATGTGAGCCAATTCCTCACTATAAATCTCTTTTATATCATCTTGGTTCTGATTCTCTGAAGAACCCTGACACCAACTCAGGTGACAACACCAATTTTGGATGAAGATGTGAAGCACCTGGTAATTTCTCATAAAATGAAATATTCCATGACCTATCAAACTACTCATAAGACTTTACCCAGGGCAAATGACATACATATATTCACGAAGGTCATACACAAGAATGTTCATAGCAGTTTTATTCTTAATAGTCAAAACTTGAAAATAACCCAAATGTCTGTCAGCAGAGGAACGGATAAATTTTGTGCTGTATCTTTATAATGAAATACTACTCAATAATAAAAAGAACACTCTTCTTATACATGTGGATAAATTTCACAAACATTATATTGAGGAAAAGAAGCCAGCTACAGTAAACACATACTGAATGATTCCATTTTCATGAAATTCTAGGAAAACAATCTGTAGTGACAGAAAGTAGATTAGCGATTGCTTGGGGGCGGGGGAGGTGCAGGTGGGGTGGGACACCTGAGATCTACATAGTAGTGCCGTGTCATTAACTGGCTGTGGGGGCGTGAGCAGTTTACGCCATCTTCCTGCTCCTTCGTTTCTTCATGTAGAACAGGTAACTGAACACACCTGGGTCATATGTGCGAGCTGAACTTTACGGTCCCTGCCAGTGCTATACTCTGGGTGTTTTCTGCATCCAGGCCTGTGGAAGAGTAAAGGAAATGAGTGTTTCCACTGAATTCACAAACGTTAGCGTCCTTGCCATGAAGGGTGTAATTATTTAGCATATTTTTTCTGCCTTAGAAAATGATGAATTAATAGTAAAACAGGCCAGAAAACTGAAAAGAGGTTTTATTGCGGTAGCAGAAGGCCGGTGATTTTGGTAGGAAATAACGAGGAAAGGGTGTGGTAAGTAGCAGAGGGAAGTGAAAGTAAAGAAAGAAAAGGAAACGCGACTTCCAGCAAAATGAGGGCTCTTGTCGCAGCCCAGATCACTTCCCCGATACAAGTTAGGTAACTGTAAAAGCGAGGCCCGTTGGCTTTCCTAGGGAGGCATTGTTCACAAGCTGTTACCTACTATTTGTAGCAGCCAAACAGACCCCTGAATGAGTTGAATGAGGACATTTCACTACGCCCTTCTCTGAAGAAACATGCTGCCTGTCACAGCAATTCCACGAAGCAGGAACTGTGCTAGTATTTGCCTGGTTTACAGATGGGGAGGCTGAGACGCATCCCATTTTATTACCTTTCTGAACAACAAGGCATTCTGAATTTGTCAGCACCTCTGGCCTCGTGGCTTTGGATAAGGGATCACGGGCTAATAACTAACTTGCTCATTATGGGGAGGATTAAATGTGACAATATATGTAAATCCCCTGGTAAATACTCAGTTCTCTGTAATGGGTAGCTATTACTTGAAGGAACAACTAATTTCTATTGTTAAAATTAGTGAAGTGTCTTGGAAGATGCCAGATTAGGAAGAGCCTGGTGGCAAGGCTATTCAAGGCAAAGCAAACCACTTGAACCACAGTAATTGTGTGACAGTGGGGAGCATATTCTGGGGACATGGACCTGGAGTGTCGCATTAGGTTTGGGGATTGCAGAGGAGATGAGACCAACACGTTTGGTCGCAGCTACGAACTGCGGACAGCCTGGATTGTCTGCGTGCAACAGCCGGACGACGTGGGAGCTGCAGGTTCCCGAGATTTCAGGCATAGGCCATGTCTAGGCGATTTACCGCGTGTGATCCCTGCTTCGGTAACAGGGAGTGGGCTAGCGGGAAGCAACGCGTTCAGTGCAGGATGTGCTGAGTCTGAGCGGCTAACGGAACATCCAGTTGCAAATAAAGGCCTGGGTCTCGGGACATGAGTCAGCTGGAGGCAGAGGAGAGGCATCCCCTCTGAGCCGAAACTGCCTGCGTGGGTGGGAGCGTGAGAAAATTTTACCCATGTTAGTAGCCGTTACAAAAACCTCCCTCTGTGCTTGGGAGATCTTGGCTGATGGGGGTCAGGGGAGGGCCTTGAACAAGATGAAAACATCTGAGTGTGGACCTGTCCGTGCTGTTACAAGTAGCTGCTCATTAATTCTCTCAAGAATATTGGGAGGTAGCAAAATGGAGGGAAGAGGGGCACGTTCTAGTTAAGGTCTGCATTTTCAAGGTTTAGGCAAAAGGGGAACTAGAAAGGGGAAGAAAGACCTTTTTTTTTTTTTTTAAAGTTACATTAAACCTCCAAGAGCCAATTTAACATCATCTAACAGAGCTCCTGCCTCCAGCAGGCTTGGGCCCCAGATGAGGATGAGGACGCACACGTCAGAAGACGTGCAGCAGTCTAAGGGCGTGTTTGGGAGGTGCCAGTCCGCGGGACAAGAAGCGCTATTTCACTGCAGATTGGGCTGGACTGAGCCCCTCCAGGAAGGCTCCGAGGCACCGGGGCTGGGTCCTGAAGGACAGCGAGGCTTAGGGGAGCATGCCTGCGCGCACGCACCCCTTCTCAGATTACCTTAATTTGAAGGTGCCATCTTTGTCACATGGGCATGCTGGTGACCAGCCTGCAGTGTGGCCCCTGAGCTCTCCCTCCTGGTAGTCATGTCCCTTCTAGTCCCCTCCCAGTAGAACAGGGCAGGAGAAATGGTATATCGCGTCTGAGGTTAGATCACACAAAGTGCTGTCATTTCCTTTTGGTCAATTGCATCCTCTGTCTCTCTCTCCCCGCCCCGCCCCCACTCACCCTGGGGGAAGCCAGCCTCCATGTCAAGCATCACCTGTGTGGTATGGAACTGCGGCCTGCAAACAACCACCTAAGAGAGACTAAAAGCAGGGCCTCCAGCCCCAGGCAAAACTTAGAGGGCTGGAGCATCTGCCGACAGCCTGGTCAGAGCGTCATGAGAGGCTGAGTCAGGACCACCTAAGTGAGCTGCCCGCAGATTCTTGAGCTTTAAAGGTACTGTGTGAGACAATAAATGTCTGTGGTTTTGGATCACCAGTTATACAGCAACAGACGACCAGCCCAGGCCCCCCGAGCGATGCAGCCCCGCTCTCTTGCCCTTCATACCCGGGCAATCACCTCCGAAGTATCCGTCCCCTGCGTCCGTCCTCCAGATCCTTCGTCCTGGGCCAAGTCTGCATGGCTGCGACAGGTTCCGAACTGATCGTTAGTCAGTAGAAATTTGCCGATGTCAGTATCCTTATTAACGCCCTCGCCTGGCAACACATTGCTCATCGGATCCAGATAAACACCTTTACGTGGCTCGCATGCCCTTGGATGAGGGGAATCCACTGACCTCAATGGGTTGTCTTCGGCCTCCCTCACTTACACTCACGCACCCTGCCTGCTTGCACTCACTGGTCACTTTGTATAGCTCTACCTGCCAAGGTTCTTCCCTGAGTCAAGCATTGGAGGCAGGCAGCTTAAAACCCCCTTCTCCTGCAAGAATGGCATTCCGCTCAGTCGGTTCTCCATCACTTTCTCAGGAGAGCCTTCCTGTCCCCACCAAGACTGGGCCAAGTCCGCCATTACTTACCTTCAAAGCACCCTTATTCAGTCTGTATCCAATATTTATTGGACATCTAACACGGGTGCTGTCTAAAAGCTAGGAATATATCAGAGAATATCCTCTCCCGTTGTCTCATGGTGTCTATCGCCATTAGAAATTCAAATGAATGAGTAGTATCTCTCTTTAACAGGGGATTGTAAATGTCACGTGGACAGAGACCATCATCTGCCTTTGTTTACCAACGCCCAATTACCATTTGTTGAAGAAATGAAATACATAAGCTCTGGAGTCAGACAGACCTAAATTTGAACACTCGACCTGCTAGTTACAAGGCACGTGGCTTGGGCACAGCGTCCGCATCTTGCAGATGTGAATAACTACGTACCTACCTCACAGAGCGCTGGTGCGGTCAGGCGTTGCATGCCGTGTGCTCGCGACGGTGTCTGACACACAACAAGTGCCTATGCAGATGAGACGCTTGATCATTAAAAATGGATTTCATATCACATTCATGTCACAGAGCTGTCACTTCAAGACTGCCCCTTTATTGCGGGTTACAATTTTCCTAGTTATCTCTTCCCCAGAATTCTCACTGTGGGGTTTTTGCTCAGCTTGGTGAAATGTACTTGCTTCTATTCCTCCAGGATTTCCTTGAAAAGGCAGCATTTTTTGTTTGCTATAAATCTTCCTACTTACAGGAAGATTTTTAATATGCATGCACATTTGGGGGAATAAAAGGAAAATGATACATGCCCTCCAGGAGGATTCTGTCAAAAAAAATTAGCAGTAATAAATAGGAGTAGCTATATCTCCAAGAACATCGTAGATATGAATCAAAGTGAAAAAAATAGGAAGTCATGTGTCTCCAGCTCTTGATTATTCTGATCAGGATTGTGTACAGCCAATCCTGGTGTGCATTTCTGCTGAAGGCACCAAATGCGCAGAAGAAATAACTTAAAACATACCCATCAAACTGCCCATGGCTAGGATAACACGCGTGCTCCTAAAACCTCCAGGGGAGACTGGGTGAAAGCGACCTATCGCACAGTTTAGAATCCCTTCTCGCGAAGCTGATGGCAGCGAGGTGGCGGCACAGAGGCCATCGAGGTGGTTGCTGCGACAATCCGACAATCCGGGAGGAGCTGGCAGTGGCTAGAACCAGGACGGAAGCAGAGGGAAGCGGTCAGAGTCTGGATGTGTTTTGAAGATAGACCAGATCTGCTGATGGCTTGGGTGTGAGATGTAAGGGGAAGACGTATGAATTTTAGGGTAACATTTTTATATTGAAGTGGCGATGTCTAATGACTCTCGGAAACATTAAAACGGGCACCCCAGGGAAAGGGCAGTGCTGGAGATGAAGAGCTGACGTCATTCCCGGGAGCGCCAGGAAGAGGACTTTAAGAGAGTCTCTGACAAGCGGGTGTGTTTGCATGGTGCCAGTACACAGCCGGGGAGCATGATGGAGGGTGTTGGGACTTCAGCAATGAGGAAGCTTCGGAGGCTGGGGGAGCGGCTCAGGTGGAGGGATAGGTAGCTGTCCTCAATTCCAGTTCACTCAGTGTCGTACCTTGTGACTGAGTCTTTGAAAGAAAATGAAATCAAGGCAGTGCTGCTATTTTATGGAAATCTCCTGCTAATGGGGATATTACATGATTCTATTTAGGAGGGAAGCATTTGATCATTTGAATCATCGCATAAAACATCTGACAGTTGACAGAACTTTGATTTGAAAAATCGGAAGGGCAATTGGTATTCTTTGATCTTTTAGTGCCTTCTGTTTCAGGCTGCTGAATCTGTGCTTATGAAAACTGTGTTACATCCACTGGTGACGAGCTATCCCGTCCTTCCCACAGGCACTAACCTCATTCTTGTTTGGGTTCAGGTTTTTTTCCCCCTTTTTTAATGTATAAAATACTAGGCTTAATTAAGTGTTTACATTTGGATTTGTAAATCCTAAGGAGAAGTAAAACGGGCTTTCGCTGGCTTTTCCTTTGTGTGTTCAAGACTGTGAGCGATAGTTAGAAACGAGTGTTACATAAGCAAAACCCTCTGCGTGCAAGCACCGAATCCAGGCTGCGGCCGCAGAGCGAGGAGTCTCCTCTTCCACAGAAAGCAGCAGTTAACTGCTCAGGACGCCCCAAGGCAACACAGAGAGGCCCCAGGCTTCGCGGTGAGGGCGCCCCACCAGTGTCCCCCAGCCATGGCTTCCCCCTCGTGGCCTTAGGTCAGTAAGGCTCTCTTCCTGGCCGCATCTCGTCAGCTCTGATGACCACCGTGGCGGCACGGCGGTGGTGTGGTCAGACCTGCCCTGTGCTCCTTCACCCCGGACAGTGTCCACCTCACCCTGCCTTTTTCACAGCCCCACGCGTTTTCTTCAAACTGAGAATGCCTCCTGCTTCCACCCGTCCCGTTCGCCTGCTGCCTTGTCTGGACACGTGCAGTGACTGATGACATCATGCTTAGATTATGAATGTCACCATTAAGGAATATCTTTGAAGACGTAATGGATTCCAGATCGAAGGTTGTTAAATTTAGAAGCTTCAGGATTTTAAAATATATATTTGTCCATCTTCTCACCATTCTAACGAATAGAAACGAGGAACCTGAGTGATCTTGTAATACCAATAGCCAACATTGAGAGCTTACTGTCGGCCAAGCACTTTACATGTTTTAACTTGTTTAACCCTTCCAACGAGATTCATGAAGCAGGTATTAGTAGTGTGCCCATTTTACAGGTGGGGCAACTGAGTCTTAGACCATTTAATTAACATAGCCAAGGTCAAACAGTCAGAAATTAAATTTGCACTCAAACTGTACGGCTGTAGGGTCCACACAGAGTCCAGACACCCCTCTGACTCTGTACTTCATAATGAACTTGAAACTTTATTTACTTGTACTAGCTAGGTTCCTTGTGCTTGGTGTGGGTGACAGAACCATTGGCATTTAGGTGGGATAATTCATGGTTGTACAGGAGAGTTCCACACTTTGCAGGAGGTTTCATATCCCTAGCCCCCGGCACCTCCTCCATCACTGAAACACCCACAGTGCCCTCATAAATTTCCAAATGTTTCTCAGTTAAATGTTTCTAGTTGGGAATCACCAAGAGAAGTCTCTATAAAAATAAATTCATGCATATACCCTCTCTCTATCTACCTCTCTCACAAGTTATCTGAAAGTATCACACATTTTTATAAATTTATCACATCTAAAAACTTTTATAACTTTAGAAACACAGCAACACAACTGATAGGTAAAGAATGATCAGGTTATAAAAATGAAATAATATTTTAGATGTGTTAGCTCTTCTTTATTTGTGAATAAACAATTTTGAGCCTAAATGATCTCAGATAGTTTGACATTAAGTAAGATAAACTTTACTGTTTACCCACCTGCCTAGCAAACTAGTTTTTTATAGTACAAAGGTAAACTTGAATTCAGCTTGAGCTAAATCTCAAAGTCACGCGTCTGGAAGTCATGATTTTTTTCCCCATGTTTATTTTTGTCTGTCAAATTCCAGACCATGAGGTAAACCTGTTGCCCTTTTACCGGTGCTCATCCTTTTTCAAGGAAACCATAACAAGGACAAATACTTAGTAAAATAAAGATAAATTTGGAGGCTTTGTGTTTCCTGAGCTGTGCCTGGTACACAATTGGAGCTAAGACTTTAAAGTCATCACACAACTTCATTTTTATTTATTTTTTAATGTTTAAAAATGTTTTTAAAAATGACAGTTGACATTCAATATTATATTGATTTCAGGAGTGCAGTGTAGTGCTTAGAAGTTTACACATAACTTGGGCAGCTATCCCCCCAATACGTCTACTGCCTGCCTGGCACCATGCATGTTTATTACAACATTATTGACTGTATTTCCTACGCTGTGACTTATAGCCCTGGGACTGCTTTGTAACTGCCAGGTTGTACTTCTTAATCTCTTCACCGTTCCCACTCAACCCCCGAACCGTCCTTCCAACTGGCAACCATCTATCTAAGAGTTTGTTTCTGTTTTCATAGTTTATTTTGGTTTTTAGATTCCATAAGTGAAATAATAGGTTATTTGTCTTTTCTATCTGACTTATTTCGTTTAGTATAATATGCTTTAGGGTCATCAGTGTTCTTTCCAATGGTAAGATTTCATTATTTTTTATGGCCTAGTAATATTCCATTGTATATATGTACTACACCTTCTTTATCCAGTCACCTGTCAATGGACAGTTAGGTTGCTTCCATATCTTGGCTATTGTATATAAACTCTCCTTTGTCCTTGTTTTAGCCTTCACTTTAAAGTTTATTTAGCCTGATATAAATATTGCTACCCAAGTTGGTTTCCATTTCCGTTTGCATGAAATATCTTTTTTCCATCCCTTTACTTTCGGACTGGGTGTGTCTTTCAACCTGAAGTGGGTTTCTTGTAGGCAGTACAAGTATGGATCTTGTTTTAGTCTCCATTTAGCTGCCCAATGTCTTTTGATTGGAGCATTTAACCCATTTACATTTAAAGTAATTATTGATAGGTATGTAGTTGTTGCCATTTTTATTATTCAAATTTTTGTCCCCCTTCTCCCCTCCTCCTTCATGTTCTGCTTCTTTTGTTTCTGCGTCTGCTTCAAGAAGTCTCTTAACATTTCTTGTAAAACTGGTTTGGTGGTGATGAACTCCTCTAGCTTTTTCTTCTTTGGGAAGTTCGTTATCTCTCCTTTGATTTTAATGACAGCCTTGCTGGGTAATCTTGGTCGTAGATCCTTGCTTTTCATCATTTTGAATATTTGTGCCAGTCCCTTCTGGCCTGCAAAGTTTCTGTTAAGAAATCAGCTGACAGTCTTATGGGTGCTTCCTTGTATGTAACTGTCTTTCTCTTGCTGCTTTTAAGATTCTTTGTTTTTAACCTTTGGCATTTTAATATGATGTGTCATGGTGTGGGCCTCTTTAGGTTCATCTTGTTTGGGACTCTGCACTTCCTGGACTTGAATGTCTATTTCCTTTGCCAGATTAGGGAAGTTTTCAGTCATTCTGTCTTCAAATGGGCTTCATTCCCTTGCTCTCTGGTCCTCCTATGATGCCGATGTTGGTATGCTTGATGTCGTCCCAGAGGTACCTTAAAGTATCTTAATTTTTAAAAATTATTTTTTCTTTTTGTTGTTTCAGTTGGGTTTTCTGCTACCTGTTATTCCAAATTACCAATTAGATTGTCTGCTTCATCTAATTGCTATTGATTTTGTCTAATGTATTCATTCCTGGTTTTTTTATTTTTTATTTTTTTTATTTTTATGGTTTCTACTTCTTTGTGTAAGTTCTCACTGATTTTATTTATTCTTTCCCTAAGTTCATTGAACATCCTTATAACCAGTGCTGTGAACTCTGTATCTGATAGATTACTTGCCTCCATTTTGTTTAGTTCTTTTTCTGGAGTTTTTCCCAGTTCTTTCATTTGGGACATGTTTCTTTGTTTCCTCTTTTTGACTGTTTCTGTTTGTTTCTATGTATTAGGTAGATCTGCTCTGTCTTCGCATCTTGGCAGAGTGACCTTGTGTAGTAGGTTTTTGGTTAGGCCCAGTGGTGCGGACTCCCTGGTCACCTGAGCCAGGTGCTCCAGGGCATTCCTTATGTGGGTTGCGTGTGCCGTCTTATTGTAGTTGAGCCTTGATTGCCTTGACCTTCAGGCTGGCTGGCTGACTGTGAGGACTGGCCTTGGTTACAGCAGACGAGCTGCAGTGTGGGGGTGACCCCACAGACTGGGATGCACCCTGGCAGGACTCCGGTGCCTGCTGAGTCCACCCTTTGGGTGTATCATTTGTGGAGCTAATTGGGTGGTGCTCTGATGTGCCCTGAAGTTGGCCATTGGGTGTGTTGGTTCTGGGGCCTCTTGGGAGGAACTTCCACACAAGCCCAGGTCAGCTACTTTCTGTGCCTGCCCAGGGCCACCTGGTAGGAGCTACAGTGTTATCTGTGGTTGGAGGTCCCGGAGGAGCTATGCTGCCAAGTGCTTAGCAAGAGGTACAGGGCATGCTGAGGCCAGCTGCTGCTTGTATGGGGTTTGTGGATCTTGGGAGAATTTAGGAAAACCTGCAGCATGGACCAAGGCTGGCTGCTTATGAGGAACAGCTCCTAAAAGAGGTTTGGGCTGGTGTATGAGTTGTATCTCAGAGAATCACCAAGGTGGATGCTCTTGATAGAAATTCAGATTAGGCGCCCACCTTCACCTGCAGGCTGGATTGGGGGAGAGCTCAGCAAAGGAACCAATGGGGCCCCTATTGGTTCTGTGGGGGTGGAGGGCTCAACAAAGGAACACTGGGGCCTGCCAGCATTGATTTCATTTTTAAATGATGCTTTGCAAGGATGTTATAGAAATACCTTGAGCTGTGTATAGCATTAGGAGGAATACACTTACTTAAGGAGGAAAAAGGGTCAGTTATAAGATGTATCCTGAAATAGACATGCCTAGAACTCCCCCCTCCCCCTTTAAGTTCACTTATTAAAATAGTCTACTAGCCTCAAACAAAATATTTTGTAATCTTAGGCGATACCTTAGGTATTGTCAACAACCAAGTAACAACGTTAGATTGTATCCATTCCTTGTTTGCCTGCTGTGTACCTGTTTTGCAACACGCTGCCAGAGCTTGGACAATGCAGTAGATGAGACGCCTTGATGCCCTTAAGGACTTAAAATTGAGGCCTTGTATTATTAGAAGTATTTAACGATGGTGTAGCTTTTTAAAATAAGAATTTTCCTTTGATAGCTGTAAAATGACAGACACACCTACATACTCTAACAAAAGTATTGAAATGTAATTCAGAAAAAATGAAAGCCACTATAAAAAATGTATTTTAGTAGTTTCCTGAAATCTGCTTTATTGAAATTGCCTTGAAAATATTTTTATACCTGAGAAAATAAGGCAGAACACACTTTAAAAAGTAGTTTGTCCATAATGAGTATGCATTTTAATTTCGTTTTAAAAATCTGATTCACCGTGAGCTGAGCCGATGCCCAGTGCTGGAAGCTCCGCAGGCTGCACGGCCTGAGCTTCAGGGCCGTTCTGCTCCGGGTCCTGCCTTCCTTCCCCACGGCCAGCATGAAAGCCTGCAGCCCCAGGAGGTCTGTTAGGAAAAACAGCCTTTCGGACCACAGCCTGGGCCTCTCGCTGCCAGAGCAAAGCCCTGGGGACGACCCGATGCGTGGGCTGTACAACCTGAACGACTGCTACTCCGGGCTCAGGGGGTTGGTTGCTGCCCAGCATCCCCTGGAAGAAGAAGGTGAGCAAGACGGAAATCCTGCAGCACGTAACTGGCTACACCTTGGACCTGCGGATCGCCCTGGACTTGCACCCCACTACTGTCCGCCTGCACCACCACCAGCGACCTGGACAGAGCCAGGTGTCCAGGGCGCCGCTGACCGCCCTGGACACGCACATCAGCCTCCCGTCCCTGTGGGCTTCTGAATTCCCTTCCGAGTTAATGTCAAAAGACAGCACAGCGCCTTGTGACTGAATAAATGATGTCTGTGATTTTTTTGTTCTCTCTGCACAACCCAGAGGAACTGACTTTTCAAACCTTTCACAAGGAGGACAATATGTTGAATGGAACGTTAAAAAAACTCCTTGCTCTCTCGCTTCTGCTTCTGGTACCCCTATGATGCCGATGATGTTATGCTTCCCACTGCCCCAAAAGTCCCTTAAAATATCCTCATTTAAAAAATTCCTCCTTCTTTTTGCTTCTTTGACTGGGTGTTTTCTGCTGCCTTGTCTTCCAAATTGCTGATTTGATCCTGTACTTCATCCAACCTCCTGCTTATTCTTTCCGGTGCCGTCTCCTTTCAGATATTGTATTCTTCATTTCTGAAGGGTTCTTTTATGGTTTCTATGCTTGTTTGTTTGTTTCATGCTGTCGAGGTTCTCACTAAGTTCCTTACACATCCTTATAACCATTTCTTTGAACGCTGTATCTGGTACATTGTTTGGCTCCGTTTCATTTAGCTCCATTTCTGCAGATTTCTCCTGCTCTTTCCTTCGGGGCATGCTTCTTTGTGTCCCCATTTCAGCTGCCTCTTTGTCTGCGTCTATGTATTAGGCAGATCTGCCACGTCTCCCAGGCTTGGTGGGGTGGCCGTACGGAGCAGGTGTCCTGTGGGACCCGGTGGCACAGCCTCCTCGATCCTCTGATCGGGGCGCTCCAGGAATGTCCCTTGTGTGTGTGGGCTATGTGGGGCCTTCCGTTGCAGGTGAGTCTCGATTGCTATTGGCTCACTCACGTGCGGGGTCACCCCTCAGGCTGGCTGACTGGGAGGATCGCCCCGATCACAGTGGACCAGCTGCCGTGCAGGCGCCGGCCACGCAAAGCAGATTCGCAGCGGCAGGGTCCGGCGCCTGCAGAGCTCTCCCTCTGGACGTGTGGCCTGGGAAGCTGATCGGGTCCTGCTCTGGTGTCGTCTGAAGCTGCCGCTGGGCCTGCTGGTGGTGGGGCCTCTTGGGAGGGCCTGTGGTGCAGGCCAATGGCAGGCGCTGCCTGTGACTGGCCCTGAGCAACCTGTTCGGAAGTACCAAGCAATCCCGTTTGTGGCTGCCTCTGCTGGGCCTGGGTGTGAGCGAGAAGGACCAAGCTGTGCACTAACACTGGCTTCCACCAGTAGCGAACCTGGAACAGGTTAGCAAAGGCTCAAGTTCCCCCGAGATCCACCTCCGCCCGCCTCCACCTTCTGTCTGCCTGTTAAGCTCAGTCACTGGAAAAGCCGGTGGTGGTACTCAGGTTGTGCGAGGTAGGTTCTCAGTGAGTCACCAGATTGAGACAGGTGCAAACTTGGAGCCAGTGCTGGGTCTGAGGCCACTCAGCAAGTCCCAGGGTATACCAAGTCCAGCTGCTGCCCGCTGGGTGCCTGCAGACCTTTGTGGTGGGGAGCAGTCTCAGAAAGTCATCAGCGTGAGGCCAGCATGGTTGATCAGGCACAGACAGACCAAGATTTGGCCACGTGACAGGAAGGCTCTGCACTGATCTGGCGTGAGGGAAAAATGGCCCCTGTCCTAGAACCACCCAACACAACCTGTCCCAGGTTCTGCCAGGAGCCCCAGTTCAGGAGGGCAGGGCCCCCAGCTGTTGGGACGGCGGGGCCAGTGAAACTCCTGTGAGGGGGAAGGCCTGGGTGAAAGCTGGGGGAGTGGCCCCTGCCCCAGAGCCACACAACTGTCTTTCCTGGATTCCGCCCAGAGCTCCTGGGTGCCTGCTTGGCAGGGCAGGGCTGGACCACCAGGAGTCAGGAGAGTGGGGCCCCTGGAAGACCAGAGGGTGGGGCTGATTTTCCGTGGAGGGGAGAGACACCAGTCAGGTGCTCAAGGAAGTGGGAGGAATGGCTCCTGCCCCAAAGCCGCGCAACTCGGTCCCTGGCACCCCAAGTCTCTCTGTACCTCTAACCCTTGGCCAGGGCGGGGACTCCTCAGCAGCGTGTGAGGTCTGCAGGGTGGGGCCATTTGCGTCCCTCCACACTGATGTTTCAAGGAGGGGAGTGTTCTACCCAAGATAGATGGGGGTCTGCAGTGTGGGAGAGGGACTCAGCACAGGGATGCTGGTGGCTGTCCTTTCAGCTTGCCCCCAAGAGCAACAAACTCTAGTCTCTCCTCACATGACCCTTTAAGGGAGCCCAGGGAGAATGGCTGCCAATGGGGTTTTGTGCGCTGACCCTTTATGAGGGTGCCTGCATCTCCACCAGACCCGTCTCTACCAGGCACACAGAACCCTTGTTGATGTTCACAGCCAGATGTTACGTGGGCACCTCTTCCTGGGCTGCGGTGCGCTGGGCTATGGAGGTGAGGCTCCCCACACTGCTCAGGGGGAACCTTTGATGCTGCGTGTCCCTCCAGAATCTCAGCTGCTAGTCTCTGGGAGCAGGGCCGGCTCTTTTTGTGTCCCCGCCCTTCGTCCAGTCTCCAGGCGGCTTCTTCTATAAATTCTTGGTTGTTAAGAGTTCCGTTCAGCTGGCCTTCAGTTGGTTATTCAGGTTGATTGTTTTATATTTTAAAGATTATTATTTTTAGAGAGAGAGGGAGAGAAACATCGATAAATTGCCCACACACCCGCAACCTGGGGCCTGGCCCACAACCCAGGCATGTGCGCCCTGACTGGGAGTGGAACCAGCGACCTTTCAGTTTGCAGGCTGGTGCTCAATCCACTGAGCCACCAACCAAGGCATTGTTCTATTTTTGTTGTAATTCTAGTATGGCCTTGGGGGGAGGTGAGTGTAACTCCCACCTACTTCGCTGCCATCTTCCCCAGTTATGACCTCTGCCCTGCCCCCTCCTGTTCCTGAGACCTATCAGACATACCTCTCCAGTGTCTTTATAGTTTCCCCCTGCTCTTTCTCTACCTAGAAACATGTTTAGGTTCTTCCCTGGCCTTAAAATAAAGGTCCTCTTTGGTCCTGAGATACTATCCCATTCTCTTTTTTTAGTGCAAAAAGGGAAATTTATAGTCTATGGCTTTAGTTATTCCCTACATTCCCAGTGATCTAATTAACATTGTTTCTTTTGTCTCTATATTCTAGTAACAAGACCCTCGTGAAAGTCAACCATAGCTTTCTCAAATCTAATGTCTTCTGTTCAAGCTCGACTTTGATGTTTCAGTAATAAAAAAAAAATCATTTCTGAAATTGCTTTGGCAAGTTGAGCTCCTGGTTGCTCACCTTGTTCTCTACTAATTACTGTGGTTTCTCTTCCTTGTCCTCTTATGTCAAAGTTCTCCGTAACATTCTAAACTTTTTTGGCATTTATCAAATGCCACTCCGTGTTTTCGTCATTTCTCTGGTATAGGTTTGAAAGGAAATCACCTAGCCCCACCACCTTTATTCCCCTTCTGTTTTTTGTCCAGAGCACTTATCACTATCTGACATAATATGTAGTTTACATCATTAATATGTTTCTCCTCCTCTCCATTAGGGCCGGGATTTGGGACTTTTTTGGTCACTAACGCATCTCTAACACTCAGAACAGTAACTATTGTTCAAACAATAGTTTTTGAACTAATACAAAAGATTTACTTATAGGGCTGTTCAATGCATCATTTATAAAACATCTGGAAATAAAAAAATATTTAGTAATAAGAGAAAAAATGGTGATACACCCATAAGATGGAATATTATGCATTCACTAAGTCTTATTTTAAAAAAATTAATGAAAAATGCTAACATTAATAGTGGAAAAGATGCAGGATAGAAAAGAATCTATGAAGTGACCTCAATTTTTTTACTATATTATCAGTGGCTATGTCTGGGTAGACATTAAGTGATTTTTGTTTTCCTCTGTTATTTTTGCACTTTGTGAGAAATTTAAAGCAAATCTTTTAAATATATTTAAAGTAAGAAAATCATAAAGCTTTGAAAAAAATGCTTCTTCATCCAGTGGCTTTTTTTCCTTCTTCTCTAGTCTGAATTTCTCACTTCAGCTGGAGATACGATGTGTACTTATCTTTTGGCACTGACTATACGTTGGCTATTATTATGTACCTGTGTTTTCTCTACTAGGCCCCGCACTTCCTGAAGTCAGAAGTCATGTCTTATTTATAATTTTCAGAGCCTTCAACACTTGTATTTATATTCAATAATGATTTAAAGAATACTGAAAATGTTCCAAAAGCCAGAAATAACACAGTTATTTGCGTAGGGAAAATAACAAATTATGTAATTTTCTTATAGTGACCTGATGTCTCTGACGATGTCTCATGTTTAAAGCTAGACTAGAATGATGACCGTAGTACAAGCATTTTTCAGGGTCTGGCCTAGCTCTCCGTTGCCTTTGTTTGTTTTTATTAGCTGTTGGTATAGTATAGGGAAACTTGATTCTGGAGTAAATTTGGGCACACAGATTGACACATTAAGTTAGGCTAGGCAGGTATAACAGAGAGATCATGGTACGCATGGATCCAAAACACATGGTTCAAATATGACAAGTTTATTTCTTGTTCTTAATTAAGGGTGGGTGTTCTTGGTTGGCAGACAGGCTTCCTCCACACACTTCCAGTTCCAGGGTCTTCCATTTTATGGCTTCCCAGGTTATACCTATGTCCACTGTACGCTAATTTTAATTACTAATCTCTGCCTTCAGTAGGTTAGGTTATAAATTCAGAAAGGGCTTAGAATTGCCAGATTCAGCAAATTAAATACAGGATGCCCGGTTAAATTTGATAACAATTTAGAATTAGTATGTTCCATGTAATAGTTAGTACGTATACTAAAAATTATGCATTACCTGAAATTCTACTTAGATCTTGAGTCCTGTATTTTATCTGGCAATGATTTGACGGTATTAGGTCTATCTCATTTAACACTGAGTCCCCAGTATCTAAAACAGTACCTGTTGACTTTACAATAAATAAATCTCTCAATAATATTTAATGAATAATTGGTGTTCTGCCTATCAAGGAGAACTTGTATCAGCAAAGAATATTTATTATTAGAACAATACTGGTATTAATAAAATATGTATTAAGTATCAGCAAATAATACATATAACAGATCAGACTTTAATATGTATTAGCCTTTCAAACCACAAATGTTTTACTAAAAATCAGTGAAGTAAATGGATAAAATTGTCTTTCCATAGACATCTGCACGGTCTCTCACGTCCTCAGGTCGCTCCTCAGATGTCTTTTTCAACGATGCCGTCCCTGTTCTCCATGTCTAACACCGCGACGCTTCTCCCTCCGCGACACTTCAGTTACCTTTCCACACTTCATGCTTCCCCCTTAGCGCTTACAGTAAACACGCCCCGTGGTTCACTTAGCTTACTGTCCACCTCTTCCGCTAGACTGTAAGGACAGGCATTTTCCTTCCTGTTTTATTCACTGATAAATTCCCAGCTCCTGCACATATTTGAAATTCAATAAATATTTGAAAAATGACCGAATACACACCACTGGTTCTTATTAGAATTTGTGTTACCAGTGGTTTGATGATATTCACTTTACCTGACACAAGATGGAGTTAATCTAAAAAGTAGAATTCTGCCTGCATATACTCATACCGCCCAGTCCTGTCAATTCCATCACCTCAATGTCCTTTATAACATTCTCTTTACCTTCCCCGTTGCTTCTGAAAATGAATCTGATTCATCAGTTTTTGTTAGAATAGCTACAACAGTTTAATCACCATTCTTTCAGGTTTCACATCATTTACTCATTTCCTTTAAAACTGGAGCCATCGTCCCTAGTGCACTGCTGGCGGGAATGCAGACTGGTGAGGCTGCTGTGGAAAACAGCGTGGAACTTTCTCAAAGAACTAAACATGGAACTACTTTTCGACCCAGCGATCCCACGGCTGGGAATATACCCTAAGAATCCTGAAATCCTAATTCAAAAGAGCCTGTGCACCCCGATGTTCATAGCAGCACTATTTACAATAGCCAAGTGCTGGAAACAACCTATGTGCCCATCTGTAGATGAGCGGATCAAAAAACTGGTACATTTACACAATGGAGTGCTACGCAGCAGAAAGGAAGAACTCCTACCCTCTGTGACAGCATGGATGGAACTGGAGAACATTATGCCAAGTGAAACAGGCCGGGCAACGAAAGACAAATACCGTATGATCTCACCTATAAGAGGAACCTAATGAACAAAATAAACAACGATCAATAGAGCCAGAGACATGGAAACAAGGGACAGACTGACAGTGACCAGAGGGGAGGGGGGAGCTGGAGGAGTGGGGAAAGAAGGGGAAGGGACTATTCAAGGAACTAGCATGAATGACCCATGGACGTCAACGGGGTGGGAGCTGACTGTGGGTGAGGGAGGGGGCGGCAGGGCAGGGGAGAGCACTGGGGGGAAATGGGACAGCTGTAACAGAACAACAATAAAAAACCCAATAAAATCGGAACTACCGCATTTGGGCAGCGCTCCTTTGAAAACAACAGCAAAGAGCAAGCCTTCTCCCACTCACCTCTTGTGACCAGCGCCCCCCCAGAAAAGTCTTCCCCACTGGCCGTGACCGCACAGGGCTTGGCACATGAGCCTCCAGCTAGTTCTGCCCCCAGCACTGCGAGCGCTGCTTCTTCAGTTGAAATCTGATGAAATACTTGGCTTGCATTGAGAGGCCACGTTTTACAAAAATAAACCTGCACAGAGCCACAGTCTTTCTAGAATCACAGAGACCAACTGAAGAACATATTTCTTCTTCTCATCTTGTGCTTTAGTCCAAGGCCTAAGCTTACCACGAAGAACAGTGGGAATCTCCAGCACTATTTAGTTTTCTTTTTTTTTTTTGTCATAGTGGAATTCAAGTAATTTACATAAACATATGATGCAAATATGCTGTTAGCTATACTGGTGTCACATTTATAGTTTTTTTCCCCTTTAGTTTGCAGATTTTAGGAGTTTAAGAAATGTAATAATTCTAAGGGTAATACTAGATGCTAGATATATACATTACTTTTATACTTTAAGTATAAAGTTCTTAATCAGCATTATTTATAATATTCACCTGAAGAGCTTTTTCAAAAATAAGATGACCAGGGCCCATCCCAATTCTACTGGATCGCTTTCCTCTGGCTTTGGGGACTCAGGCCATTAGTATTACGTTGAAGCTCTACAGGTCATGCTGATGGGCACCACCTGGCCCAGAACTGCTGCTTCAAGCCACCATCAATCAATAGCTTAATTGTCAACCAGAATCACTAAGAATAAACTTGGCCTATTTCACAATTTTGTCTAGGGATAGCACAATGCTCCTGGTTTCTGACTGGCTCCTGACTTGCTATGTGCGTCCTGATTTCTTCCCTGTCCTGCCTCCGGGCCTGGCCTTCCAAGCCCTTCTGGGCCTCTGACCTGGAGGCCTGGCCTTTGCTCTCAGGTGCCATCGCAGGCACAAGTTCTGGCTCCACGCTGGCTCCCTGGACTTGGCTCTCCTGATCTTTGTCTCGAATCCTGGCTCTAAGGACCGTAGCATGACAATCTGCCAACTCCACTGAGTCGGGGAAGGAAGAGCCATGATGGCTGCGAAATGATTTCAAGTAACTGTGAGAGGTAAGGGCATTATTAATGTATGCTTATCTACCTCAGTAGTGTAGCATGATTCCCTTCACTTCCTGCTTTGTACACAGCAACCCAACTAAAAACTCTGTAACTTATATGGGAAAAAAGCCCTTAGCCTGGAATGAAGGACCTTTACTCTCTCCCTCTGACCTTCCCTTTACGGATCTTCTCTGGCCTTTGTGTACCTGGCGCTCCAGCCTCGCAGAACTTGACTGTTCCCCCGGAAAGCCATTGGCAATAGTGTGCGAACTTCCTCCCTTCACTACATCTTCATGGCTAGGACTCTTCCACCGGCAGCTTCCTCTTCCTTCACCCACATGCCTGAATCCCACCAATCCTTTCAAGCAGTAGTTTTCAAATCTGAGTAACATACAAGACATTCTGATGACTCTATGGAATACATTTTTGGCCAGGCAGGGGTCCATGAACCACCTGAAAAGGACTGATAGGGAAAACGTGAAGATCAACTCCACAAACATCTTTCAGTTGCAAATGACCACTTTGAAGGACTAATTTTGTCTTTTGAACTGCAAAAACGATCTGTATATCATTAAAAGGAAAACAAAAATTTTTAAGCACTTAAGAACTTTGTTTGGAGCTCCAGGTCCAGGACCCATTTTTTTTAGAAACACTGATTTCAGGCACAGCTTAAACATACTGATCCTGGGGAATGCTCCTTCATCGGTCCAGGGTAATAACTTTTTCTTTCCTTAGTACCTAATCACTTCCTGCCTTGTAGTAGCTAATAATGGTATTTCTTTTTTTTTTTTTTTAAGAAAAACCATAAGCTCTTGAAGGCAAGGACCACATTTTTATCATTTTTTAACTCCACTGGCCCTCAGCAAATCCTGGTTGTAAGGTCTGTATTTCATCTTATTTCGCAGTCCAAACTTCTTAAAAATATCTCCTTCTTTTGTGGTACATACAGCATATTACTGGAATAGCCCTATTCCAACAAAGAGTCCAGAGGTTGTCTTAAACCTTAGGAAAAGTCCAAGTTGTGAAACTCAGCTTTTCAAGTGCCACAAGGCATGTCTCTTCCGTGTTAATGTCAATAGGGGCAATAAAAAAAAAAAAAAAATCCGTAGGTAAATAATTAAGAATTTCAAGGTTGAGGGTAAAAAAAAAAAAAAAGAAAAAAGAAAATACGAGGCTCGTCGGAGAGGTCTCATAAATCCCCATACAGTGTCACAAGGGCTGTGATGTCCCTAACGCAGCTTGTGTTTCAGGCCGCGCTCCGTCTTTAACTCGCGCATTTGGGGAAGCGGTTTTCCTCGGACACTCAGGATTCCGCGCTGCAGGCGTGAGGGCGGGCAGGGGCTGGCCTGAGCCTGCGACTTCTTCCCGGTCACAGTAGTCGCACAAGCCCGGGACAACACAGCGAGAGGACAGGCAGGCGGGGTCACGCGACCCCGGGCTGTGCCGCCTGAGCCAGCTGAAGGCAGTTTTTCATTTAAAACCACCGTGATGGATGATGCCTGGCCAGGTCCCCTTCCCACGAGCAACCGTGGTTTGGGGGAGGTATTCCTTTGGGTAGTGCCGGTTATTTCCCCCCGAGGCCGGCACGGGCCGCAGATGGTTCGTCGGGCTGTCCCCCAGGCCATTTTAGGGCTGAGTTAGAAGTGGCTTGTCCCCTTTTTTGGCGGGACCTGCAACGAGAAGCTTCCCTGCCTGCTCAGGGTCCCCCCACCTCCGCTGCGCCCCAAGGCCGAGGAAGACCAGCGCAAGGGAGGTCGGCCGCCCGTCCTCGCTCCCCAGCGGGAGCGGTGTGACTCGCGGAGATGAGTCCCCGGTCATAAACAAGCTCTCACTTCCCTTCCCCCGCCCCGGGCCCGCCCACGCCGGGGCCGGCCCTCGAGGCCCGGGCAGCCGCTCCGCGGACCGTGGGCGCACCGCCTTCCCCTATCCCGGCGTTGGATCCTTAACTGACCCCCTCCTTACTCGCCCCCCGGGGAAGGGGTTTGCTACAGCGACCTCGGAAGGGAAGGTGAGCCTAGCGTCCACTTCCCTTCCCCCGACCCCTGTCACCTCCACCAGCCAAGGAGAGTCCCGCGGCCCTGACGCGCAGACGCACGGCCGCAGCCGCCCTGCGCGCGCCTACGCGGTGGCGGCCCCCACCCCGCGATCCTTCCGCCGCCCGCCCGTCCCCGCCCCTTCCCGGAGCCCGCCTCCGCGTCTGCGACCGCCCAGCTGACCCCGCCCGCTCGCTCCCGCGCGCACCCGATGCCCCGCCTTCACGCGTGCTCACTAACAGTTCCTGGAGCCGGCCTCCTAGCTTCCCCCTCCCCTGAGCTGTTTGAATATGCTAATGAGGGGCTTGGGAGCGGCCAATGGGGTCGCGGAGCGGTGCGTCACGTGGCGCGAGGACGTGTCAGGGGGCGGAGCCTCTGCGGCCCCTGCCCGAGTTAAAACCGGAGTGTGAGAGAGAAAAGCGCTTCAGTAGCGAGAGGGGCTGAGAAAGTGGTGACACCGCCGGGGTGCAGAGGGAGTCCCTGAAACTTCTCCCAACAGCCCCGGGGCCAATCTCCCTTCAGCCCCACTGCCCTCGTCGTCAGCTCCCCGGTCCCCGCTCCCTGCATCGGGGGTGGGGGGGGGAGGCAGGCCCGTCTCCCGCTGGGACACACACGGGGACCGGGAGCACCGGGAGCGGGGACGGGACCCCCGAGGCGGGGTGGGGGGGGCGGACGGACCGACCGACAGACGGCAGGCAGGCAGGAGGAGGCGGAGACGGGGGTACGCCGGGGAGGACCGGGTCTGGGAGTTTCCTCCCAACTACCGGGGGAGAAAGTCCCCGCAGCCGGAGGGAAGACCCAGACGGTGTTTTCCACTCGGGGAGCGCGCTCCCCCGCCCCGCGTAGCGGCGGCGGCCGCCAGCGGCGCCTGCACCTCGGCCGTCTCCTCTCTCTCCGCTGCCCCGGCCAGCACTATGCCCATCTTACTGTTCCTGATAGACACGTCTGCCTCTATGAACCAGCGCAGTCATCTGGGCACCACCTACCTGGACACGGCCAAAGGCGCGGTAGAGACCTTCATGAAGGTACCGAGCGGCCGAGCCCGGGCGGCCCCGCGGGCGGCCGGGATGGCGGGGAGCGCGGCCGGGGGCGGCGAGGCGGAGGTGCCGGGGACCTGACTGCGGGCGCCGCCGGGCTCGGGGGCCCCCTCCCCCACCGCGCGGGCGGGCGGGCGGGCGGGCGCTCGGCCCGGGCCCCGGCTCGGGCTCCCGGCCCCCGGCGGGGTGGAGGAGCCGGTGTGGGTGCGGGGGGCGGCGTGGAGGGGGTGGCCGCTGCGTGTGCGGTACTGTGGGGGAGGGGGCGGCGGGGCCGCGGGGCGCCCCTTCGCCGCCCGTAACCTCGCCCGTGTGCTTCCCTCTCGCCCGCCCCGCTCGCCTGCTCGCCCGCAGCTGCGTGCCCGGGACCCCGCCAGCAGAGGAGACAGGTATATGCTGGTCACTTTCGAAGAGCCGCCCTATGCCATCAAGGTAACAGCCCTCGCCCTCCCCCTCCCCTTCCCGTTCCTTCCTCGCTGCCCTCCCCGCCCCCCCCATTCACCCTTCATTATGCGCCCCTCCCCCACCCGCTGTGCCCTAGGCGCTGAGGTCCTCTCCCCTGCGGACGCCCACCCCGCCCCCGCCCCGGAGCGGCCTGGCGCGGCGCGGAGCCGCGGGGCCGCCGCCATCCCCTCCCCAGCGCGGCCCGGCGGCGGCGGCGGCGCTGCGCTGCGCTCAACATGGCCGACATTCCCCTCCGCGGCGTGAGCGGCAGCAATGAACTGTGGGGGATGTCGGGGCCGGGGAGCCCGGTGACAGCGCGCCCGCCGCCGCGCCGCGGCCCGGGCCGGCGTTGAAGGGGACCCGGCGCGGGGGGCCGCGGGGCCCGGTCTGCCCCCTCTCCCCGCGGCGCCGCGGGGCCGCGGAACTTCGGAAGGCGCGTTCGCGTCCGCTCCCACGGGCGCTCTGCATCCCCGCGTTTGGCGCGTGAGGTCGGGGAGTCGGGTTCCCGGGCAAGTTAGGAAGTCGTCCGGCCGGCCAGGGCGCTGGGCGGGCAGGCTCGCGCCCGGCCCCCGTTGGGGGACAGTTCCTGCCACGGCGCTGAGGTGGTGACACCTCCATCACGCCGCAGTGGGAAGGGGAGCAGCTCCTCGGTGAGCCGCCGACTGTCGTGGTCGTCCGTGGATACGTGGCTTTCAAATGCGAGAAAAAACCAAATCTTCCGTTTTTCTTTTCAGGCCGGATGGAAGGAAAACCATGCGACGTTTATGAATGAGCTGAAAAACCTTCAGGCTGAAGGACTTACGACTCTTGGCCAATCCCTAAGGACAGCTTTTGATTTGTTAAATTTAAATAGATTAGTAACTGGCATAGACAACTATGGGCAGGTAGGTTGACTGTTAAGGTGGAAAACAGTTGATTTTTCTTTTTGTGGAAAAAACACAACCCTGTCCAAAAACTATATAACGTGGAGTCCAAGTGTAAAACACTTCAGATTAAAGTAAGACATGCACATAATACAAAAGCGAATCCCCGACCGGGACCATTCTGTACGTGGTGTTACAGCTCTTTTTTCCCTTCTTCTAATGTGTTCGTATTCAGAATTGAAACTGAATTCTTCGCTGTAATGTTGGCATGAATTTGGTTTTAATGCCTTTCACTCATCACACCAAAGGGTACACATCCCGCCTGACCACGCTCAACTCTTCTGATTCTCTGCCTAGAGGCAACGAGTCAGTAGTAATTTACAGACACTAGTTAGTGGTCTTCGTTTCTATGGTAGTAAGTGTCACAGGAAATCATTCTGTCTGTGGTGTCAGGGCTTAAGGTAACCTAACCATATTGTAAGGTAGGATTTCCATTGGAGTGCAGCAACGCCCGGTACATTAATGCTTCTCAGCTTTTGAACCTTGTGCAGTAGGCGACTATGCAGGAAGAATTCTGAATTCGTTCCTGAATTAAATGGCAGGTCCAGAGTCTGTCTGTTTTATGTAGTTTTCTCTGAAGCCTTGGAGAAGAGGCTGCTCCTTACTCCCTAACCTCCCACTTCCTCCCTCTACTGCACTTTTTCTTTTTTTTTTAAATCTATTTGAAAATGAAACGAGGTTTAAATCACATGATGGTTCACTGTGGAATAACATAAAGTAGTCTGTTACAACTTCCTGAGATTGCAGGCCTGGAAAAGAAAAGATGTATATGTAGTATTACACATAGAAGAATATTAAACCTAAGGAGTTTAATTTTTATGCGGTAGTGCCAAGCACCGTTATCACAAAAATACATTGAGGTCCACATTTTGTTCTTTTCTGCAAGTTTCATGAGCCACTGTTGTAATGAGTTTCACAAATACTGGGGGAGCCATCTCCTTACTACCGCTTGTGGTTGATCTATATAGAAAGAAACAATTTTTCCTTTGGTTTAGAAATGTTTGTACTTCACTTCTTAGGGAAAACTTAACCATATAGCATTTAAAGGAGTTGCCATTCAGAGTCACTTTGTTTCTGTTTTTATCTAATAGCACTTCCTTGTTTAAGTAAACCTGTATCACCACATTAATCTTTTGGTTCCCCCCTCTGTGTTGCTTTGTTTTGCAACTCAGTAATTTAGGCAGATTTGCCATGAGTTTTTCAAATTGTTTCTGTAAAATAATGATCTCTTTCCTTTTCATATTCCATTATCATAGGAAGTACTGTACAGTCTTTCATTGATTAAGGTTTCTATCTAAATTTCTTTCAGTTCAAAAACAAATTTGAAACTTGCCACTGTTTGGTTAGTTATCCTTTTTTGGCTTGTTGGGTTGTCAGTGTAGCAGAACTATTGATTTCCTATTTCTCTGCATCACATTTCATAAGTGGGAAAGGCATATAGACACATTCATTTGCTACAAGCGAATTAAAGACATTTCTTAGAAAAACTGGTTATCGTGAAGGAGGACATTTGTAATTTACACCTGTATTTTCCTTTTCCCAGTTGCCATCTTCCACTGGAATTCATTTAATTTCTTGCTGATAAAAAGTTAGAGAGAGTCTGAGGTGGAAGGTGGTCCTGCTCTGTTACCACTCTGACCAAGAGGAGAGCCTGGAGATGAGGCTGTTTTTGCATTTTAGGATTTAATAATTCAAGAAGGGGGAGGGGTGATACTTCTCTGTTATTAGATGAATAAGCAAGGAGGCCTGAAGTGGATCATAAAAACGACACTAGCATTAAACTAATTTAGGAAGCCACAATTTCTAAATGCAAATGATTGAGTAATATGTTTAGTGAGAAGAAAACATCTTTCCAGAAGATATTTTTCATCACAAGACTTTTTTTTACTCATTTAGATAGTATACATTTACAGTTCAATGAAAGGATAAATAGTGAGGAATTTTGGATGTCTCTAATGTGCAGTACTAAATTTTGTTCGTGTAATTTCTTTTTACTGTAAAAGTATGCCTATTTTCTGTGGAATACCTTTATTCTGTGACCTCAGTGTTTTTACATAAACACTTCCACCATGCTCTATGCTGGGATCTGTGGAGCCTACAGTACTAAATACTTGTAAATAATCTCAGTAATTGAAGGGAATGAAAAAGATGAGATACATGAAAGCATATTGATTTTATAGAGCATCTGAAAGCCTTTTTAAGTTTTTAAATTTCTTAAATATCTAAATATGGGTATATGTGTGTATGTGCATACGTGTGTGTGTATAGAGTCTCAACTGTTCCCCCCACATACATAAGTGATTTTTCCATAACCAGAAGTATTTTTAATATTGACACTGCGTCCGTTAACAAATAAAACATCTTTGAGGTATTAGCTAGGCTACTAACAGAATTTGCAGGGCCTCAGTAAGGTCAGAGTAGCTGAGAACAGAGAGTGATTCTTGGTGAATGTTTTCCTCAAGCACTTTGGATATTCTTCTAAAAAATGGCTTGCATATAGAAGCCCTTATAAATATTTAGTTCTGATAATCAGTACCATTTGCTGATATTTCTACAATCATGGAACAATGTAGCTTTTAATCTTAATTGTAGCAGCACTTTATTAAGTTGCTTATCATTGCAGCTAAATTTGATATATATTTTTTCACGTGTTCACCAGAGTTTCAAAAATAATGCCAATCTTTAAAAAAAAAAGATTTTATTTTTTTTTTCAGAGGGAGGGGAATGGAGGAAGAAAGAGAGGGTGAGAAGAGAAACATCAATTGGTTGCCTCTTGTACGCCCCAACTTGGGGATTGGCCTGCAACCCAGGCCTGTGCCCTGACCAGGAATTGAACTGGTGACCTTTCGGTTCACAGGCCGGCATGCAATCCACAGAGCCACACCAGCTAGGGCTTAATGCTGACCTTTCGAGAGCCACTGAAAATCCGAACCAGCCTTAATATCTAAAGTTAGGGCACGTCTAAAGTTTTAGGAACCTCATTAAAGTTTTATATGTAGATCGGTTTATTTTTCATGTTGTTCCAAATTGTTCTGTTTTCTGTCTTTGTTTTCAGCTTTGTTCCCCCCACCCCCCTTTTTTTGAAATTAGGTTCCAGTTAGGTTTAGATGCTAAATATTATTCTGGCCTGTAATTCATCATTTTTGTCACTGGACTGATTCCAGGCTCTGACTCCTCACTGTACTAGTACCGATGAGCTTGTCCCAGGACTTAGGATGGTATCTGACGCATCGCTCTGTGCCCTGTCCTCCCTGTGAAGATAATTCTTGAACAATACCCTAAAATGAGAGATAATATGTGTTTAATTTTTTGAGGATTTTCAGTGCCAAGTATTTACTTCATTGAAAAATGGTGGCTGTTAAACAAGATCAGATAGAATGAATTTTAGGGAGAATAATTTTAACCAGTTTTATTCTTTAGCATAAAGACCTTTTTGTGAACTTAGCAGAAAATTCAGGTATAGTTCTGAAAGTATTTTTTTTCTTTTCCTTTCCCCAAGCAGTGCCCATTTAGTACCCAGGTAGTGCAAAATATAGACTTAATGTTGGTATGTCAAGTAATGAAATCTTGATTCCCATATGGGTTTTTGTTTTCCCATAGGCTATCAACAAATGTATTAACAACAGTTTGGTATTTAGTGACCTATTAGATATCTTATGGAGAGAAAGTAGATTATACTTAAACATATTACCGTGCTGAATATAAACTGGAAACTTTTAAATGCCCTGAATATTTTCCCTAAATGTAAAATTGTCCAAAGAACACACAGCATCAAATTTACATTCTTAGTGCATTCACATTTTTGTGCAGCCAATCTCGGGGACTTTTTCATCTTGCAAAACGGGAACTACCCCTTAAACAGTGACTCCTCATTTTCCCTCCTCCCAGCCTCTGGTACCTTGTATTCTCCTTTCTCTGAATTTGACTACTCTAGAGATACCTCATGTAAGTGGAATCATACAGTAAGTACAGTTGACCCTTGAACAACACTTGGTTTAGGGACACCAACTCCTGTTTTTGACACCCCCAAAACTTAACCACTAATAGCCTGCTGTTGACCAGAAGTGTACTGACAATGGTCAACACATTTTTGTATGTTATATGTATTATATACTGTGTTTTTACAATAAGATAAGTTAGAGGGAAGAATGTTAAAATCATAAAGAAAAGGTTAGTACTGAAGGGTACATACTTATTTTAAAAAACAAACATATATTACTGAACCCCACACAGTTCAATCCCATGTTCAAGGGTCAACTGTATTTGTCTTTTTGTGACTGGCTTATTTTGCTTAGCATAATGTCCTTAGGGTTCATACATGTAGCATGTCAGTATTTCTTTAAAAGCTGAATAGTATTTCACTATATGTCTATGCCACATGTTGCTTGTCCATTCTGGTGATGGACTCTTGGGTTGCTTCCACCTGTTCTTGGCTGTTGTGAATAGTGCTTCTGTGAACATGGTGGGCAAGTATCAGATCTTGCTTCCAGTTCTTTTGGGTATGTACTCTGAAGTGCAGTTGAGTCATAGATTAAAGCTGTGTCTCAAGTTTTGAGGAACTGTGATATTGCTTCCTGTAGCAGTTGCACTATTTTATATTTCCACAGTGCACAAGAATTCCAATTTCTGCACATCCTTGCCAACACTATTTTCTGATACTAGTCATCCTCAGGGTGCGAGGTGTTACTACTTTATTTGCATTTACCTAATTGTTATTTAGGTTGAGCATCTCTATATTCTGGTTAGACATTTGTACTTTGGCTTTGGAGAAGTAATCCAAGTTCTTTGCTAACTTAAAAATTCTGGATATTTATTCCATATGCGATGTGATTTGCAGATATTCCATCACATTCCAGGGGTTGCCTTCTCAACTCTCCTGACGTGTCCTTTGCTGCACAGAAGTTTTAGCTCTTGCCGTAGCCCAGTTTATCAGCATTTTCTTTGGTTGCCTGCGCTTTTGGCATCGTTCCAAGCAGTCATTGCGGAGTCCAATGTCTTGGAAGCTTCTCCCCTATATTTTCTAGAAGTTTTAGTTTCAGGTCTTACACTTAAGTTTTTAATCCATTTTAAGATTTCTGTGTATTATTTTTAGGGTAAGTTTCCAACATCTTTTGCATGTGGACATCTAGTGTTCCCAACACCATTTGTTGAGACTGTCCTCTCCCCACTCAAAGGTCCTAGCAAGTCCCTGAGCTTTTAAGCTTGGACGTTTTTTCTCCATCTTGATTTAATTGTGTAAAATGAGGGGAATGGCCAGGGATGTGAAAATTGGAATCCCGCTCCTGACCTTAACATTTGCATTACTTTATAACATTGGGCAGTCACTCTACTCCTGTGCCCCTCTGCGGCTTCGTATTCCAAATTGCCAATAGTGAAGCGATAGTACCCTTATTAAAGAATCAATTAGAGGGTTTAGTGGGATGGTATAGTACAATGTATTTAAAGAAATGCTAAGTGCTTGCTCAGCAAGAAGCAAAGCATACTTCTTTCATCAGTAGATTAGTTACCTCCTTGTTTTCATTTTTTTTTAGCTTAAAATTTGAAATTACAGTTTTAAAAATCTAATATTTAAAGCTGATTTTTAGTACATGGTTTAAAATCTATTAGCAGTATATTAAGTATATTTGTGGCTTTGTATTCCTTTTGGGGAAACTGAAAAGTACTATAAGTCGGTCAAGGTTGTCAGATGGCCATTGATAAGCGTGGGATAAAGGACAGGGGTAGTGTTTAAAAAATTTGTTACATGGGAGGTGGATGTAAATAGTTCAGCAGGTGAGTTGGAAAGTCATTGTTTTGCAGGAATAAAAGTTAGAGAAGGAACCCTTAAGAGACAAAAGCACATGCTTTAAGATTCTTTCAAATAGGGAGCTCCCCCTAGTGCATTTAAGGTGAGATTTACCCGAGTTTGACTGCAAGGAAGCTGGAGGAGCACGTCTGGGGGTGAATCAAGGGATATTTTAATGAGGTTTGAGTTGAGCTCAAAGTAGGATGGAATGGATAGGACTTACTTACCATTGGGCACTAATTTTAAGGGTGGTAGTTTAAAAAATTTGAAGATTTATATTTTCTTTGAAAACACTAGATCTAATTTTTCATAATTCTACACTCTTAAGTCTGTTTTCTAAAAGATCTAAAACCACTCTGTCATGATCTTTGAAAAGAAAATAAAGGACATTATTCCATTCTTAATTAGAAATTATTAAGAAATAAGTACAAAAGGCAAAAATAATAGGTTCTATTTCTTCAAAGGATTTTATTTTTTCTTCATGCAAGAGGATGTCAGTGATTATGTATTAAACTATGTACAACTGGAAGTTAAAAGGCCAGGAACAAATCTAATATTTGAAAGAAATCACTTACTCAAATATTTTGAATCGTTTTAGGGTCATTTGTGGTCAGAATTAGCTAAAAGGGTGTCATGGATTACATCAAAGAGGTTGTGCAATATTTTATAACTTATGATTTTCTTAAATATTTAAAATTATTTTAACCGTCATAATCCCATAATCCTTCACCCAAGGTCTTTTTAGTGAACTTTTTATTTATTTATTTATTTTGGTTGATTACATAAACCGGCCATGTTGTTTTCTTAATTAAAAAAAATTTCCTTATATGAACTTTATTTTTGTGTAGCATTATTATTAATCTATTTAACTTAAGCATAGTCACCAGACCATAAATAAAATACTGAAGTTTTGATTTTATTTTTATTTTTAGATTGTAGTATTTATTCCCTGATCTCTCTTCTTCCACCAACCTTTTATTGAGATACAATTAATCCACAGATCCTAAGCCTGTAGTGAATTTTTACATATGCTGTTTTAATGAAATATTTAATCCAATATAAACAAAATATTCTCATTTCCATATGTGATTATTATATGTACACTCGAAAAAAATTGAACTTTTGCATCTACTGACAGAACTTTTCATTGGACTTTCTATAAGTGTTACGATTATTGTTTCATAGGGCTTCAGAATTTGAAGTGACGTTAGAGTTTACTCCATCTCTTTCATTTTATAGATGAAGAAAGTAGGCCTAGCAAAGCTAAATGCTTAATTTTTAAATATTTCTGAAATATTTTAAAGATTGCAGTTGGTTATAGAATAGTTATGCAGATTTTATTAGTAATTTATATAATATTTAAGAATAAATTTTAGTAAAGGTATAACCAGTGGATCTGAGTCCTTTTTTGAGAAGTATGTCTATAATTCTCCAATGAAATAGGCATTCTTTAGCTTCCTCTGAAAACCAAAAGCATTTCATTTTGCCAGTGTGTTATATATGGTCTTGTAACAACCTATCAAACTTGTGTTAGGGTCAGTTGGATTTTCTCCCCACTCCCTTGTCTGGGAAAAACAGTAATTTAAATGTGGGGGATAATTGACAGGATTTTCTTTTTCTTTTTTTTAACCATTATTAATAGGCCCAGATGCTAAAGTGTGCGTTTAATTGCACTTATTGAGTTTTTATTTCATAGTTTATAACACTTCTTATAGTTAATATAGAGCTATTAACCTAGTCAGTTACTTAAAATTGACTTTCTGTAGTATGCTAGCCAGTATTAGTGCTCTAATTATAACTTTGTACTTGGACAGTTTTGTAGTTAATGTATACTTTTCACATAAGATAATTTTGAATATCTCTAATCATTGTGTTTTTAAGATTCAGAAAACTGTTTGGCTTTGAATTCCCACTCCCCCCATGAGTTCCTAGTAAAGCCTAGTAATCTATCAGCCTCAGTTTTCCCACTAAGAAACGGGATAAAAATGTTCTCTTGCAGGCTTGTGGGGAAGAGTAAGTGATATACAACACAATTTATTATTTTAACACATATTACCATTTTTAAAAATTTTGTTTGAATTAAAAAAAATAGAATTATGGTGACTATGTAGTATTTTATCCAGCTTGTTTTAGAATAAACAGTGTAATACTGAACGAAGTGCCTCAGTAGATCTGACCGCGCCTGGCCCTGCCACTTACTAGTTCATGTTGTGTTGACAAGTCCCATAATCACCAAAATTGGCGATAATACCACTTCTGAAAATTTTTAATAAGAATTAGGAATAATATATATTTTTACAAAAATTTTATTTAGACTTTTTGTTGTTGGGAATCCCAAATGTAAGCCCAACTGTGTAGAAATAATATTTGTTAATTATTTGGTAAAATGCTTGGTACGTGATAGGAATTCAGATGATGGTGATGATGATAATCATTTCTAATAGTATGGTAAGCATTTAACTGGGTTAAAACTTTCTAATTTGAGATCTTTGAGGGAAAAAAAACAACACAAAAAAAGTTGTTTGTAATCCACCACAAGAAGCTAGAATTAGCTACTCAGTTGTTCCAGCCAAAGTACAATTTCTTGCCACAGGGACCACGGTGGCTTTTGGTTTTAAATTGAATCTATAAGTTGCTCCAAAAATACTTTTCTGTTGGTGTTACAGAAGATTTTTGCCCAAAATCTTCTTCAAAAACAATAATAGTGAGCACTTAAAAGTTTTTGATTTTCAAAGCAAGAGAGGTTTTGAGCTTCTTTGAGGAGATTTAAATCTGAGTCCATTTCCAGGGCTTTGTAACAACAGTGTATTTTAGAATTCAAGTTGGTGATGGTTGGGGTGGGGTGAGGGCAGGAGGCATTTGTCCAGAAGGAAGGTCCAGTGTAAAAATGCGTGATCCCTTTTATTGTTTGTAATGTAGATTTATTGTGGGGGAAAAGAAGACATAATAGGACAGGCCTAGGAAAGATATAAAGATTTTTTTTTTAATGTGATGATATTTCTTTTTAGGGCATGTGTGATTTGAAATTTGATTATTGGTTTATTGAGAAGTACTTGCACATAAACTGTATTTTAACTTATAATTAGGAGGATTAACTGTAGCAAAAGGACAAATTTACGTCAGCCTAGTAATGTCTTACCACTAGTCTCTATGGACATTTGCTTTTTAATCTATCTAAAAAGAGTATGACGTTTTAACATTTTTTATCCGTAGCTTTGCCCAAATGAACTAGGGGACTCATGGTGGAGGTCTTTGGAAGGATTATAGCATCTAAAATAGTTTAATGTAGAAATGAAAAGTTCTTAGTATTTGAGAAAAAGTAATTGTAGCGTTAGCTGTTAAGTAATATAATTTGTAACTAGTAAATGACAGGATTGATGCTGGCATGTTGAACGAATACTTTCCCATTGTCTTAAATTTGGTAAACCTAATTAGATATTAGGATACACCAACAAAGGCTTCTGGGTATTCTGGATTTTAAACACTGGAAGCATCTAAACAATTATTCTGAAAGGTTCAGAACAATAGTAATTATTATTTTTGACAGTAGATTGTTTTTCATCACTGGAGTTGGAAAAAATGGAGTCTGTAGTGTTCTGTGAAAGGCCGGCTGTGAACACCACGGTGTGCGGTGGTACAAAGGCAGGTCTGAGAGAAGGTGGCAGGGTGTAGAATTACCAGGAATAAGCAGACGATGCCCTGGCCCCTGGTGGTGCCTTAGTTTTGATGGTTCTTGATCATTTATGTACGGTGGCAGGTAATAACTAATGTAAAATTATTAACTTTTGTTGTTGTGCAATTTTAGTTATCAGCCCCTTGAATCAGTAAGTTAGAAGGAGAAACCGAGAAATTGCCGTTAGAAAACGGGGCCTAAATCAGGTAGTAGAAAGAGTAAAGGTCTTTATATCTAAATTTTATGGTTAACCCATAATGGATAAGGTGTAACCCCAAACAAGATTTCTCTGTTGAAGATAAATCCTAATGTAAAAGAGTTATGTTGTTATGTTCTTAGAGCTTCCATTTTTGTGGCGAGAACAGCAATCTAAAACCTAACAATCTTTGTCTTCCACGTATAACATCTGCTTTTTTGTGAGGTTCATTTCTAAGATAAAACCTTGGTGGATTTGTATGTGTAGTTAGGAAGGCAGATATAAATTTTTTTAACTGTAGGTCCAAATATGTGGATATTACTTTGTTTCCCCAAAACGTAATTTTTCAAAATTTAAAATCTTTATACACTTGGGAAGGTATTTGGCACAAGCACCAATAAATGTTTGAATTGGTATCTAGCAAGAATGGATTTCTAGAAACTCATGACTCGTGTGTGTGTGTGTGTGTGTGTGTGTGTGTGTGTGTGTATGCATGCAGTGTGATTGGAGAAATTTAAATATTTCCTAAAAAATCTTACTGAAATTAAAGTATCACCCATTCTCCTAGAAAATGAAAAACCATATATACATATATATTCTTTTACAAAACAGGGACCCTTAACATAATCTCGCATTATGATTTATTTAATTAAATTATTTTCAGGTTGGCCTTCAGCCATAGTCTGTGGGAAACAGTAGCTTCGGTTTTCCCGAGTGCTTACTGTGAGCTTTCCCCCTTTATTAAATGGCATCCTTCTTGCTAACTTCACTGATGCGCAGCACTTATCAGGCAGTTCCCTCCCATCTTCAGTTGCGCCCTCGAGGACGCTTATGAAGAACTTTATGGTCGGATTCCATCTTTTCCATGGAACAGCTTGTGTGTGTGTGAGTGATTCTTTTGAGAACATACTCATATTTGTAGTGTGGATTTTTTAGAAGGAGGTAACCTTAATGGTTAGAGATGTGACTTAACCAGACTTTTGCAAAGGTAATATCTGTGGTAATCAACAACCCACGTAGATAATTAATTTTGATAGGATAGGCAGAGCTGTATGTTTTACTGTAGTCGGATTACTTTTCAGGATCTTATTAATAACTTGTCTGAAAATATGTTTTCATCTTGGCTTTTTTTTTTACTTTTTTTGCCACATTTCTATGATGTTTATTATTACATGCATTGCTGGAATAATGTTTTCCCAAATTAATATTACCCAGCACAGTTAATACAATGAATATATTAAGTTCTTTATCCAGAATATTAGTATTTTTTAAGTAAAATTATGTTTCTGATAACCCTCATTACTCTTTTTATGCCAGTATAAACACTATTTGGCTGCTAATACTTTTAAATATTGCCAAAACCAGCTATTTATTTATTAGAGTGATCTTATTTAAACTATATTCCGGTTCAAATGCAGAACTCAACTTCTGTGCTATTATTGCATATTTAATATTTTAAATATATTGAATTTACATTACTGTCCTTTGATGTACTATACTTAGGTTTAAGAGTTATTGAGTTTCCTTAACATTAATTGTTTTTCATACAGTTAATTTTCTAGTTCTTAGAGTCAATATTTCTTGTATCATTACTATTTGGTTTATTATTTAAATTAAATTCTAGGATATTGCTCTTTAGTCATTATATTAAAGTGAATATTTAAGATTCCTGATTTTGCTTATCCTAATTTTCCATGTGTTTTTGATGCTGTTCTTTTTCTTTTTTTTAACTCCTCACCTGCGGATATATTTAGAGGGGAAGGGAAGGGGAGAGAGAGAAAAACATCCATCAGTTGCTTCCCTTACGCACCCCGATGGGGGATCGAACTTGCAACCTCGGTTTTTATACACTAACAGGTTTTAAAGTTTTATTTTTGAATACTAAGTACCTTTTAATTTTGAAGATTACTTGTTTTGAATACGTACTAAATGCCATGGTTAAAAATTTTAAGCATTCTAGAAAGTTGTACGGATGCTCACTTCCATTCTTGAGAAGCAGCTATGATTAATCAGTTTGTAGTATATCCTTCAGAGATCTTTTGTATATAGTCAAAGGTATTCTGTTAGAAGCACTAATTTCAGAGCTTTCATATCAAAAGACTCATTTATGCCGTATCACTTGAGATTATAACTGAATTCTTGCTGAATTCTAACAAGGGCATGTACCTAGGTTCGATTCCCAGTTGGGGTGTGAACGGGAGCAACCAGTAGGTGTTTCTCTTACATTGGTATGTCTCTCCCCTGTCCTCTCTCTCTAAAAAATTCTATGAACATATCCTCAGGTGAGGATAAAAAAAAATTCTGATTCTGCAAATCAAGCTAGTTAATATTTGGAGAGAAATTAGCCTTTTACATTTTCAAAACTTTTTTGCAAAATGTTTTAACATTTTAAAGCATTCTCATAAGATTGAAATAGGTTCTAGTGGATAAGTTCTACTTTAATTATATTCTTCATATTTTCTTATTTGTATATTCCTCAAATTGTTTAACACTGATATGTTAAAATTATTGACAGAACTTAAGTGAACATTTTTACTTTATAAAAACTTTTTCTTGTGCCTTTTGACCAGCATTAAAATCAAAATTTATAAATGACAGGATTTCCATTAGCAAACAGCTCTAGAGGTAGGACATTATACTTTACACTGTATTTTCTAGTGACCTGTCTAGATTTCTTTGCCAAGAACCACTGCTTTCAGAGTAAAAACACCTTGAGTTTGATCCTGCTAATTGCGAAGGTTCACTTTTAGTCCCTTTACTGGCTTACTTGGTAGCAGAGCTTATTTATTTCTTCTTTGAGATCTTACAACTAAGCAAAAGGTTGTTTATAATGACTTTATGACCGAGGTGAATTTTGAGGGAAATTCTAATATAAGTATATGGGCTGTTTCCCAACTGAGTGACTTCATAAACATATTTACTAAGAATAAAAATTTTAAAAAATTGCAATTAAAGGTCAAGATCTGGGAATACCTCACATGAATAAGTAGAATGAATGGTCATGTTTTTCTTTACTCTTTTCTATCTTTGATCTTTATCTGAATTTTCCAAACTTTAAAGCCATTAAAGAGCTTAGTATTATTTTATCTTGTATTTATATATGTTCTCTCTGAAAGTTGATTGAAGTTACATAGTTTTTAAAAGTAAACATTGATATGTATTGTGTTTTGTTTCAGTGTGTTTTTGTTGGGGGAGGTATACCGATTTATGTATAGAATGGATAGGTAAGAAATCTCAGCAGCAGGAGACCAAGTAAAGGAATAGTCTTACTGTAGTTAATTTTGCTGCAGATAGAATATATTAAATAAAATCAAACCGATTGTAGCACCATTCATTGTTGGGTGAACATAGCAGAATCCAGACTGTAGAACTGTATCAAGAATTAGCTGCTACCAACAGGACCTTCAGGTGCTGCCAAAGATCTTGTGACGAGTAGTTGCAATAAGGCTCTGGCTTTGCCAGTTTTCCTGGGTGACTTTGGGTTATATCATTGAATCTCTGAATATCACCTCACCAGACTTTAGGGTCAACTGGGATAAGTTTATTATTATTATTATTTTATGAAGTGCATGGCAATTTTGGGAATAGCCTCTGGGGAGAGGACTATGGGTATAAGACTAGTAAAGTTTCAATTAAAAGCTTTATTTTGTTGTCAAGAAAAAACTAACTGAATTTAGTGTTGGAATTTAGCTTAAATTTTATTAACTCAAAGACTTTTTGCTAAATATGACACATTTTAACTTGATTTTTAGACATGACGCTTCTTAAGAAAGTATGATGTTCTGATATCATCATCTGTAAAGTTCTTAATATGCCATAGATCATTGTTCTTTAATTATCAATATGACCAGTTCTCTGGGCTCTGGAGGATAATTCTCAACATGCCTGTACAGGAATAAGAATGGATGGTTGTCTAAGTTTTGGTCAGAAAATAGTAACTTTGACTTCAGTTAAAATGCAGAGATGATAAGAGAAACTACAGGAAGTGTTTGGTCCATTGCTGATTTGCTTTTGGAAGGCAGTGAGCAAGTCAGTCAGAGTAGTTTTAGCTTAAAGGTAGAATCAAGGCACCGTGGTTCTGAAGGTATAAGGACATCTTGGTTTTCTGTATCTCCCTTCGCTGGTGTTTTCGCTAAAATGGCATTGGTAGCGACCAGGGGAGGAGAGTCACTGCTAATGTACAAAGGTACGTTTATTATGTTTGAGAGTAGAGATTATGTGTTATGCACCCAACACTGCACCTGATGCGTGGTGACCACTCAGTAAGTGTTTGAATGACACGTGTGAATGTGAGTGGACGGTGGCGGCTGGACAGGTAGAGGAGGGAAGCGCTGTATCCTTCTAGCCCAGCAAATTCATGAGTGATGTGCTCAGTTTGGGATGCACTCATTTGTATTGAGGTAAAGGCAACGAGGCTGTATATTTTTGAAGCTTATTGAAGTTTGAGCAATTTTAAATGGCTCTGTGAACTTGGGCAGGCTTCTGTTAGGCCACATAATTAGAGCCCTTCCATCCATACACCTAATCACTTGGTTAGACATTTGATTACATTATAGATTAAATCACATGGTTATATTAACCTATTTTGCCTTCCTTTTGAAGAAGTTTCTCAGGAAATACTACCTTTATATTCTTTTAATTTGTAATATCTAAATAAGTTAAATTAGAATTGAACTATTAAGTCTCTTTTAAGAAGTTAAATACTTTTTCTTTTTTTAAAGGCTTTGGAGGAAGGTGTGCCAGGCACGTCACACCTGTCCTAAGTCCTTTTGCCCACTATACTTAGTTTGGGCAGAAATGAAATACTTTTAATCACATAGATATAAATGCTCACTGTGAATTAAAACAATGTAGGAAGAAATGAAAATCCACCTAATTCCTCTCCTTTAAGGTCATCTTCTGTTTAGTTTCCTTCTGATTTTTTAAAATGTACCAAAGCTATATACTATATGTAAAATTTAACAAGAAAGGAGCATTTATGAACTGCTCTGAGAATTGATTTTTTACTCAGAAGAATTAAGCTTATGTCTAGACCCTAATATTATTAATGTCTTTTTTGACACTAGGGAAGAAACCCCTTTTTCTTGGAACCAGCAATAATTATCACAATTACCGACGGGAGCAAGCTGACTACTACCGGTGGAGTCCAGGACGAGGTAAGTTATCTTTGCATCCACGTGGATTCTGGAAACGCGGCTGAAAAGCCTTTATTTTTATGTGCACCTCAGGGTGTTGAATACCTTCCATAGACTGATCGCTTGATGCAGCCTAGAGCCATCTGTCTCCTAGTGCTCAGGGGCCTCCTCTGTTGTTTGGAGCCATAGTCTCTGCGTTTTCTTGAGTAGGAATCGCTTGTGTGAAGAAATTTGGAGCCTACCCACCCCAAGTATATGTGCATCTCTGAGTTTATGGGAGGGTGGCAGTTATCAGTTCGTACAATAAATTTAGTGAAATTCTTATTTTCAGGTTAAAAAAATGGAGGCAGCATTCTAATAATTGCTTCTCATGCTTCCGTGGGTGGTCAGGTGCACTCACTGTGGACACCACTAGGGGACAGCAAAGCCACGAGGGGGCGAGGCTGGGGGAAGGGAAGGTCCTCCGACATTTTTGTTCCAAGTCGAGGACTTATGATGGGAACCTCAGCTGTTCCCCACTAGCAGCACGCCGCAGCCCGGGTTGTGTGTGGTGTGATAGGGTGACTGCTAGCGGGTTATTTTAACTTTCAGCTGTTTTTATTGTGTGTGAACTGCTCCTGAACATTGTATTTTCTAACATATGTTATAGAAAGGAGATGGTTCAGACTACTCTTTACTGCTTGCATTGGCTTTAGAATCTTAATTCTCACTGTATATCCAAAGGGTTTGATGAAGTTGGAAAATTGCAGTTTTTAAGTTCAGCTGCTTTTAGCAAGACTTTATTTGGGATATTATGGAATGCAAATTGGACGTGGAGTCAGATTACGTGGGTTTTAGCCTGCCTTCAGCTACTTCCTAGCAGTGAGCTTTGCACGGTTCCCTTTTTTACATCTCTGATTTTATCTCTTGTCCGTGACACGGTGATTCTCGCCTTCCCTCATGGGGTTGTTGGGAGACTGCATGAAATGATGTGCGTGGAAGTGGCAGGCTGGAAAGAAAGGACATGTTTTACCACGAAGCACTGGAACCAAGAAAGAATTGTGATCGTCTGATATTGATTGGGTGATTCAGGTGATTATAGTCACCTGAAAGTACTTTGCTACCAGCAGGTTGGGAAGGTGTTCTTGTGGGCCAGGATCTCTCCACCCAGCCTATCCCTGCTCCCACAGTCAGTCCTCACACCTTGTCCATGTCCGTGGGTCATTCATACATGTTCTTAGACAAGTCCCTTCCCCTTCTCTCCACTTTGATCCTCCTTCCCTCTCCCGTCTGGCCGCTGTCCGTCTGTTCCATGTTTCCACGTCTTGGGTTCTATTTTGCTCGTTAGTTTATTTTTTTCATTAGATCCCTCTTTTAAGTGAGATCATACAGTATTTTCCTTTTGCTGCCTGGCTTGTTTCACTTAGCATAATACTCTCTAGTTCTATGCATGCTGTCATGACGGGTAGGAGTTCCTTCTTTTTCTTCTGCATAGCACTCCATTGTGTAAATGTTCCACAGTTTTTTGATCCGCTCATCCACTGATGGGCACGTAGGCTGTTTCCAGCACTTGGCTGTTGTAACTAGTGCTGTTACGAACATAGGGGTGCAGAGGTTCTTTTGAATTGGGGTTTCAGGATTCTTAGGGTATATTCCCAGCAGTGGAATCGCTGGGTCAAAGGCAGTTCCATTTTTAGTTTTTTGAGGTAACTCCATACTGTTTTCCATAGTGGCTGCCCCAGTCTGCATTCCCACCAGCAGTGCACCTGGGTTCCCGTTTCTCCGCATCCTCGCCAGCACTTGTTTGTTGATTTGTCGATGATGACGGTTCTGGCTGGTGTGAGGTGGTATCTCATTGTGGATTTTATTTACATCTCTGATGGCCAATGATGTTGAGCATGCCTTCATATGTCTATGAACCCTCTGTATGTCCTTCTTGGAGAAGTGTTTGTTCAGGTCCTTTGCCCATTTTTTGGTTGGATTGTTTGTCTTTCTGGTGTTCAGTCATATGAGTTCTTTATATATTTTGGAGACCAAACCCTTGTCTGATGTATCATTGGCAAATATGTTCTCCCATATGGTTGGTTCCCTTTTCATTTTGCTGATGTTTTCTTTAGCCATGCAGAAGCTTTTTAATTTGGTGTAGTCCCATTTGTTTATTCTTTCCTGTATTTCCCTTGCCCTAGGAGACATACCAGGAAAAATATTGCCATGTAGGATAGCTGAGATTTTAGTGCCTATGCTTTCTGCTAGGACTTTTATGGTGTCACAGCTTACATTTAAGTCTTTTATCCATTTTGAGTTTGTTCTAATGTGTAGTGTAAGTTGGTTGTCTAGTTTTATTTTTGTTCCTGTACCATTCCACTTCTCCCAATACCATTTGTTGAAGAGGCTCTTTTCACTCCAGTGTATTCTTCTGCCCCCTCTGTCAAATATTAATTGACCATAGAGACCCGGGTTGATTTCTGGGCTCTCTGTTCTGTCCCACTGATCTGTGTGTCTGTTCTTATGCCAGGACCAGGCTGCTTTGATCTCAGTGGCCTTGTAGTTTTATATCAGGTCTTGTGGTCCCTCCTACTTTATTTTTCTTTCTCAAAATTGCTGAGGCTATTTGGTTCCATATAAATTTTTGGATTATTTATTCCAGATCAGTGAAATATGCCATTGGTATTTTAATGGGGATTGTGTTGAATCTATAGATTGCTTTGGGTAGTATGGACATTTTGATGATGTTAATTCTTCCCATCCGTGAACATGGTATGTGCTTCCATTTATTTGTATCTTATTTAATTTCTTTCTTCAGGGTTCTGTAGTTTTCTGAGTACGGGTCTTTTACCTCCTTGGTTAAATTTATTCCTAGATACTTAATTTTTCTAGTTGCTATAGTAAATGGGATTATTTTCCCTAGTTTTTCCTTTTGATGGTTCATTGTTGGTGTACAAAAAATGCCGTTCTCAATATTGGCTTTTTACCCTTCATTTTGCCAAATTCACTTAATGGGTCGAGTAGTTTTTTGGTGGCGTCTATAGGGTTTTCTATGTCCACTATCTTGTCGTCTGCAAATAATGACAGTTTTACTTCCTCCTTCCCAGTTTGGATGCCTTTTATTTCTTTCTTGTCTGATTGCTGTGGCTAGGACTTCTAGTCTATGTTGAATAAGAGTCATGAAAGTGGGCACCCTTGTCTTGTTTCTCATCTGTAAGGGAAAAGCTCTTAGTCTTTGCCCATTGAGTATGATGTTGGTAGTGGGTTTCTTATATGTGGCCTTTATTATGTTGAGGTCTGCTCGCTCTATTCTCACTTTGCTGTGTTTTTATCATAAATGGGTGCTCACTTGTTTTAAGGCAAAGGTTTATTGCGGTTATGTATTTGGAACATAGGTCTATGAGTTGATGGTTTTAGAGTTTAGGAACGTCTTTGCTGCTATGCATGTTTGGTTCTCAGTGTCCCCTGTTAAGACTCATCTTCTGGGGCAGAGACAATGTACCCCAGATGTGCATATTGTTGAAGCTTATTTTTTGCTTAAATATTGTGAAATATTGGTTTGTTCTAGTCCAAATAATTATGTGATTCATTTCAAGGATTATGTGATTCAATTCAGAAAAAGCATAAAGATGCTTCTTGTTTCTCTGGTTTGTGTCTGTGCTTGTGTGTGTGTGGGTGTGCACATGTGTGCTGCATATGAGCTATATTGTTGTGATTTCTCCTAGTGAGTAGCAAACAGAATTTTGCCTTCATGCCTCTTTTTCTTCAGATCTTTTAACCTTTCTTTTGGGCAGAACTTGATTCTTTTTCAGATTTATTGAGTGAGTGAAAATGTCAGTAATTCTCACATTAGGTATGTGTGTATATGTTTTTGACTGCCTGTGGCTGCCATTGATGTGACCTGTTACTGTTTATGCAGTTGTGTGTTCCACCCATACGATCCATTTTGCTCCAGAGTTACATTGTCTTGCATGGTGTGTTATATCAGTTCTCTTAGTGCTGTTTTTCAGGAATAAGTGTTCCTGCTGCTTTAAAATCATCCTTACGGCCTATGAGGAAACTTAGAGCTCATCTAGTCATACTATTTATTTTATAAATGAGGAAATTGAGATCCAGGGAGGTAAAGTGGTTTGCTAAAGGTTATAACATTTGTTATTGTCAAAATGTGGATTAGAATTAATCTAAATTCCAAAGACATTCCAGCCCCTCCAGACCATTGCTTTTCTCCTGATGTATCGTCTACCTCTCTGATTCTGTTTTTGTGTGCTCTCAAAATTTACCTTCTTTTTACCTGATTTCCTTTTCATTCACCTCAGCTTTCTCTGCAGTTGTGATGAAGTAATATGTTCCTGTTCACTCAGTGGACCTGGAATGACTGTGATGCAGGGCAGTGGGGATAACCAAGATGAATGGGGTGGATTTCCAGGACTCAAGTTCACAGTCTTACGGGGGAGATTGCCTATCAAATGGCCTCAGGAATGCTAAAGTAGCGATACATACTAACTGTACCGAAGCACTAACAGGGGAGGCGAGGGTTAATATTACCTGTCTTGTGTGTGTGTCGAATTCTGTGTAATGTGAAGTTTCATAGTCACTTAATTTTGATTAGATTCCAGGGTCTTAAATTCCAGGGTCTTGTGGATGATTTGGAAGAGGATGTGGATTATAGTTTATATTTGTGCAATTTATAAAGAAGCCTGGTATGAAGTTATTTTAAGCCTAGAAAATAGTTAATGGAAAAACTTGGTGCCATATTGTCTCTTGACCTGGTTAAGTTTATACTGGCCAGAATAACCCCATTTCTTATAACTTGTTTGTCAAAATAATGTAGGGATACTGTTTCCTCTGTGACTGCTCATCCCGTGGCAGCCTGTTAGGGTTTAGGGGAGTGGCAGCTTTAGATGTGGACAATAATCTTGAGCTGTGTTTGATCATTTTACTTTAGTCCATGACTTTATTAACTTTTTGGCCTCGTGTAATGAAGTCCAGGCCATTGTTTGAGGTGTCATGGGTGTGTTTCTAGTGAAGCATTTTTGAAAACTCTCTGGGACTTTTGGTAACTGTGCTGGAAAAGTATATGTGTATTTTTTAAATACTTTTTTCTTTTTAAATGTAGCTATTTGATAAAATTGGTTATTTGCAATGTTTTTGGTTGTGAGGAGTTAGATGGGACTTCAAATTCTGGTACGTGAGAAAACTATACAGTTTACCTCTACAGTAGTAATCTTTTGATGTTGATAAATATACTTGTGGTCAAATAATCATAGTACCCTTTACTGATGTGTCAGATGTTTTGGTAGAACTCACCAAATTATAATCAGAGCTGTTGTAAAACATATTTTTCTTGTCTTTGTTTCCTATAATAACGTAATCCTCGCTGGTCCTGTTTTGCAATGGAAAGCTATTTTGTACTTAGGATTCCAGAAACACGTGGCTTACTATATTGCTCAATAAAGCGGCCAGAAGAAACCCGGCCAATACCTTCTTGGTGATGAATGACATTCCAGGAAGTGTAGCAGTTATTTTTCTCTTCCTTGAAAGTGCCAATAGTAGTATTATCTTTCAAATATGAGATTTCTGTATGCTGAAGAATCTTTCTGCATCTCTATCAATGTTATAATTGCACTGGAAGCTAACATTTTAAAGAAGTTATTTGCATTAAAAAAACCCTGTTTTTGACATTAAAAGTCTTGCCTTTAATGAGCTTTCCCAGCTTTTTAAGACAAACTAGGACACCTGCTTTTATAACTTCTTGACAGATGTTCAGAAAGGGCATGTGTTTGTAGAAAAGGGGTGTCTGAGTAGTCTCCGCTCTGGTCCAGGCAGCTGTAAATTAGCGTCTTCCAGCTTCTCAGTTCTCAGAGGTTGGCGCGGGTCTCGTCAGACCCCGAGATGTTGATTGGTGTTGGTGATTTTCCTGGATCATGCTGGGCAACGTAAATAGTTCTACCTTTTACAAGATACTCTGTCATAAACTATAATTATGGTTTGCGTTTAACTCTTCATGCTCTGTACTGATTAAAAGGACAATACCACATTTATTAGGATCTGTTTCTAGGGTCTGAGATAGTTCAGATATGACATCTCTCTTCCCCCCCAAAGATTTTATTTCACTAATAATATGTGCCAACAGCTGTCAAAACTGTTTGAATTGTGTCAGTAAAGACTTTGAAATGCATATTTAAAGTAGTTTTTTCCCCAGTATTCCTAGAATTTTGGAGTACTTTTTCTGTCTTTTTTCTTTTTTAAAAAGACCAGTAAGGAATCCTGAGGGGTGTCGTTGCAGTGTGATGGAGTGTGTCAGACAGACCTGGTGGAAGTGTGCTCCTGCACTTCTGTGTGTCCTTCTTCATAGCGGCACCTTTTCACGCTGACTCCACTAGGGGCTCAGTATGACGCCCCCCCGCCCCCTCGCAAAGCAGGAGCCTTACATTTATTCTACACTCTTAAACCTACGTCACTTTAACAACATATGTATACAGTACCGTGAAATCCCGCGATATAGCGAAAATTCCGCAATAAATAATTAAATATAATCTTTTTAAAAATCCCGAGACACAGTGAGGCTGCGATAAGTGAACCTCGATATAGAGAGGGACTGCTGTAATCAAGATCAGCTCCTGTCTTCCTGATCTGTGATTCAGATGTTCTCACATGTGTGCAGCCTTACTCTTTATGGGCATCTCTATCAACACAACTTTTCAGGAACATTTAGTAAGAATTTGTTGGATGCAGATTATTTTTTTAACCCATATTTTTGTCCCTGTTCTGCCAACGCCTGATTTATTACTTCTGTTGTACTATAGAAAAGTATATATCTGCAGTTATAAGTATATTGAAAATATGCATAATAAAAATGCATAATTAAAAGAAGTTGATGGGCCCTGGCTGGTGTGGCTCAGTGAATTGAGTGCTGAGCGCCTATGACCTGAAAGGTTGCCGGTTCGATTCCCAGCCAGGGCATGTGCCCGGGTTGTGGGCCAGGTCCAAGAGGCACATGATCCATGTATCTCTCATACATGGGTATTTCTCTCCCTCTTTCTCTCTCCTTCCCCTCTGTCTAAAAATAAATAAATAAAATCTTCAAAAAAGTTGATGAAATATTTCAGTTTAATACCTATAGTGGATTTCCAGCAATTCACATTTGCAATACTCTTATTTCAAGGTCATGTGTAAGGGAATGTTCTTAAGGATTACCTCATGACAAACACTATAATAGAATAATTAAAAAGAAATGCTAGCTGATTACTCTTTAATGAAGCTGTATGGCAAGAATAACTAATTAGTCTCTAGAACTCTGTGGTAAGATACATCAGAATTATTTTTATTCAGAGGGTGAAGCCTCTCTACCCTGTGTGTATCAGCCTGTCAGAACCAGTAAGCCACGAGACACACTGTCCATGTGAGGAAAGTTTCTGGTAGAGACATTTGTTACTCTTTCAATTCTAGCTCTTCCCCATATAAACTACTCTGACATTTAGAACAGTAGTTTTCAGATGGCTGCATCAAAATCACCTAAGGTGTTTTATAAAATGCACGGGACTCAGCTCCAGTTGTGGAAATTTTGGTTCAGTTGATCGGGGCAGGGACCTGGGCGTCTGTACATTTTGAAGTGTCCCCGCTGATTCAGACGCAGAGATTTGGAAGCCATCGTTTTAGAGCACAGCATAACGACAAGTGTATTTTAAATCTACAAAAAAAAAATACACATGAAAATGAATAACAAAACAAGTTAAAACTTGACTTACGAGGCCATCAAAATATTTTAAGATGAAAATTAATTCTTGACCTTTAGAATTGTTAAACTTGGGAATGCGCTTCCAAGGGATATGGAATAGGCCCTCTGTAAAATGTGGTTGGTCTGATTCAGAACGCATTATTGGACAGCCTTGAAGTAGTACCCTCTGTGCCGACTGCGGTCTGTAGTTACTGCTTGCGGCTTGCAGTATTGAGGGTGACCCTTCAACCCCGAGTATGAGGTGGGGTAGAGGAGGAGAGGGTGAGAAAGGGGAGTGCTTTGTTCATATTATCTATCACGTGCTTGCTCCCCGTGGCTTCGGGATGTTTATCCAAAGGAATACATGGTATTCTGTTATCCTTATTGCTCTTTAATTCCTGGCTGGATGTCCGTAACTAACATTATTTAAAATATATATGTCCTTATTTCACCCAGGTGAGGGCAGCTTGTAAAGAATTAGTGATCGTTACACTTAATCTTTGCTTTCTGGAGAGTTGCTGCTACAATACCCTTTCATAACAAGTTGTTCTGATTTTGAATTCTTAAAAGTATATTTAGATTAATTCAGCAATGATTTTTCTTGAGATGCATAGTAACTGGTTGTGTATAAGAACTGGGGCACGGCCTTTATATTTAGTATTACTGGGTTCTAGGTACCAGGAACGCAGAGGTGGAATTAAGCAAGACTTGCCGCTAAAAACCCCTGCTTACTGCCTGGGGTTACGCAAGTAAACACGCGTTGGTAATATTGCATGTGAGATGGATCTCACGGCCTAAGTAAGCAAGGCCCTGAGAGCGCGTGGTTTTGAGGGGCGAGTCAAGAATTGAGCCACGACAGTTCAGGAGGGGGCACGGGGCAGAGGTATGAAGGCGTGAGTGTCGTGGGCCGGGCAGCTGAACTGGGTGAGAGGCTATGGAGACGGGTAGGTGGGGGGGCAAGTGCGGGAAACGCAGATAGGGGCCGCGGGATCGCACCCTGAGGCCACGGTCTGAATCCGTTTAACACGTACAGAGGAGCTGTTGGGTGTGGGAACCAGGTGGGTCACGTGAGCAGCTTTGCATTGTAATCATCTCATGCTGCCGGCAAGGTGCAAGAAGGTAAGAGACTGAAGGAGGGTAAACTGGAGGGATAGCAAAGTGCATGCATCAGGTGAGCAAAGCACAGGGCTGAGCTAAAACTAAGCCCGTGCTGGACCGGACGGCAGAGATGTGCGCACTTCTGTGGGTGAGCGAGTCCGGTCCTTAAGGGTGGCAGGAGGAGGAGAAAGCCGTGTTTGACGGGGGTTTGGGACCCAGGGTCTAGGCTGGGGCCTCAGGGTTCTGCGGGTTTCCTAAGCTTTTATCCAGACGTTGTCCAGCTGTGTGTAAGCACATTTTTCCCAGGGTCGTACGCTGATAGGCTTAATCCTACTCTGACGAGTGACAACAACAAAAGGGACAGGCAGTGGTGTTCTGAGGTTTCCGACTTGGTGTGTTGCCTGAACGGGGGGTGTTAGACAAGTAGTAGAAAGGACTATAAAATAAACCATAAAGTATCAGCGTACAGATGTTGTAAAGGAGTTGTGAGCCGACTTTTGAAACAGTAACTTCACAGATGGTTTTTCCTTGCCTTTTAACGTCATGTTTTAGAAAAACTTTTGTATTTACAAACAGAAATAAGTAGAATTTTGTCTCCGATTCCCAGTAGTTAGGATTTTTATTTTGAAGCAGATTAAATAAACCTTTAGTTATCTTGTTGTTTATTTATCAGATCTTTTAAGTTTTTGAACTTAAGGCCATAGTGATGTGAAAGTTTAAAACTGTTGACTTCAAACAAGCATGAAGGCTGGGATTCAGAGCACTGGGGTAAGAGCTTTGTGTGCGTGGGTGACACCTGTGCTGGTGTCAGGTCAGTCAGAGGCTGCGAGACCCATTCCTCTGTTTATTCGAATGTATCATAATTTAAGGGGGGGGAGGAGAGGCGCGTGTACCCCCTCTCTGCAGTCCGACCCGTCCTGTCCTCCTGTCCCCACTAGGCACGTTACCTTACCTTCTCTCCTAAGTGCCAAAGGCCCCTGCTTTTGCTTCTGTAACTTGTTTCCTGAATCCATTTCTTTTACGGCTCACTTCTTCTGCCTCTGACTTTCTAAAAAAAAAAGTAGTAGCAGATTGTCCTTAACTGAATTGGCAGTTTTCTGCGAATCGAAGTCAGTTAGCGTTGGCCTGTTAGGTGTATTTCATGCCTCTCTAAATCAGATGACGATTTGAGCAGGAGGGAGTTGAGGACTTGGGCTCACCGAAACCTTAGGCCGCAGGGCATTTGTCAAAACCTTCCTTATACTTACTTAGCTGTGTTCCACAAATAGTTGTTTTACGTAATTTCCACTTCCAGTTCTCTTCGGATGTAATACAATGGATTTTAAATAGTTTGGATTTGTGTATTAGGAATAAACTGCAGTGACCGGAAGATGGTGAAACTATGATTTTTACGTCAAGGCAAGGCCACATTGTGACGTAGACAAGGCTGTTTTGGTTCCCTCTTCCCCAGCTTTGCCCCACGCTCTGCCTTTTCGGCTTGAATTACTGATCCCCCCGCCCCCCTTTGTTTTGTTGGTTGTGGTTTTGATGTTTTTTTTCCTTTCAGCTAAAGGAGCAGCTGAGTGGCTCTCAAGAAGTGCCAAAGTGCACTGACGGTCTCACGGGGAGGGTCGTGACTCCGGGACACAGGGCCCACCTGACCCTGGGTGTCACTTCAAGCAGTCAGACCGTGGGGAAAAGCCTTGTCTAAGGGCTGGCCTTCCTCAGACTGGTGCTAGTCCTCTCGGGAGGCCTCAGGAAAGCCTTGAAGGTGAGCAGAGTAGAGTGTAGTTCTCTCTGGGGGCTGTGACTCTGTTGGAGGCGGATTCGGCGTGGAATGATGTCCCTGACCTGACAAACCCAGGGTCAGTCAGTAAATTAACTCGAGTTTATACGTTTGTTGATGACGGTCAGACCCCATCTTCTGAGTTATTAGAAACCACCCTCCTTACCTTCAGATCTTTATGAAGGGAGGGATTTGATGTTTCCTGGGCCCTTCAGAAGCTGAGGTTAAAACACAGCCATCTTTGTGGCTGTTCAGATTCATGTAGTTCATGCTTCGTTGCATTCAACTGAAGGAGGAGTGGAACTGCCTGCATCATTTAAATAATATTTTTAGCCCTAAGAAAGATTCTTTAGAGATGTTTTAAGCAATCTGGTTTGGAAAAAGTTTAATTTGAGGCCTCTCTCTCTGTGCTTTAAGCACTCACAGGACTCAATTGTTCATATAAGCTTTATTGCTAAAATTTCAAACTCTAAAACCTGTCCTAAGACCTACTAGGGTTTTTTTTTTTTATTGAGTCACCAGTATTAGGAAAAACAATAATATGGGCATGCACCATCCTCAGTGTATGTGCACTTTCACATGTAGAAATTATATATGTCACTGCTGTATCAATATTAGAAAACATGCAAAAAATTTACAAAAATGAGGTGAAAAAACGTATACAAAGGAGGTTCTGATGTTTTCTTCCTCCACACCGTGCGTTATGGTGTGTGCTGGGGTTGGCAAACAGTTCTGAAAGGGCCGCAGAGTGGTCCTGGAGGCTTTCAGCCCACGTGGCCTCTGTTGGAGCCCCTGAACCCCACCGCACGGCAGAAGCGGCCACACGCAGCATTTTAAACTAAGGAGCGCGCCTGTCTTTGATGAAAGCGTATTTGCCAACACACGCCGTGGGCTGGATTCGGCAGGCGGGCCATAGTTTGCTGACCCCTGGGGTACATATACGGTTTTGTAGGCCACTTGCCCGGACCTTGAAATTGTGTTCTACCGCTGGTGTTGGGTCCCTGTCCCAGCAGTTTCAGGGTGTGCTTGGTCTTCCTTAACGAACTGACGGAGCAGAGCGCTCGTTGTCAGGATGTGTTCAGCTTAGTGGAACAAATCCTACGGGAACGCCGGGGAGTCAGACACAAGTTGCTGAGGTCATGAGTTTGAAAGCGGGGGAAACAGTCACGGAGCGGCGTGCAAAGTGATATGACCCGCACGCGCTGCTGAGAGAGTGAGGCCAGCGATGGGAAATGATGTCTCCTCTCGGGCTTGGAAAGATCAAGGCAAGTTTGTGATGTAGATGGACACACAGGCACACAGGTGCTCGGGGAGACCGTGGGGACTGTGTGTCCCTCAGTCCTGGTGGCTGGCAGAGTGTGCAGGGAAGGAGCAGCAGGAAACGAGGGTGCCCAGGTGGTCGTGGCCCGTCGTGTACCCTCTTCCAGAGAGCTCAGACTTGCCCTTACAGGGGACGCTGACCCTGGAAGAGACTTTAGTAGAGGAGAAATCATTAGGTTTAGGTTTTAGAAAGCTAGTGGCAGTAGTGGGGAATATACAATAAGTAGATGTTTTTGGCAACTCACTTTTATTTTACCTCCTTATAAAAGAGGACACAATTTTTTGTGAGTCGTTTTATATCAGACATAAAGAAAGAAACTTGGACCACTATTTAGCAATAAAGAAGAACGATCTGCTGATACGCTGCCCACAGATGGATCCCTAAAACGCGGTGCTAGATACAAAGGCCCACGGGTCCTGGGATGCATACTGCATGATGCCGTTTGTGGGGTGTTCACGAAGTAGGGGGGTGGTTGCCAGGGAGTGGGCTGGGGACTGACTGCACATGGGCGGGAGGGGTCCTTCTGGGGTGTGGGAACCGTTCTAAAACTAGATGGTGGTGATGCCTTTAATGCACACGCAGTGACTCTGACCACATATTTTCTGCTAAACAAATTCACACACAGTTAAGTCTTTTAAGGATTTTGAAAAGTAGGAATGATATTTTTTTAGGATATTGGTTCAGCTGCTATAATTGGGACAAAAGCAATAATGGCTTAAAGTAGATGGAAATCTTCATTCTTCTGTCACATCAGAGACCGAGCCCCCAGGCTCCTTCTGCTGTGTTGCTCTGCCTTTGCTTTTACCTGAGTGGTTGCTGCTGGTCTGACAACGTTTCCTAGTTTAACACTACGACTGAATTTCAGCTTGTGGGAGGGAGTACAGAGTGGGGAGGACAGGCAAGTAAATGACTGTGAATAAGAATTAAAAGTATTTCCAAGTATCCTTTGTAATGAAGCCACCCTGGTGCTTCCATTTTGCTATGCTGTCTTAAGTAGAGAGCAGGATACACAATTATCTTTCTACAGTTTAAGGCTAGCACTCTCACACGCGTGTGTGTGTGTGTGTGCGCGCGCATTAGATCACCTAGTGTACAATAGTGCAAATAAAGGCAGTTGTTCATTGCCAGATTTTGGAGGTGAGAGGTAAAATTTTCAAAGGTATGAGATGGTATTATGATTGTTTTATCAATTATGAAGAACTTTTATTAAGGAGTCAAACATCTGCCCAAACCTAGCCTTTTAAAGGGAAACAACTAGGAATGTTTTTTTAGCCTCTAGTAATTTATGATTGAAATAAAGAAAATACAAAAGCATTCTAAAGTTTATCAAATAAAAACCCAAATGAAATACTAGTAGTCTTTGATATATCTTGAAATTACACTTCAAACTAAAAGTGCCAAAGAGGTCAAGATCATAAGCACAGGCTGTAAAATATGACTGATGTTCTGCTTAACCTCTCATGGCCAAAAGGGATCCAGAAGATGCTCTAGACCTAGTGCGGGGGAGGCCTAGACTCAGAGTCTGTGGCGCTGGAGTTGTGTGGGACTCTGGGGTACAGAAGAAAGAGCTATGTAGCTGTGTGGGTCATAGATGTGCTGTTGTTGGGGGAAAATGTGTGTACATTTAATGTTAAATGTTGGGGAAGCAAAGAAATATTTTACATTTCTACACCTTAGACTGAGCTATAGGTAATAGGTATGTTGGAGGATTAATAAGATGATTCAGTGTAGGATGTCTAATGGAAACTCTTAACTTTAACATCATTTGGGGCAATATTTGGTATGAGCAAGAAGTCTTAAAACTTCTTTCTCTTTTTACTTTAAATTATCAAGAAAAGGTTATTGTTATTTTTATGGGCCGTAATCTGTTTCTAGCAGACATGGACAGACAGAACACATGTAGGGTTTGTTGATATATTTCTGTGCTTGAAGCGGTAAGTGCCCTCAGTTACATAGAAAGTAATGGCCCTTAAAATGATGCATGATGCTTCTACTCTGTTTTTATCTTTCAAGCTTTTTTACCAGTGTGCTTTAAATGAACTTACTGACCTAACACTTTATAACTTATTCCAGTTTAAATGTTTTTGTTATTCTGAATAACTTTGGATTTTTAAAAAATAATTATATGTAGTTATACATTAGAATTGATAACATTATTGTACTTCTTTTAAGAAAAAATACTATTCTAGTGTGTATGTATTTGGAACTGAGCATTGTAGTTTTTTTTAAAGACATGCTTCATATGTTACAGTACCTTGTTATCCCTTGAACATGTTAAATCATCACAGAGGTAGAGAAAGCATCACCGCCTGAAGACACACATACTGTATTTTTTCTCTGTAATTGTCTTTGGTATCAGTCCCTTCGCTTTGCTTTTATTAATCTGTTTGTTCCTGTTATTCCTAGTGCTTTAGCTGTCAGTTACACTGGTGCTTTTTAAAAACTATTACATTAGCTCCCTGGCTTGTCTTGAGTGTCCTTCCGTCTGTCATACCGCGGCAGTGGTTACTTTAAAGCAGGCCACCTGAGTGTATGTTTCTGCTGCCCACAGTGTTTCATTGCCTCCATTGTCCTTAGTGCCCTCCACAGCCTGGCCAGTCCCCGTATTTATCCATCTGTTTAGTTACTTAGCGTATTTATTGGGTTTCTCTTACGAACCAGGCGCTGTACTAGGCTCTAAGAGTCAATGACGAGCGAGAACAAGCAGGAGCTCTGCCTCGATGGCTCTGGTTTAAACAAGACCAGATTAATAAGAGTATCACATCGATGACAGTGAAGTTGAAATGACGACAATGCCCACAGCTGGGAGAGCTCCCAGTGAGGGTGCACTGGATTTAGCCGGGGGGCCGTGGAGGCTCAGGCCTAAATAGCTGAGAGGGACTTACCCCACAGAAAGGAGGGGGACAGTCACACCAGGCCGTACAGAGGAGCTTTCCCCAAAGGGAGTGTGTTTGAGAAGGAGGGGCTGGGAGAAGGCTGAAGGGACTTGGAGCCTACGGAAGTGAGGCATGCTAAGGAGTGTTAGGGTGCAAAAGCAGGGGTTCTATCTGGAGGCCGGAGTGCAGGAGAGGGAGACCAGCAAATGCTGGACGACTAGTCAGGCATTGTTGTGTTGGCTGGGAGCTTGGTGGGGGCAGAAGAAACAGAAACAAGCGCATTTCGAGGGAGACTTAGGAGGTTAAATCAACCACGTTTGCTGGCACATCTTGCATTGGGGTTATAAGGAAAAGGAAGATGGTTTCTTACAAAACTGGATAGATTATGGTGCCATTCGCCGCGGCAGGAGATGTTGTAAGAGGACCATTTTGGCAGAGGAAAATCTTGAGTTCAGTTTTGAACCTGTCAGAGGTACTTTAGAGCCATTCAAAAGGGAATAGTATTTGACACTCCGAAGGAAGATCTAGGCTGGATGTGCAGCCTCTTTAATTACCTGAGCACAGATATACCTGGGGCTGTGGGTAGACGGGATGAGGGGTTAGGGCGTAAACTGGCCAAGGCTTCAGCCTGACCCTTGCGGACTTGCAGTACATAGGGGCTGGGCATTACAGGTTGCGGGGCGGGGGTGGGGGAGGTGGAGTACAGAGAGGAGGAAAACCATGATAGCATTTCAGCATGAAAGCCGAAGGGAGAGTGTCTTTCTAAAAAGTGGTACATAGTTTTGAATGCCCCTGGGAAGCTGAATCTGAAAAATCGACTCGTTTTTGTGACTCCTTTAGTTACGTATTTCGGGGTAACAAACCATCCTAAGCCTTGGTGGCTTAAAACAACCACAGTTTATTATTTCTCAGGGTTCTGTGGGCTGGCTTCATTCAGCTGGGGCTTAGCTGGGGCTGGAACATCCAGGCTGGCTTTACATACCTGTCTGGGCATCGGTGCCCGCTGCTACCTGGCTTCTTGTCCCTGTAGCTTCTGTCTCTCTGTGGGGTCTGTCGTCAGTCACTCCAGTTCAAGCTTCTTTACATGGGGGCTGCTTCCTAAAAGGGGGGGACAGCGAAGCTGCGAGGCGTGTTGAGACTTAGGCCTGGAACTCTTGAACCACACTGTCATCCAGCGCAGTGACCAGAAAACGGTCATTATAGCTTGTGGTGGGAGTTACTGTAGCGGAGTGGGAAGACTAGGCAGTGACCAGCAGATGAAGAAAAGTTCATTGTCATCCCTCCATATTTCCTTTAAACTTGACCCGAGATAGGCTGCTGAGTTCCTGAATGATCCCAGTTTCCTCCTTACACGCCCCCTTTCCCTGAATGTGAGCCCTCTGTCCTCCCTATAAACCCCTACCCGTCCTGACATGCAGGCTTTCTTAACGTCGTCAGTTTCTCTTCTTTGTGCTCGATTCTCCAGCAGTCCTGAATTTTAATTTAGTTTTCATCCCAGTGTTCATTCTGCATATTTCCTCTTAACCTGTAAGTTTCTAGATTAAAAAGTGTTCATTCTTCAGTCTTATTCAGATGATGCTTCCTCCGTGAGGGCTCCCTGATTCATCCCTCAGATAATCCCTTATTCCTCTGTACCTCATGCAGCTTTTACTGTTGTCTGTATCATATAACATATTTCAATTATTTTACATGTTCTTGAAGGTATGAAGTTACAGTGTCTCATGCGTTGCCTTTTATTAAATAGTTCCTATGTTATAGCCTGATTTGTGATCCCCATTCTTATTTTTAAAAAAGGCCTCAAATGATAACAGTTAAAAATTGAATATTAATAATGACCTAATTACTTCTCTGATACTGTGCCAAGTGCATTAAACTATAAAGAAAAGTGATGGCTTGGTGTGTGAGGTAAAAAAATTTTGCAAAAATTTATGGTCATGTTCTTCTCATCTCTGAATAAGGGAAGAATTTATGAGGTTTTATCTTCTGTGTGGGCCTTAGAGAAGTGTGTCCATATGTAAATCGTCATTAGGGCTGTTGTACACGGAATTAGACGTAGTCGTCGTTATGGGTCCGACATAGGGAAAGGTGGTTTCTCACTCGCTGTTCCAGGGGTCAGGCAGGTTTTGCGGCTCATGTCTGTGTCCTCTGTGTGCACGCACACCAGGGCCATGGTGATGAGCTGCTTACACACGCAGGGACAGAATGACACTCCCAGCTCTTGGAGGCAAGACTGTTTGGTTCTGTGACGTTCTGGTAATGTTTCACAGACATCAGCATGGAAGCCATGCGTGTGTGTGTCTTGAGTCCACATCTGCCTGCGTGGGGGGACGAGGAGGGTACAGCTCTGGTGGGCGGGGCGCAGGGGAGCTTGTGCTCTGATTGTAGCCCTCTGCGCTCTCACTCAACGTACTTTCCTTAGCTGTGGGATGGGAGGGGCCTTACTTATTCTCTCATTTGACAAATACCCACACTATCTGTGGTGGGAACACAGAAGAGAATCAGATTCCTCTCCTTGCCCTCTTTCAAAATGGTCTGATAGGCAGCCAGATAATAATAGGTCATTAAAACAAGGTGGGAAGTATGATTACTAAAAGGTGTATTACTCAGCCCTGGCCGGGTAGCCTGGTTGGTTAGAGCACCATCCTGATAGGCCAAGGTTGTGGGATCGATCCCCAGTCAGAGCACATACAAGAATCAACCAACGAATGCATCAGTACATGTGGAACAACAAATCGCTGTTTCTCTCTCTCTCTCTCTCAAGTCAAAAATAACGTTTTTTTTTTTAAAAGGACGTATAATTTGAATTTCTTCCCTAGTAGATAAGTTGGCAGAACGTCCAGGTACCAGGGGCACCTCCTAAGTGCTGGTGCAGGTCAGTCAACCCTGACTCTGGTGACGGCTGGGCCTGGCGTGGCGACTGCTCAGGAGTCGGTCAGGGTGCGCGCCAGCAGGAGCCCGTTGGTCCCCGGGCTAAGATGTTTGAAAAATTAATTTCTTAATATTCTCTGCTGTTAGCTGACTTTTATTTATTTTTTACATTTTGCAAGCTTAAAAAATAAGTAACATTGTATGAGAATTCCCATTAGTTGAGGTTTTATAATAGTTTCTCTTAAAGTGAACTAGCTAGAGTAGTATCTTAAATCTTGTTTGGCTTGATGTAATCCTTATGGTGAGTGCACAGTGAATAACTAAATAATTAAAATTTAAATTGAGCCTTAGTCCGTTCTTAGCAGAGTCACATGTAATTAGGGTCTGAACTATAACCAAACATAAAACAATCAAATAAAGGGGAAATTGCACTTTTATATGTACTGCAGGTTTGAGCATAACTAATGATAGGTTTTCACCGACCTAATCTGCCCTTTGTTTCTTATTCCAATGGAGAGAAAAAAACTACTCTTTTTTAAAATAAGAAGTTCAAGAAAGACTTAAAGGTGAAAGGGCAGTGAGCTAGACCTCCAGAGGAAAGAAGGGAAAGTAGGGCAATCTTCCTAAATTTAAATTGTGGTTACATTTCCTTTTTTGTTAGCTGTTAAGATAATTGCTTAAGATATCTGGACTGGTGGCATCAATAAAATTAATCATTTAAAATAATATAGAAAAACCTCAATTGTGTTCAATTGAAAATAAAACTTTATTAGTATAAACAGTAATTTTCTTTGCTTATTAGTGCATTTAGACTGAAGCTTTTCTAAGTATAATCTTATGAAAACCCTAATGAAGACCAATAATAGGATTACGGGAAAATTATTATATTATTGAATTACACATGACTTACCCAATTCTTAAAATTCTCAGTCTTCCTTTGATGCTCTAAACTTGATTGTAGCAGAGGTTATTTGAGCATGTATTCTCCAAACAGAAGTCTCCTGGCATACGATCCTATATTGTAACTTATCTCTAAAATGGGGAGAATAATAGTACCTCATCATTGTTTTGTTATTAATATTGTATGAGAAGATCATAGAACGGTGCTTAGCATGTGGTAGGGACTCCGTATGCTAGCTGCTGTTGTTTATTTTTATTGTTGTTATTGCCCATGTACCTGAGAGTGGGAAGAGACCAGCACGGGGGGGAAGTGTGTTCCTGCCTCTTGTTATTGGATAAAAGAGTAACTGGGGGGAAAAGCATAGGACTGTGCTTTATAAAAACAAATAAGCAATCTAAAATGTTTGTAACATTAAAATTACTAGATTGGTTCAGAAGTCGGTGATTTAAAATTTTTTTGTCAGTCATTTTTATAATTTAAGAGAATTAGTTTCTTTTTATATTAATATCTAAACACTTGATTTTTAAAAAGGCAGAATATGGTTTCACTAATGGTTGGGCATTGTTTAAGAATACATAATCAGGGGCCGGAGTACCTGGGTCTCAGTTTCGGGCCCTCCCCATTTACCACGGACCTTCCAGCAGGTCACTCAGCTGTCTGCCTCCGTTTTTAGCCTTTGCAAGTGGGAATTACAGTGGTGCCTGTGGAATGACTGAATCAGTGTGTGTAAAGGGTTTAGAACAATGTCTTCCATGTAATGGGAAGCGTGTGGTTGTTGCTGGTGACTGATGTTTTAGCCTTACAGTGGGACCATGCTTCTCAAACGTAATTCATTCCGGAAGGCTGTTTGAGAAGTGATTTGTTTGGAAACTGGATCATTTTTTCCCATTAGAAATCATGTAAATTGAATTAATCCATTCCAGACCCCCCAAGTGATTCCATTGTAATCTTTCTTATACACAGTACATGTCTAATTAATGTTTAATCTATAAATAAACACTTTGAAAACAAAAAGGACGAAGGATGTAAATTTAACAGAGAGGAAATGAGATTCCAGCAAACCGGTGAGAGTTCGTGTCCGCACTGAAACTTCCCTTTGTTGGGAGCCGCTGGTGACTGTGCGTGGAGAGGAGGGATGGAGGGATGTTACTGTTTGAAAGCGGGGCTCCCCTTCCCTGAAAACCCAGGTAGCTGTTCTTGCAGGGTTCTTTCTCTCTTCTGTCTCTGCTCCCCAGAACTTGCTCCAGGCTCCCGGGCCTCTGTCTCACTAAACACCTATCCAGTGGTGTGTGTTTTTGCCGGAAGTGAAACACTGCATTGTCATTGAAGAAGTTGATCGTGGGGTTTGCTACTTCTTTATCAGGGTGATGTTTCTCGGTGAACTTTGCCTTTCTGCCCATTCCCCAAGCATTCCCTTGATTAGTGAAGTAGGAATGTCCTCCCTCCCCTTTGCCTCTGAGGAGGATCGCTCAGCTGCCATCTGTTGCTGGTCCCTCTGATGGTCTTGGAGTTCCTTGGGGCTCAGCTCAGTGCTGTGGGCCTCTCCCAGCTCCTCCCCATCCTCATCACCCACCTCCTGGCCCGCGAACTTGCCCAGAGGCACAGTGGCCTCCACAACAGACACAGACTCATCTCCAAAGCCCTTAAAGTCTTGTCACAGTGGACTGTGGCTGCAGTGTCTTTCAGGCTGAGTACGTGGTCCTGGAAGACACCCCCCACCGTGCTTTGTCTGTGAGCCTCAAGCAAGTGAGGACAGGAAAATGTTCCTTCTCCAGCTCCCGGAGGGTTAAATTAGTTTCAGAGGTCACCTAAGCACCCCTGAGACAGTGCCTTCGGGTAGAGTTGCTTAAGATTAGAAGTGACCTGCTGCCTGAGAGGGGTTGGGGTCGGTGGCCAGAACCTCACCGTGACGAAGCTGTCCTCCTCCTCCAGGAGGGCCTCCAAGCCGGGAGGGCGGACAGAGCACTGTCCTTACAGGAAGTGCCTGGAGTTGTTTTCCCCCCGAGGCATTTCTTCACCCTTGGGGCAAACACATCCTGAATCCACTCAAGAAGACATAGCCTGGCTGTCCGAGCTGTGCTCTTAGCTCTCACATCACGTTCCTCTTGTTTTCCATGACAGCGCGCTTGACAACGCATGGTTTTCAGAATGGTAGACGGGGAGAGGCTTCCTCGAGTTCCCACCCAGCAATGACATCCGCCTGTCCTTCCGCGGCTGGTGTCCTGGCAGTGAGTTCTCCTCGCGGGGGATGTAGGGCCCCTGGCATTTCCTACCAGAAGTGGCCTGTCTCAGTGCAGCTGAACACTTGATGGGGAACACATCCCTTGGCCTCTGTCTGTTCCCGAAATCCTGCCACGAAATCTGCACAGCTCCTCAGTTCGAACTGGCAGCCTCCCCACGCCTCCCTGCCCTGTGACTGCGGCTTCTTTTCTTAAGTTTATGGGACCACCCTCTACTAGCCTCAGGGGAGTCCCTTCCAGCCCGTTTCGCTGGCTAACCGCTTCTTGTTCACGCAAATCAGCCACCATTTCTCCGCCGCTTCATTTGTCTGTGAGCATTGTCTCGTGAGCACGCGCACACCCGTGGCAACACCCGCAGTCGGTGGCCCCTTTATGTTTTAAAGTCCTGCTAATCACTGACTTCCCCCAGGCGTCGTCAGTAGCCAGGTCTTTGCCGTCACAGCAGTCCCTCTCTGTGTCGCGGTTCACTTATCGTGGCCTCGCTGTCTCATGGGATTTTTAAAAATATTATATTTAATTATTGATTGCGGGTTTTTCGCTGTATCGCGGGATTTTGCGGGACTGAATACGTATGTTGTTAAAGTTACGTAGGTTTAAGAGTGTAGAATATGTTTAAGAACATAATAGTGTTTATACAAGTGTGGAAAAGGTTAATAAGGGACTGGGAACGGTTTATAAGTGTGTGGGAAGGGTTTATAAAGCCTTAAAATATATATAAACACTAAAATGTAAGGTTCCTACTTCGCGGACTTTCACCTATGGGGGGGGTCTAGAACGTAATACCCGCGGTAAGGGAGGGGCCGCTGTATTTCTTTTTAATGCCCTGTTCTCACAGCCTTCCTCTGCACCAGCTCCTGTCACTACCCTTCTTATGTCCCATGGTGACTTACTACACATATTGATAATAATAAGCAGCAACAAAAGCCAAAAAACCCCGAAGAGGTTCACGGCACAATTTCCAGAGCGGTTAACCATGAGAAGTGCAGTGGTAAACGGACCTATTCTCGCTCGTTCTGTCCTCCGTTTTCGCCGGGGAGAGGTGTGACAGGTCATACGGTGCCAGCATGAAGGGGCTGGCGGGCTGAGAACCGAGATACTTGTTCCTGATCAACTTGGTCGAGAACCAAATTGTTTAAGATGGGAGACGTTTGAGAGCTGAGGTTTGACTGTATCAGTTTAAACACTTAACTTTGAGGACTCACATAGTTTTCTGCAATTAAGTTTCAGAAAACAGCTTTTATAAAATTATTTTCCTGTCAGCTGTTCAGAAATAAAAATTCTAATATCTTGATAGCGAGTACGATGATTTTCCATTTTCTTCTTTCTGTTTGTTAGCTTATGCTTAAATACATTTAGAACAGGCTCCTTTCGAAACATGAAACATCTCAGAACTCTTCAAGCAGTGGGGTCATATTTCATTGTGCATCTTTAAATCTCCAAAACCTCAATGTGGCTAAAATTTGGTAGGTACATAAAAATGAGTGGACGCAGACATAGTCTAATTAAGTAAAACTTTGTTAAGAGTCCTTATAAATGTCTGAGTTTTGGGTTAGTGATTACATCTGATTTACCTTTTTTTGAGTTGAGATGGGTATGAAGTTTTTGAATTTGTATAACAATTATATTTTCATAAAAGGTATGGGTAATTGCTTGAATAATTTACTGGTTTTTGACATTTTCTATATATTAATATATTCTATTTTGGATGAGAATAATAAAAGTTGTCTGTCATATCTGCCTTACATGCAATTGTATGTTGTAGATTTTTGAAAATTCAAATGGGACAGAGCGTTGCAGGTAGTGAAGGTGTAGGAACGGCTGAAATGACAAAGAGAGCCAGGCCACGTGCTGGCGAGGGGGCTTGGAGCAGCTGTGGTTGGGGTGCAAGCTGGTACAACCACTCTGGAACACTGGCAGCGCGTAATAAAAGGAAATAGATCCAGACGCTGTGAACCCAGCGGTAATGCTTCGAAGTGCACATCAAACAGAAATACATATGCATTTCCCATAACGACATGGACTGTATTCCATAGTTCTGCTCTTCCTAATATACGTAAACTAGAAACGGCCCCGATGCCTGTCAGCACAAAACAGATAAATGACAGTGTATTCTCTCCTGCCTCCCACGTGCCGTATGGCGGCGGGCGTGAACAGCCGACACTTCCGTGCGAGGGCGTGGATGAACCTCTGCCCTGTGACATTGAATGAAAGAAGCCCTGAACCGGGAGACCAAACTGTGATTCCATTTATATAAAGTTCAAAGTCAGGTGTAACTATTCAGTTGGAAAAGGGCATCGATCAGGAAGGCTTTGTTTCCTAAGTACTAGTTAGTTACACAAGGGCATTCAAGCTCTCAAAATTCATCAGGCTACACAGTCATGGTTTATGTTCTGTGTATGCATACGTGGCTGTTTTTATGTTATATTATCCAAAAAATAATTGTTTGAGATCTATTTAGGTTGGAAATCTAGTTTATTCATTTAACTCTGTTTATGGACCGACCATGGTTTATTGATTGATTCCCTTATTGGACTTTAAGTTTGTTTCCATTTTTCCTCTGTTTAAAATAATGCTGTAGATAGTGTTCTTTTATGTGACTTCTTGTGAAAACATCTAAGAGCTTCTCTGTAATTAGAGGTGGCGTTGCTGGGTCCGAGGCTGTGCTCATCTTCAGCTAACAGACATCAGCTGGGTCGCCCAAGTGGCCGCGTGTAGGAGTGATGGAGAGCGCCCGTTGCGGTGTGTGCGTGTGCTTGTCATCGCTTGGTGGTGTCAGGCTTTTAAATTTTGCTGATGTGGTTGATGGCTATGAAATGGTACCTCTGACTTTTTAATTTGCATTATATGATGGTAGTGTGTTTGAACATCTTCTCACATGTTTATAGGCCAGATAGATTTCCTTGGTTATTTTTTTGCCCATTTTTCACACTTGGGAATTATATATAGTTAAGGCACATTTTTCTAATGCTTAGCTTTATGTTTTTCATACTGATTTGTTTGCAGTTTGTTTTGATTCTCAAAGTCCATGTATTCAGAGAGCCTTCCTTTGTGGTTTTAAGATCCTGCTAGAATTCTAATTGTAGGCTGTAGATTTGGGGTGACTCAGCCCTTCTAAGAGTATTTTCTTTTCAAGCTTTTAATACTTTTCTTGTCCCTGTTTATCTGCCATCACTTCTTCCTGTTTTACTAGCACATTTCAGCTGTCGAAGATTTTCCCCCTTGCTCTTTGGTGATGAGAGAGTGGTGATATGGGAATGGGAAATAAAAAAATAGAAAGATGAATAAAATTTGGCAAGTTTATAAAGTTGATATAGCTATGTGTAAAATACGCTTGTGATCCTTCTTGGTTTTTTGTTTGTTTTACTTAAAATACATTCTAAATCTGGTATTATATAGCCAAAGGCCAATTATTTTATTGTATGTTATCTCCCTTGTATATTTTCATCATTATCTGATTAGCTTTGTGTGTGTGTCGGATTACTCTCTGTTCAGTTGTTTGTGTGTGTTTATAGTGTGGGGGGTCTGCCGTTGTTCTGTCCGCCACGTACATATGAGGTCTGTGCGGTGCTGTTACCCATGGATTCGTGCGCTAGTGCCACGTATTCCTTGCTTCTCAAAGCGTGATATTAACAAATGGGCCTTTTCTGCCAGTGCCCCTGGTGCTTTGATGGTTCCGTGATCTTAAAGAGAGAACGGCTGAGCACCTGGAGCTGTACTTCCCTAGAACAAAGGCGGCTAGTCTGGAGTGAGAAGAAGACTTTCTTATTTATCACCTGGCGGGTATGGTGACAGCAGTCAGGTCCCACAGCCTCTGAGGTTAGAGGACCTTCCTCAGAGAACATCTTGGCCTAGATTTCTTCCAGCCTTCCTTCCTTATCGCCTCTGAATGCTGCCTGAAGTGGGGTCAGTGCTAGAGGAAGAGCTCATGACTCGTGGCCACGGTCACGAAACCTCAGCTGATCTTGAAGGACTGTTGTCTTGGCTCGAGTCTTTCAGCGAGAGGCGCCCGGCTGTTCTGCAGAGCTTTACTTGGAGCTCTCTCCTTAGCATAGAAGCTGATTTTCTTTCAGGGATGTGATGTCAGTCAGTGAGGAAACTTGAAGTCTTAGGCTGGTGTAGAGTGACTTCAATGCATAATTTATTAAGTTCAGAAATCTTTGAGGTGGGAAATAGAAAGGCTGTAAGCAAAACAGGTATGTCTTTATGAAGAAAGTAGCATAAACTCTGGCAGTGAATTTGGAAGTGATAATTTTAAATTGTGTTCTATAGTTTCAAGAAAACTCCAATATTTACATAAGTATGGTCTCGAGTATGCTGATCCTGAGATTTATATTTATTTAAAAAAATTTTATAAGCGATAAGGATTTTAGTTTTCCTAAACACCATAGCATCCTCACACTTAAAATACTGTTGGTAATTCCAGTAGCATATTTCAGAATTGCCCAATTGTCTCAGAAACCTTTGCTTCTGGTCGTTTTGTCTTGTTCTATGACGGGTCTGTCAGCCTTCCTCGCTCCGCACTCTGCCTTGTCGCGCCACTGACTTACGGGACGAGTCGGGTCATCTGTCCTGTAGAATGTCTCACATTCTGGGCTTGACTGTGCTCCCTGTGGTGGTAAACGTGACCCTCCCCTGTCCCCAGTGGTCCCTGCAAGCTGGTAGCTAGAACTGAAGGCTTGGTTAGATGCAGGTTCCCCTTCTCCCTCCTTCCCCTCTTCCTTTCCTTCTGCTGTTACACTTCAGTGGCATTACACCCTGGGAGCACATACTGTGTGCTGTCATTAGAGCCACTTTAAAGCTTTTTAAGATTCTTAAGAATCTTAGATTCTGATTTAGCAGGTTGGATGGGGATGGGGATGGGGATAGACATTATTAAGCAAAAATCCCCCAAACCCTCTAGTTTTTACTCGGATGTGGCAAGAATCACCTTTAATACACTTGATGTGCAATTAGAGTGACAAAATTTACTTTATGAAAATGCTATGGGAACATATATTTGTATAAAATGAAGCATATTTAAATTATTAACAGTGGGGGTGTTTGGGGCTGCTGATGGTAATAAAATAAGGACTTAAACCCAGGTGGCTAAAAGCATTTATTTTCTTTGAGACCTATTTTTAAAAAATCTAGAAAATAGGAATAATAATTCTTATTTTAATGATTAAATGAAATGATACATTTGGAGGCAGTCCGGCACCTTGTGAGTTAGTAGAATTAAGATCTGAAAAGCCTTTCAGGAATAGGTTTTTTCAGGTGAGGTCTTCAGAGAAGAGCGTCCTGTGCTGTTCTGGTTACGTCTGCAAGCGCTGTGTTGTTGAGCTTGCGTTTTGAGTGACGGGAGGCTCATGGTGGTGTTTTAAGGCAGGTATCGTTAATGTGGCCTTTTTACTGTGTGGAAATCTTACTTTTTTTTTTCCTCCCCTTTCAGCTCCATTTACCTCTTAATTCTCCTTTGCCTGGAAGTGAATTGACCAAGGAACCTTTCCGCTGGGATCAGAGACTGTTCGCGTTAGTGCTGCGGTTGCCTGGCACCATGTCCGTAGAGTCAGAACAGCTGACAGGTGTCCCTTTAGATGACTCTGCAATCACCCCAATGTGTGAAGTGACAGGCGGTAAGTGTTTTGCTGGCAGCAAGTCAGTGACTTCAAGAAGAGTTTATCTTAGTGTTTTAAAATGTACATTTCAAATACTCCATGTTTGTTCTTGTTTACCAAGTTATAATTCTGGTAATTAGTAGGCGTATATGGTTTTACAAGTGCACTGATGGTGGCCTGTGATTTGATTTGAATAGGATGTGAATACTTTTGGATCTAATAATAAACGGTACTTTTTTCCTACCCACATAGAAAATGCTGGTATTTGAAGTTGTTAAACTTCTTTTCTTATCTACAGAGTTTGCCAATGATTTACAAATGTTCTGTGAAAAGCGTCTCGAGAATCATCTCATTATCCATTATGCATGTAATGTTTAAAGCCTGGTTAGTGCGGTTTTTCCCCAGGGGCAAAGCAGAAGCTGGATGGGTTAGAGGAGGCCCGGGTCTCACCCAGCTAGTCCCGGCGGTCACCGCGCTAAGCGAACATTAATCACATGCTTGAGCCAGAATATGTAACAGATTCAGAACCCCTGTCATGGGAAACGGGCTAGCAGGTGGATCGGTTTGTACAGACCTGTGCTGAGCGCCTACTGTGTACCACGCACTGGTCCCCGACACCCACAGTGGTCCCCGACTCCCACAGTGGTCCCCGACTCCCACAGTGGTATGGCGGACACAGCATCCTTGCTTTCGTGGAGTGTTTTAGTTCTTACCGAAGGAACTGACACTAAAACGCCCAAGCCTGGAACACCACTGTTTCTTGTGTCAGGGGCCTGCGGCCCAGTCTCGAGACCCAGTTGGTGTGCTGCTGAGGTCTCACCGGAGCCAGCCGTGTAAGGTAAAGGAAAGCGTACGGCCTCATGGGTGTGGTGGGTGCTTTTCTCCTAAATTCCGTGGGTTTTGGAAATCTGCCAAACTCACAGACAAAAAGGGTATGTGAAGTAGGTAAGTTAGGAGGCTGTTATTCTATTTTTAAATGTTCCCATTTAATAGCAGTGCTTTTTGGTGAACTCTTGTAATGCCTTCACAATTCACTCTCCAAAAGAAAAAAAGATGTGTGTATAAACTTTTAAAGAGGAACCTGCCATCTGAATTTGGAGATTCGCTGCTAACAATCCTCTGTGCATGGGTAGCGTTTTTCAGTGATAGTCCTAATTGTTTCTGTGAGCGGATGGATGCACATTTGTATGCAGAAAATTCTAGGTTTCAGTCCTGAACTGACCCACGTGGCAAACTGCTGCTTTTCTTTTTTTTAACTCTAGGGTTTTCACTTAACAGATTGAAGAAGGGCCTTGAGGTTATAACTTAAACATTCTCACCTTGGAAATACTTTCTGTGAATTAGTTAGTTTGAACTTAGAATTGTGGTCAAGTTATGGGACTGCATTTTGTCTTCTAGGATCAAGAATGTTCAGAGTGTGAAATGGGTGAGTGGCATAATCAGAGAGGGTCTGAAAAGAACCCAAGACACCGTGTAGTGGTTAATGTCCTTGTTGGGGCAGTAATGTACTAAAGTTATGTTGTTTATTCTTTGAAAGGAACATCTCCAGAGGTGAAGATCCCGAAGCCACTCTTGGTAATTTCTTTTAATGACCCAGAAACCTTGGTTGGTTAAGAAACTAGCAAGCTTTTCCCAAATATACATCCCGAGTTTCTCCTGATGTACTGGTTTATTTGCCTCTTTTCATGCTCTTGCTAGCAATAATGGGAAGTTGCTCAAATGCCTTTCATATGTCTCAATAATATGTTTTCTCTGTTGTTCACTAAAGAAAGTTTTGAGGATAAAATAAAAAAGAACAGGAAAGCTAATATCTATTGGTATTGCACTATTTTAATATGTAATCACTACTAATAATTCTTGTGCATTTTTTCTTGTGTTTTTTAAAAAACTTAACGATAAAGGGTAGTGTGTATATATTTACTTTTCCCATTGTAATTTATGTTTACTATGGAAACAATTGGAAAGAAACTTGCATGTGTTGCCAAAATAATTAATATTTTGTTATATTTTGTGTATGCTTTAAAAAAAATTAGATAATTGTCACCATAAGCATTTTTCCTTTACTATCAGGTAATTCATGAGTACCCGCTCTATGCCAAGTAACTATTCTTGATGCTGGGAGCACTGCAGGGACAGTAGCCAGCTTACATTTTGGGCCTGTGTGACATAAAAGCATGTAAAATGAACAAATCTTATTTTAGGGAGTGCTTCTTATTGTGAAGAAAAAAAAAGAAAGAGTAAGGATATAGAGAGTAACTTGAGGCTGACAGTGAGTATTGGGGAGTCTTCTGAGGAGGTGTCCCTCCTTTTTTTATCATAAACCTAAGGATATGCTTGCCCCAGTTTGAATCACTTTGAAATATTGCTTATCCTTGGAGATTGTTAACTTGTGCAAAGAAGTAAATAAAATAATTTTTAAAATAAATTACATTTGCAGATCTCTAACCTTGAAGGTAATGTCACTTGTTTGAGTAGAGATTAAATCAGCCCTGGTGGGTCTTAAAAATATTAATTTCACTAAAATTATTGTTACTGCATGTTCATGGACACTTTATTTTTGGTCAGTTGAGGTAAAACTGACATAGGACATTGTATTAGTTTCAGGTGTACAACAGAAGTGATTTGATATTTGTATATATTGTGAAATGATAACCACAATAGGCCTAACATAAGAGCAGAGATCTCAGTAATGGAGTAAATCGCACAAACATCTAGGCAGAGGAAATAATAAGGGAAGGAGCATGCTTTGTATTTTGTGGAGCCACAGAAGGCCGATACGGCTGTAAATTACATGGGAAGGAGTACAGAGTAACAGGTGTAGAGGTAGGCAAGGACCAACTATTGAACAGCCTTTTAGGTCATAAGAAATATTTTCTAGTTTTCCAGTGTGATGAGAAACCATTGGAGGGCTTTTTATAGGCGGTGACATCTGATTTCTATTTCTGAAAGATCACTTCAGCTGCTAGTTGAAAATATTCTGTTAAAGTGGCCAGACTGGAAGCAGGGACTAGTAGGAGGTGACAGTACTTTGGTCTAAGGGGCTGGGTTTGGAGGTGGTCGGGCGACCTGACGCACAGGGGAACCAAGGATGGGGGCGATGAGGGAAGAAGGACTCTGGGATGATTCCTGGGTTATCCAGTGGGCCTGGGCAAGAGATGTGAATGGCTGGGGGTGGGGGCAGGCAGAGGGCTATCAAATTAAAAAATGCCCAGTAGACATATTGGTGGAAGTATTGAAGGTCAGAAGCATTGCATAAAAATAGTAAGACAGTTTTCTAGATGAAATCGCTTTGACTTCCTTAGCCCCCTGTAAGGACTGTTGCCCAACTTAGAAATGTTTTCTCTGTCCCTTCTCTGTTACACTGAAATGCTAATCTCGTGGACTTCTGTGGGCGCGCTGGGTTTCCTCCCACTCGACTGCCTTCAGACTCGCTATATTTAGTTTGCCTTTGTGTGTGTGTGTGTGTGTGTGTGTGTGTGGACCCTTCACAACCGCAGTGAGCCAGCTTCTTAACCTGAAGGTGTGTGTTTTTCGCACAAATATAATGAGTGATCCTAGAAACTTTATGCTTCAAACAAAGTATCATACATTTCAAGAGCTGCATTTTGACAGAGAATAAGAGAAACATTATAGGATATGGCTCACTGTGTAAAGATGGCAAAATTGGCTGTTTCTCTTTCATGTTCAAAAGAACTAACGGGTTTTTCCTTTTTGCCAGATGACTCGTTATTCACACTCAAGTTTATTCACTTTCTCTCTAATTTTTGCTAAACGTCTCTGATAATAGTTTTATTTCAGATTAAGATCATAACTCATTTACTTACATTTTCCTAATCAGTTAACTGATGACGACCTAGGTTAGGGGAGTAGAGGGGATTGCCACAATTTTATACCTAAAACCTTGTTTTTTAATGATGTCTTGGGATTATATGTGCTTAAATTTCATGAAACAAGATACTCAGCCTTTATATAGTCTTCGACATACTTTGTGTGTTAGGATAGTCAGGCTTTTTATGTGTTGTTTTATGTATGTGTTTAAATCGACTGAAGAAATGTTTTAATTTACTAATTCTTTCTCATAAGCATGACTCCATATGGACATTCTATTTTTAATTGCAAATAATACTGTGATTTCCAGGGAACCAAAGTATATCCAGATTCAAGTTTCTAATAGTCCAGGGGTTTGAATCTTGCTTATACTACTGTACTAACTTGGTTAAATTATTTAATTTCTGCATGCTTTAGTTTTCTTATTTGTAAACTGGAGACAGTAGCTCATACATTGTTGCTAGGATTAAATAAATAAATACGATAAAGTTATTAGGATAGCGCCAGGCACACAGACCCTCACTAATTGGTAGGTGTTTTCATGATTACTACTATCGCTATTGTACACAGGTAAGTCGTTTGTTACGTGATACTTGTTTTTCTAAGTGAAGCTGACTCTGAGGATTTGAATCACACTGCTGCCCAGTGTTCTCTTTTCTGAGTAGCCTTGAGCAAATCACGTGTTAAGTGTAAATTGGGATGAGTAATTTGGTATGTCAGAAAACGATACAGCCGTGTTTGGTGGAATTGTTGAGTCTGTAAAGTTCTATACTGAGTTCATTGCAAATTATTTTGTAAGATGTTTGATTGAAGATTGTTTTAATTCAGGTTTTCAGTATTGGTCTCTATCAGCACATAGAATAGAAATGTGATACAAGCTAAATGTGTAATTATACATTTTATAGTAGTCACATTAAAAAGAAACACGTGAAATTCGTTTTAGTAATATCTTAATTCAATATATATTATTTCCATGTGAAATCTATATTTAAAAAGTTGGCATTTTACATCATTTTCATACTAAGTCTTTTATTTACTCTACACTTCAATTTGGACTGGCCGAGTTCCAGGCGCTCAGGAGCCGCATGTGGCCAGTGACCAGTGTGCGGCAGCGCAGGTCGGGACGCGTTGCAGCTCTCTGTTTAAAAGATCTTCCCATTAGGGTATTTCTAAATCACTAGCCTTTTCATACTTCTGAACTGAAAACCCTATAGATTATAAAATATTCAGAAGGGAAACTTACTTAAGTAATTCTCAAGTATGTAAGACAAATGAAATTTAGAAAAGTACATGCTACCATTTGTATATTAAAATGCAAATATTTAAAATAAGTAACTGTCAGCAGACCAATTAAGTAATTAAGAATCTACTATTTGCTTAGCATTAATCTTACTGATAATACACTTTTGTTAAGCAGGAGTAAGGTTTTGGGGGATTAGATACTAGATGTATATATATAGTAAAGACAAATTGTATTGGATAACAGTTTGAGATAGTTTTTCACATATAAATTTTTGAAATCACATTTTATATGATATGTAATATTGTATATTACATATAAATCACATTTTATATACTATACATATATAAATAAAACATGATCTTTTTTCTTGTGATTTGTTCAGACCAAGATTGCTATTTTCTATATGCTGATAATTGGAAAGAAAAAACTTACGCATTCCTATAAAACAGAATTGTTGGTTTATTAGAAGTAACTGTCTTGTTCATTCTCCCATAAGATAATGAAACAAGTCAAACTTTACCATTGAACTTTTGTTAATATGGTCAGAAACTCCACTTTTATTTTTTCTTGCTAAAGGTAGGAATCTTTTGCAACTGACTAGTTTACATTATTTTACTCTCTTTTTGCTTTTTTTAAACCTCAGGCCGCTCATACTCTGTATGTTCTCCACGAATGCTCAACCAGTGTCTGGAGTCCTTGGTGCAGAAGGTGCAGAGCGGGGTGGTCATAAACTTTGAGAAAGCAGGACCAGACCCTTCCCCTGTAGAAGGTATTGTCACACTTCGTAAGAACTTGTTGTGTCAATTGTGCAACTAGAATTGAAAAACTAACTGTGACCTGGCCTTAAGATCGACAGGGCCACGTTATTAAGGGGACAAAACAGGTGCTGGTAAAGAGGGAAGATTAATTGGGAAAGTCAAGGTAGACTGATGGGGGCTCGGTAGCATCACGTTTTTATTTTGATTATTCATAGCCTGAACTTTTGTAAGAGCCAGAAAACTTTTAAAGTATGTACAGATGCGCAACCTCCTGTTTCCTTTTCGGTATTATTATGTTGCCTCCCTCCTGTACGTATGCTTGTCTTAATCCACACGAGTGTGTTTATGTAATTCCTTAGCCAAATTTTTTTCTAAGGACCAAACTAGTCAGAATCAAATGGTTTATGTGGTTCCAAAAACAAGGACTCAGCCTTCGCTGCTCAGCTTGATTACTTAGCTCTAGCTGAGCCCCACCCAACTTTGTTCTAGTACCCTGTGATCATGGACCGTTTGCGTCAGAGGGTGTGAGCAGTTACCTTGGAACCGACGGATGGCTCTTACATCTGGCCCCTCTTCGTTGTACGAGGGGGCTGCTAACAGGAATTAGAAAGGCATTCCTGACATGTGGCAGAGGTGGCTCGCTGCAGTGGGAGGAGAGAAGGGTCACAGAGATGAAAAACGGGACCCTTAGTGGGGGGTTATGGAGAAGATGGTAGGATTGTATAAATTGTTTCGCTTTTTCTGTTTTTTGTTTACACAAACATTTTGTCAGGCATGGAATATAGTTTTAGATTATTTTATTGCTTGGCTTAAAGTTAGACACTAAAATGTTTAGTTGAAGAGAGTTGTTATTTTGATAGAATTATTTCAGATTAAACGTACTTCAAATCTGGATTTGCTTATTATTATTATTATTTTAGTTATTAGGCTTTAGTTGAAATGATTACTCCTTTAGCAATGCTTAACCTAGTATTTACTAAGCCAAGCACAATGATGAAGAAATTGAGTGTTTGCCCTTATCATCTGGTGGGAGAAGCATAGTATTAAACAACTATTTACCATTAAGTATGTTTTACATAATTCTTATGGGGCAAGCAAAGGATACTGTGGGACCTCTTTTCAGCTGTTGAACTCATGGTTGGCATTTGCAGACTACTCTCTAGTGAATTTTAATCTAATCTAGATGTTAAGCAGTCATTATAGTATTCTATCATTTAAGAAAAATAGGAAAATTCAGAATTGAATAAGTATTAGGACATTTTTATTAAGTAATCATAGGTATAATTGAACTTTTGATGATGCTTTTTCCTTTTAATGACATAGGCTTTTTGGGGGGGCTCTTAATTTCTTTGCTATAGATGGGCAGCCAGATATATCGAGGCCTTTTGGATCTCAGCCTTGGCATAGCTGTCACAAGCTCATATACGTCAGACCAAATCCTAAAACTGGGGTTCCTATAGGTCACTGGCCGGTTCCAGAATCTTTTTGGCCAGATCAGAACTCTCCAACATTAGTAAGTACCAGAGAGACTGTGGCTTTGTAATAGTAACCATTTAGCTGCTTTTTATACTAGTTTTAAGTACTACTTTCAGTTAAATATGTGGCTGGTTTATAAGAATTAGATGTTCAAAGTGCTGTGATAGGCTATTAATTGCTTTTGTATACTGTAGTATTCATTATGTAGTAATGGAAAAAGGCCCTTGTTTCCTTTAGAATCTAATATTACGCTTATGTTTTTGTTTTTGTTTTCTTTTCATCTGGGTACAGAATCATAGATGTGTCATGAGTTCTTTGGACTCTAAACATAATGTAACATGAAGATTTGTCTCGGGGACACAATTTATAATTTAAATGAAGGTTTACGCAATAGTTTTGATCATTCGCCTGCAATCTTTTAGGACTTAGTTTCACAACTTCATGTTGACTTTCATGGTTTTGTGTTTTTCATCAGTCTGGAGGTTTAAGCTAGAAATGACTTTCTGGTCTTATTTATGAATTATTTTTTAGAAACAGTGAGGCTTGTTGAAAGATTATGGTGAAGTATCAGTATTCACTATATGGTTTGTCTAATGGGTAAAATTACACAAGATATCTAATCTTGTTAATACATTTCAGATGTCAAAAATTAATGAGTACTTAATTCCAAAAGTTTATTTTTTAAACCTAAGAAGATTTTCATTTTGTATGGATTTTGAGGTGTTTTGTCTTTTTCTTCTGAATATGAAATAATTTGAGCTTTGCATTTCCGAGTATCCTTTCAGCGAACGGTGCTCTTACTAGTTAAACTCTCACTGGCGAAACTGAGGAACTGAGTCAGTTTTGGTAGTGAGGGACACTGAAACGGGGTTTGTCTCTAGTACTTTGCATAAATAGTAATAGGACTTTCCCCTCTAGCCACCTCGTACGTCTCATCCTGTCGTGAAGTTTTCCTGTACAGACTGTGAACCGATGGTTATTGACAAATTGCCTTTTGACAAATACGAGTTGGAACCTTCACCACTGACTCAATTTATCCTGGAGAGGAAATCTCCTCAAACATGTTGGCAGGTGAGCTGACCAATCACTTAGATGCTTCTTAAAAAGTTAAATTGAATCAATAGTTTATATAATATTCTGTAAAGGTTTTAACCTTCATAAAAATACGAAATTCTAACCACTCATTTTTAATAGGTATATGTGAGCAATAGTGCAAAATACAGTGAACTTGGTCATCCGTTTGGTTACTTGAAAGCCAGCACAGCACTGAACTGTGTCAACTTATTTGTGATGCCTTACAATTACCCGGTCCTCCTTCCCCTCTTAGGTGAGTCGCCCTTGCCACATTCTCTGTGGCCCAGCGCCAGTTTTTACTTGGCAAATAGTTATTTAAATGAATGAATGGGTTCCAAAATAATACGATAGCCTAAAGTGAGCTCCTGGGCACACCTGGCTGTAATTTTTGAGTACTGTTGGAAAAGACTGATTTTCCTTCATGGAGTCCCCTCAGATTTAAAAGTTTAGTCAAAATATTGGTAGGTATATTTTATAGAAAATGCAGTACATACTTCATGTCAAATCGGTTTCATGTCTAGGTCTAGATAGGGTGTAGCTTTTGTTTGTGTGTTTCCTGATTCTACTTCTGTCGTTATGGGTAATTCTAGACCGTAATGGGCACCTTCTCACTTTTGAAATGGTATTACTGATTGAAAATGCCAGAACCCCAAATCTTAACACGTTTACTTTGTTAAAAACCTGTATCTCATGTTACTCTTCCTCTTACAAATAAGAAAGCACTTAAAAGTGAAACTTATCTGACTTGATTTTCATCTGTGAAAGTGGGTGATGATAGTTTGTTTATGTTATACATTTATAGATGACTTGTTTAAAGTACATAAAGCGAAACCAACATTGAAATGGAGACAGTCATTTGAAAGTTATTTGAAGACAATGCCTCCCTACTACCTTGGGGTAAGAATATTATTATTAAAAATAGTACTTGTTGTAAAGTTTTATATTATGCTTATAGTTTATTGTTAGTATTCCTATTTATTGCCGTTACAGATTGAATGTCATGGAAATTGTGGGTACAAATGGGCAATATAGATGTAATAGGAAGGAAATGTTTCGGTGATTTACAACAGAACGATGATGATAACGATGATGATCATGAGTATATACAGTGCTTACCCTGTGACTGTTACTGTCTTATGCACGTTACGTGTATTAATCCCATTTAACTTAAATTTTTATTTAATTTTAGAGAGAGCAGAAGGGAGGGAGACAGAGGGAGAGAAACATTGATGTGTGAGAGAAACATCAGTTGTTTGCCTCTTGCACACTGCTAACTGGGGACCTGGCCTGCCACCCAGGCATGTGCCCTGACGGGGAATTGAACTGGCGACCTTTTGGTTCACAGGCCAGTGCTCAATCCACTGGGCCACACCAGTCAGACACCCCATCTAATTTATATAGTAATCCGAGGAGGTAGAAACGATCATTGTCCCTATTTTATGAGTGAGGAAACTAAGGCACTAAAAGATTAAGGAAGTTGTCTGAGGTCACATTGCTAATTAATATATGGGGCACTGGAATGCAGTCCCGGGCGGTCTGGCTTTAGAATTGAGGCTTGTAATCGCAATCATTGCAGTGTCTTCTTACGTTACATTTTCAGGATTGTTTCTCTCTGAGGGTTCAAAGTTATTCTTGTTGGGTTATTTTCTGAATTTTCAGAAATATATTTTTAGGTAGATAAGTATATATTCTCATAGACCCATATATTTTTAATACCATGAATTTTGTTATTACTTAAAATTTAGTTTATCATAGTAGGTAAGACCAATAACGTGTATATTAAGTACCCTTTTTCATGAAAAGTAACAAAGACCCACACTAAAAGCACTTTCAAACATCACTTCTGCTTCTCATTCAAGACTATTACAGCATGTGACTGTAACTGATCTTTGTAAATGGTCCCTCATAAGAACATTAATTTTTTGAGCTTTAATAATCGCATTTTATAGTTTTAAGAGGCGAGTTGTATATGTGTCTAGCACATAACGCCCGCCATGTGAGAGAGTGACGGGAAGAAGCGCTCTGAGTATGAAATGTGCATATGTTGACTCATTCAAGTTTCACAGGAGCCTGGAGGATGCAGCCAAAGCTATACCGATGTTAACTGTCAGAGCTGGGATTTGATTCTCGTTTCACGCAAGGGCTTGTACACTTTCTAATATGTCAGTGAATTACCATCCTTTTTCTGTCTGCCCCATTCATACATGCGGGACATCTGCTGGTGATCGTTTTTATTGTACAAAGTGGTTCTCAGTTGGTCTCTCCTTACAATTAAATACGATTTCATTATACCGCATCCGTAGTCAATGTTAAACTCATTTTTCCTCCTCCTCGTTTTTCCTTCTGTTTTTTTCAGCTCAGCTAATGATGCTAGTAATGATTAACACCTACTGAATGCTTACTGTGTGCCAGATGCTTTTATAAGTGCTTCACCTGTATTTATTTAATCCCATGACAGTCCTGTGAGGTAGATACTATTATTATCGTTTTACAAATGCGAAACCAAGGCCTGGAGAGGCCATGTAATCTGAGATACAGGGTCCCAAAGCCTAGTGCGTGGTTGAGCTGTGACCCACGCAGTTACCCAGAGTGGAAACCTTCTGTTTCCTGGGGCCCGAGTTCTACCAGATCTGCCTCTGCCGTGTGTCTCCTGCCCGTTTCTTCCAGATTCACCATCTCCAGGGAGACTAAGAAGTGCAAGTCTTTACTTTCTTGCCCTGGGTGCCATTATTAACAGCCTCTTTGCTTTTTAACTATTTCAAACTGCCTTTCATACCACTGACAAACATGTTACTGAAATACAAATATGTTATTACTTTTACTGCAGGACAGGAGAAATTGGGTGGGTGGGGAGTGTTTTCAAAATTGACAGAATACATCTAGCCTTAAGTTTTTGACAAGTGGTGCTTTCTTTTTTGCCTCTAGCCTTTGAAGAAAGCTGTTAGGATGATGGGAGCACCTAACCTCATAGCAGACAGTATGGAATATGGACTTAGTTACAGTGTCATTTCATACCTCAAAAAGCTGAGTCAGCAGGTAATGTTACGAAATAGAGCCTTTATGTGTTTGGAATCGTTTTGGCCAGATGTTCATTCCTGATAGTTTAAAACCACATATATTACATATTAACGCAATTCTGTCTCAAGTACATGGTATGCTATGTTTTGAAATGTTAATTTCAAATAATAATTCTTAGTTTATGAAATGGCTTCCTAGACTTCCTATATATGAGCATTCTTTGTTTTCTTTTGAGAAGTTTGTTAGTTGTTTTTTCATAGAAAAAATACCATTGTGTTTTGCTTTATCTTTAAGAAACCTGTAGTTTTTTTTCCTTTCAAAATGGGAGTTTCTTTGGAAATATTTGTAAGAGACATTGAATTTTGTAATTCTGGGCAGAAATCACCTTAACAGATACTGTGGTAGTTAAGCAGTATACAGTTTAACTGACTGCCAAGTTATTAATGTTGTATACGATACATCATTTTCCCAGGACTTCTGCCATATCTACTTTAATTGCTAATTGAAATATAGGTGTAAAGACTCAAAATATTTGCTTGCCAGTGAAAAACTGTATCATTTTTAGCTATATCTATGAACATTTAGTTATATGCTATTAAGTGTCTTTAAATATTGATGAGATGATTTTTCTAATTTTATATCAGCTCTGAATCAGAAATACATATTTTCATTTAGGGTGTCTTCACGTTTCATCATTTAAGTATGGTGGGTATTAATAAATACAATATGTGTTGTGTTTGTTTGCCCTGTTCCAAAAGGTTAAAATTATAATGATTTAAAATAAAAAGATATTGTTTAAACTATTTTTAATTTACCAAGTACTTGACATAAAGTATGCCACTTGAGATTTTAATTTTTTATATACTTTTAAATATATAAATATTTAACTTTAAGAACACCAAAACTATAGTATTTAATTTACCAATTTAGATTCTGTCAAGACAATTCTTGTTTATTTTTACTTTAGGCCAAAATAGAATCTGACCGTGTCATTGGATCTGTGGGCAAGAAAGTAATACAGGAAACTGGAATTAAAGTCCGAAGCCGATCGCATGGCTTGTCAATGGCCTACAGAAAAGATTTCCAACAGCTGCTCCAGGGGATTTCCGAGGATGTTCCCCATAGGCTGCTGGACCTGAACATGAAAGAGTACACTGGGTTCCAAGTGGCCCTGCTCAATAAGGTGATAGTTGTGGGAACTTAGTGCTGCTCCAGTCATATTCTGCTCTGTCGTTGGATATATAGATCAGAGTCTCTGTTAACTGAAGCTCAGTTTGTCTGTACTTACTCTCTGATGTGCTTGTAGACCTCGGAAGAGTCATGGTCATTCTGTTGTACTGTCATTGAGTCATTGAACTTTAGAATTAAAACAGACATTGTCCATGGTGAGTGAAGGAATGGGTGTGTTGATAAAAAGTAAAGCATCCCGTTTATTTTATAAGTGAGTAAACAGAGGCCTAGAGGTGGCTTAGAGTTACACAGCTAATGGCAGAGTCACTGCAGTTTGGTGCTTAGGACCTTGGGTGCACAATGTGATTCTAAAATACTTTATAAATACTCGTCATTAAAAAGATCTCTGTCCCAGCAGCTTTTTTGTAAAAACAGACACACTGATTCTAAAATTTATATGGAAATGTAAAGATACTAGGATAGCTAGAACAATTTTGGAAAAGAGTAAAGTTGGACAGCTTGCACCATCTGATTTTAAAAGTTACTGTTAAAGCTGTATTGATCAACACTTTGTGTTGTTGGCACAAGGATAAACGTGTACATCAGTGGAACAGAATATAGTCTAGATGGAGACCCTCACACAGTCAAGTAATTTTTAACAAACGTGCCAAAATAATTCAGAGGGTGAGCATACAGTCTTTTCAACAAGTAGTACTGGAAAAATTGGATATCCAAATTCAAAATAATGATCTCGACCCTTACCTAACGTTACTTGAAGTGATCATGGTCTTAAATGTAAGAACGAAAACTGTAAACTCAAGAAAACTGGAGAAAATCTTCAATGACCTTGGGTCATGGATCACTGAAGAGTGCTAAAATAGAAAACAGCACTTGATAACTCAAACTTCATTAAAATTAAAATTTTTTTATTCAAAAGAAACTTTATAAAGTGAATAGGAAGTCATAAGCCTGTGAGAAAAGCATATATTGGATAAAAAAAACTTAATATCAAAATACATGAACTTAATAAAGTTCAATAATAAAGAGACATACACTCCCACTAAAATATGGGCAAATATTTGAACAGATAACTTCACCAAATAAGATATACAAACTTGAACAGGCACATGAAAAGATGGTCAACCTAATTGGCCATTAAGGAAATGGAAATTAAAACCATAATGAGGTCCCACTTTACACGCATGGAATGGCTAAAATTTAAAAGACTGAAAAATAGCAAGTGTTGGTAAGGATGGAGAGCAGCTGGAACTCTCATATATTGCTGATGGAAAATAGTTGGCAGTGTCTTAAGAAGGTCAATGTATACTTACTATATCACCAGCAATTGTATGTGTCTACCCAAGAGAAATTAAATTATCTATAATAGCAGCATTATTCGTAGTACCCAAAACCGAAAATAATCCAGTATTTATCAACTGGCGAATGGATGAAAGATATAGTATAGCCATATAATGGAGTACTACTTTACTACAATAAAAAGGAATATATTACTGATACGTGAACAACATAGACGAATCTCAAAAACATACTGCTAAGTGAAAGAAGCCAGATAGGTAATATTAGCTACTAGCTATTGCAAGGTTCCATTTATAAAATGAACGTACAGAGACAGAAAGCAGGTAAGTCGTTGCCTGGGGCTAGTAATAGGGACTGACCACAAACGGGCACACAGAACTCCCTGGGGTGACGGAAGGGTTCCATACTGGATTGTGGTGAATGTTCCACAGCCGTAAGTTTTCCAACATTCATCAGACTGCGTAAACAGGCAGTTTTATGGTCTGGAAGTTATATATCAAAGCTTAAACAAAACCGCCTTGGAAGTCTTTAAAATTTGGATATTTACTTCTTTTGGCCAAATAGGTAATAAAATCTTGAGGTAGATGTGGATTTGAGATTATTTGGTTGAGCTCACTACCAATTTTTTATCTTCTGGTTCCCAAAATAGCACATTAAGATTACATCATAACTCTATTCTGTTTTCAAGCTAAATTCGTTAACTTGTATATCTTTTATTTTTTTTCAAACCTATGCTGCAGGCTAGAGCTTTTAGTTTCTTAATTCTGTTTGTCTTTGAATGTTTTCAACAGGATTTAAAGCCACAGACATTCAGAAATGCGTACGACATACCACGACGGAATCTTTTGGATCACTTAACAAGAATGAGATTTAATCTTATGAAGAGCACCCGCAGGTTTCTTAAAGGACAGGATGAAGGTGCGATCATGGTTTTAATATTGGCATTTCTTTTGTAAATTTTTTCTTTATATTGAAAAACCACAGTAATGTTGTAACTCTTGAAGAATTATCACAGTTTTGTGTTCTCATCGTAAATTCCAACAAGCGACGTGAAAAGTCTTCCCTGATTCACGACATTTCTTTCTGCCATCACTGTTGCTCCACATTCTCTTCCCCAGAGGTAACACCGCTTGTTAGCAGCTTAGTGTCCTTTCCTGGTTTTCTGTCCGTCCGCACACCGAGACACACCCAGCTGGATGTGTCTGGATACACTGGTACTTGACGGTGTCACTCTGCGTGGCGTAACTGTCATATTCTGCTGTTTCCTTTATCCGTATCCATGGCACCCATGACAGATCAAGCCAGAGGAGAATTTAACACTTTGCTGTTTCTGATGTCAGCACTCCACCTATAGCTATCTATAGAAAGGGTTATGTATATGATTTTCCTGTAAATTCTGCTATAATTAAGCATTGCATATTTGGACTAGCGTAGAAGGGACATTCCTTTTCATGGTAAGATTACACATATTGCTGACTCTATTCACTGAAGTTAGCTGCAATATTTTTGGTTTGTTTAGAAGATAAAATCAATGAGTTTAAATTTTACTTTAAAAATTTCAAATATTCTCACATCACAGTGTTTATAATGGCACCAAATTAATTTAGAGTCCGTGGGAAGGGAAGACTGCCTAGAGCACACCAGGCAGTGTTCCCGTATACGAAGATGTGTGGTGCCTGGAGTGGGTGTCAGTGAGGCTGACTCTTGCTGTTGCTCTGTTTTCTTCAAAAAGATCAAGTGCACAGTGTCCCTATAGCACAGATGGGGAACTACCAGGAGTACCTCAAGCAAGTACCTTCTCCACTCAGAGAACTGGATCCTGACCAGCCTCGGAGGCTGCATACATTTGGCAATCCCTTTAAGCTGGATAAGAAGGTAAATTGGAAATGTTCCGTATGTAACTCATTTGTGCTAGGTACTGTGGATTTAAAAGCTCCTAACTTAACTAAAGTAAGGTAAAGCTATTTTCCTGGTAGAGTAGCTAATAGATGTCAACATAGTTAAATAGAGTTGCTTTAATGGGAATTGGAATTAGTGCCATTTAAAACTGTATATAAATCCAGGGGAATTATATATTTTGTTGTAGGGTATGATGATAGATGAAGCAGATGAATTTGTGGCTGGACCTCAGAATAAACATAAACGACCCGGAGAACCAAACATGCAAGGGATCCCTAAAAGACGTCGCTGTATGTCACCACTGCTGCGAGGCAGAGCGCAGAATCCAGTTGTGAACAATCACATTGGAGGAAAAGGACCACCTGTACCTGTGACCCAAGCACAGCCAGATCTTATTAAACCCCTTCCTCTTCATAAAAGTAAGAGCTGTTTTTTTAAAGAAAAACAAACATTATTTGCTGCTTTTTGATTCTTCAGAGGTTTTTAAATAGATTATACTAAATGGGCATGTAATTATTTTTTGTGTGTCTTTTTAATGAGTGTTTGTGGAACATTTCACATGTTCATTATGCTTTATTAGCAGTCATGATCTAAAATATTATTTGCAAATCTTATGTATTCCAGAATAGTATTTTTTAAAGGGGCGTTATCAAATTCACTATCTGTTTAATGCACCAGGTAATTGTTGACTGCCTCTGCTATTTTAGACAGTAGCTCTGAGGAATCGTAGGGAACAAGGCAGTGGTTTCTGCTTTCCCTAATAACGCGTGAGGAAAGCACATCATGGGATGTTTCATTAGAGTGCGGGGATTCCACAGAAGGGAAGTCAAGCGTGTTGTTATGTGTTTGGTGGGAGGGTTTACCTGGTCTGTGGGGTTAAGGCACTTCCCTAGCAAGTCGTCTGAAGGCAGACCTGCAGGGCGGATGGCGAGGAGTGGACTGGCGCTGTGCGTTTGCCTGGGCTCAGAGGGCGCTGAGTGCTCTGCTGTCGCAGGGGTGCCGGGTGCTGCGAGGGCACAGCTGGGGGACAGGCAGGGCCAGGTCGTGGAGGGCCCTTGGACGCCGCCGTAAAGATGTCCTTCAGAGGACAGTGGGAATTCACCGACTGAAAGGGTTAAGGAGGTGACATGATAGTGACCCGATGTGATTAGCATTTTATAAAGACTGTAAAAGGTGTGGAGTGTTGTCAGGGAAGAGTCGGAATGGGTGTAGGGAACCCCTAATGAATTGGTGGATTCATTAATTGTAGGTAGTGATTATCCATGGCTTATCACATCTGAACTGGAGGAAGAAAGTGTTATATACCCCCCGATGGAATTGTGCAGTACTGCCTCGGAGGTAGTCTTCCTGCCCCTCTACCCCGTCCAGTTGTTTTTGTCTTTGTTATTTTGAACATCAACCTGACCATGCCTCTAGATCTCACTACAATTTATAGGAAATATAAGGGACAGAGCGTGTTAGATGACAAAGCAGGTATATAATTAGCAAAATCCAGATTGTGGGAAACTATAGGACAAAGAATCTGGTGTGTGTGTATGTGTGTTTTCCCAGAAAAATGCATAGAAGATAGAGGTACAGAAGGACTTTATAGATTCAAAGGTGGTTAAGAGACACATGAACCAATTGTCATTTGGGGCCTGATTTAGACCCTGAATCAAACAAAATTAATTTTTTCCATAAACAGAAGTTATATAAGGTAATTAAAATTGTGGACACTGTGTATCTGGTGTTGTAAAATAATTATTTCGGATGTACAGGAACCAGTCGGGAAACCCAGGGAAGAGCTAGCGGGGCTGCAGGAGGATGTGTATGGCGGAATCACTGGGCAGACAGCCCGGGGCTTGGTGCTGACCGAGAGGATGCGGGGGCCCGGGCAAGGGGACAGCCACTCTTCTGTCCTGAGAGACACGCCGTCAGGGGTGGGGTGGGAGAGTGATTGGCCTTTAGCAGTGTGTGTTATACATTCGATAGTCACGTGGACGCCCGAGGTTGCAAGGTGGTTGTCTGAGTTTGGAGCTCAGGAGAAGGGGCTTGCGCTGGAGGGTGGGTGCGGGGGGGAGCTTAGCTGCCATTGGAGGTGATAGGTCTTACCGAGGGGAACAGTGGGGGGGCGGGTGGAGAGGAAGAGCGAGAGAGGGAGAGAGGGAGCCGAGCTGTAAGGTTCAGAAAAGGGGTCTGAGGAGGAAGAATCCGAGAAAGGGGACAAATAGGGACTGTCCCGTGTCATGGAAGCGAAAGCAGAGGAAAACTGAGTGGTTGGTGGACTAAGTACTCCTTAGGTCAGTGAAGGAGAGGACAGGCAAGGTTCTGGTGGTCCTTGTTTCTCTTAGCGAGAGCAGTCTGGTGGCACGAGGGGACAGGACGCAGGAGTGCGGGGCGGGAGTGGAGGCGGCGAGCGCGAGGCGCAGGTGGGCGGAGGGCGGGCGCTACGAGAGGCCGCGGGGATTTTCGGGTGCTGCGGAGCTGGGCGAGCCCCAGCGCGGGCGGACCGCCGGGGAGAAGGGGGCAGGCGCGCCCAGCAGAGGCGCTGACGCAGCCGAGGGCAGCGGCCGCGACCCCGGTGGAGGAGCTGCCTCCCTTGCGGCCTGACGGGCGCGGGCCCAAGTCTGGGGGCGGGGAGCGGGGGCAGCCCCCACAGCCTGGCTGTCGTTCCTCGGCGAAGCAGGGGGGCTGTGGCGGCTGAGGGGGCCGGAGACTGGGGAGGCAGCGGTGTGCCGGGGTGGGAGCGTGACTCCTGCGGCAGAGGGAGGGAAGGCGGTGACAGGCTTGCTGGGGACTGCGAGCGCCCGCCCCCGTTCCCGGAGTGGCATCCCTGCGCACATCCGGCGCAGGCCGACGCGGGGTTTGGCCTGGCTGGTGTCACGGGAGGGCAGGAGCGCGAGAGAATGTGGGACGTCGCTAAAAAGCGCGCGCGGTGGGCTGCCCTGGTACCTCGAGGGGATCTGACCAACGGCACGGGGAAGGCGGAGCGGCCGCCGGGCCGCGTGTAAGCGCAGGAGCAGCGGCGCCGCCAAGGTTGTCTGACTTGGGGGGCAGACGTGTGGGCGGGAGGTTCTTTGGAGGTGAGACTGAGGAGTTGGGGGCCGGGTTCTCGGCAGGCCCGGCGCTCAGACGCCCAAGTGCGCGCTGCAGCCTTCTCCGCCTTGACTGTGTGTGTGGCGCTCCCGAGGTCTGGTGACAGGGGCTCTGACGGATGCGCTGGCGCTTCAGGGGCGCGTTTCTCACAAGCTGGGGGCGCTCCTGCTTCCTGTCCACAGACCACACTGAGTAGTAAGGACTTGGGTGATGTCCTCAGGGACGTGGGGGTGGGAGGACGTCTGCGGACTAGGTTTCGGCGACATGGTGACCACAGAGGTGGCCTGGAGACCCACAGGTCGTGGCGAGGACACAGGATGAGGGGAGTGGCTTGTTTGAGCCTCAGAAGAGCAAGAGTTTGTACAAGAGGATATGGAAGCCGGATCCTGAGGGGGTCCCGGGAGGCGAAGGAAATGAGCCCACGTCCGTGGAGAGCGGAGCAAGTTTGATAATGTCCCGTTAAGTGGCGGGGTGGCGAGCCGTGAGGGGCAGTTGTCTGGTGGCCGTGGTGGGCCCGGGGTTCTGCAGTTACTCAGGTGACACAGGGCGCACAGCGGGGTGGAAAAGGGTGCGCTGCCCGAAGCCCTGTTCCCGGAGGACACGGAACGCTCCAAAGTCTATGCTTCACTGTGGCCTCGGAGTGACAGCGGGGGTTTCAGGCGGCTGCAGGCTGGCGGGAGTCGGGGCTGCAGGAAGGATGACCGTGAGGGTCCTGATCCTCGTGTCCCCCTAGCCTGTCGGAACCCTGCTCGTTCAGTAAAACGAAGGTAGAGTTGAACTTGGCTTTATATTTTCCCTCCTAAGGGCAGAAATGGTACAGGTTTTGTAAATATTGTGAATGTTTTCCGTTGAATCCACCATGTCTTTATCAAAGCTTAAGAATCATATCACATTCTTTGTTAATTTGCATCCATCAAGGAGATCACTTGTGGTTTTCTGTAATGATATTTCTTTGAAGTTTTAATTACTGTCTGCTTTGAAATTGTCCCATAATTTTTCCCCTTTATCTCTGTTTTTAGTTCCAGAAGCTAATAATGATTCGACGACAGACGATGTGGTTGAAAATCACGTTGCTGACCAACTTCCGTCCAATGTCACACCAAATTCTGTGGATACTGAATTTTCAGCATCTTCTTCTTCAGCCGGTTTCCTGGAACGACCAACCAATCACACAGAGGCTCTTGGTCACGGTCATTTAGGAGCTAATGACCTCACTGTTGGTGGGTTTTTAGAAAATCACGAGGAGGCTAGAAATAAAGCGCAGTGTCCTGAAGAGAGTACACCGGCGTCTTCCCTCGGCAAGGGAAAGAAGCAGGCGCCTAGCAGGAGCCACGAAGAAGTCAACGCTGAGCTCAAAGCCCAAATAATGAAAGAGATTCGGAAGCCAGGAAGAAGTATGTATAACCAGACACAGCCTCAGAGCTGGTTTCTGTATGTGCTCAAAAAAGTGAAATTAACTAAAAACATAGATTCTAGGTCATAAGCTAGTGAGATTTGATTTTTTATTCAGCGGACAAAAGCTGACACATACCTGCTGCGTCCAAAGTACAGTGCTAGGCATGGCGACCAGGCGGGACTGAGAGCCCGGGGAGAACGCACAGATCAGTTCCACGCGGTTCCTGCTGTGACGCGAACCCGTGGTCTAGAGTGTTCTAGCCAGCAGCTGGCATTGGGAGGCAGCAGCCTAGCACTGTGTGTAAGACTTAAACTAGGATGGTGACCAGGGCTGTGTTTAGGTCAAAACACTGAAGTTACGAAAGCTGTCTACTATATGAATACAAAAGAATTTGGGGGATAAAATGTCGGTAGTGCTGGCGGCTCCGTGCCCCGATGGTGCAGCAGTGGGTGAGACCCAGTCCTTGCCAGTTAGGGTCTTCCAGCGCTTAGAAAGAGTTTTATGGGAAACCTGAAACTGAAATAGCACTCTGCACCTGCTTCACTGTTTTTCTTCCACATACCCCACCCCTACCCCCATCCCCCCCTGTTAGCTGTAGTTGAGAATTTAAATTCTAAGGGTGGATTTTTGTAAAGGCCACTTAGTGGCACAACCAACAAGCCATTTAGTCACCCTTCTACACTTTGATACCTTAATGGGATCTTCTACCAAAAGTAGCAAGTGTTTGGCAAGTTATTTGATCTTGTTGGCGGATGATGAAATGTATGTATTGGAAAGTCTTCAATGAGCAGTGAAAACTTTATGTGGAATATTTTTCTTTTGTTTTAGTATGTCTTGTAAACTACAGTAGAAAAATATTGAATAAGAATGCAAAGGAAAGCCACTTAATTTTTCTTTTTGCTTCTCTTGTTTTAAGAATATGAAAGAATCTTCACTTTACTGAAACATGTGCAAGGCAGTTTACAGACAAGACTAATATTTTTACAAAACGTTATTAAAGAAGCAGCAAGGTAAATAATCTCTGAACGTGATGGTTGGTATTTAACAGTCTCCCTTGGGTTGTGCATGTCTGGGCTGCACGCAGCGCTTCTCTGAATTCAGTGAAGTTCTTTAGGAATTGGAACTTTCCTTCCTACAAATTACACACACTGGCATCATTCTCTTACTTCCTACTCTGTGGCTTTCGGTGTCTTTGTATTTTCTAGCCTTTAATTTTCCTTCTTTTTATATTTGGACTGCTGTTAATATTAATCAGTGATTAGAAATGACCTTGACATGCAGTTAACTTGTCTGTAGGAAAACATGTACTTTAGGTGGACAGAGGGGCCCTGTTCTGACAGCCTCAGTGGCCAGGGTTATGTACCCCAGTACAAGGGATGTGAATCAGGATTATAAATGGTAACGCACAGTGCAGTTGACTGGAAAGCATAGTTTTACAGGTTTAGCAGATACAAAAATTATTTTATTATTTCTTGAAGACTTCTAGTATTTCAAGAAAACTTAGGATTAATCTTATCTGACCTTCCCAATATACCCATTCTTTAGTCCCCCAGTTTCTTCCATGGTACACTTAAAGGTTTAGATTCAGCAGTGAATTCGGGGGGCGGGGGGAGGTGCTAGAGCTTAGGCCACTTTGCAAGATGAGGTGCGATAGCTTTTCATGTTATTCGTTTTGTGTATTTAACCTGTTTTGCACTTTGTGTAACATTCCATCAGCTCAGATGTCCTGGATTTAGTTACCCTCCTGGTGCCTGCAGTCGGCTTCTGCCATCCTTTAAAGCAGTGACTTTCAGCCGGCGCGCTCCCAGGCTTTGTGAAGCCTTTGGCACCTGGCTGTCTGGTCAAGGGCACTGACCTCTCTCCCCTCAGACTGGCAGGCACCACCACAACAGCTGTCTGGTGTGCACGGATCAAAATTACACCTTTTTTGGTGGTTGTTGGGGAAGATAATATTTTTTGTGTGCTGTAGAATTTCGGCAGTTTGTGTGTGCCATGAGGTAAAGACGGGTAACTGTCACTGTTTGGGAGAGCTGTGTAATCGGTGGTTACAGGCGGAGGGGCCCTGGGCACAGACGAGGCGGGGTGTGGGGTGTTGTGTGAGACACCGGCAGCACTAGTGCTTGTGTAGACGAGAGCGGTTGTGTGTGCTGTGCTTGTGACCGAGCGAAACTGTGCATCACCACTCGGACCTGAGCTGTTGGCCGTACTCTGTACGAAGGATGGGTAACTCCTTGGTTCGCTGGCTTTCAGATTGTAACAGCAGAAGACTGGGCTTTTGTAACTTCTGCTACCCAGCTTCCATTTCGTCTCACGTTTTACGGGGGACGAGATCCATACCTTGTTCACATTCCTTTGAACGCACACCTTCAAAGGGCATAAGCAGCAGCCTTTTGGAGTCATTGCTGTGGGAGCCCTGCTTTTGCTGAAGTGTTAGTGATCCTTGTGTATGTATCAGGTTGTTTTTCCTTCTCCTTTCTGATCGTGGAAGGAGTAACGTCTTTCTTCCAGCAGGTTTTATGTATCATAAAGTTGTTGATTTTTAATTTTTGTTTCACTTTGAAAAATCTTCCCAAGGCAGTTTCTCTTTTTTTAAGAAAGACATTATACTGGTATATAACTTCCTCTGTTAGCAAGAAATTGAGAGTGCTATTATTTTTTTTCATACAGGTTTAAAAAACGAATGCTAATAGAACAGCTGGAGAACTTCTTGGATGAAATTCATCGAAGAGCCAATCAGATCAACCATATTAATAGCAATTAAAAGAAAACAGAATGTGGCCACTTATTTCACTATATCTTCTCCAAATACAAAGTAAATACAAGACTGTTGTGATTTTGCATTCATTTTTGACATGCATTGTTGGCTATTTGAAGTACTAAGAGCAAGTCTACAGATCCTTTTCTCATCATTTGACAGTGACCTTTTCTTCATTTTTGTTTATTTTTGTAATGTGAGAAGTATCACTCTAAAAACCATTTTTATTTAACAAACTAAAAATATTCCTCCAGATCTCTTGCTTGTCATTGACTCTTGCGTGTCAATTTCCCTCAGGTTCTATTTTCTTAAACCAACCTTTAAAATTGTCACCTCTGTTAAGGTTGAACTTTGCCAAAAAAAAAAAAATAAAAAAGAAGTTACTTTGTAATTTTTGGGGAAAAAAAAAGCACATACATTAAAACTAGGTAATGTTTTGTATATACAGTTATTTTGGATATATTATTGTAAGTTGTACAAATGTATTTTGAAGAATATTTAAGAAAAGCACTTTTGTTATTCCATCAATAAATGCTCTATTTTACTCTTGTGTGGTTTAGGAAATAGTCACATTTAAAGTAATCATTTAAAACCATCTTAAGATAATGGAATTTTAAAAGCTTTGCTTTTCACCATTGGAAAGACACCACTTGAAGCTCATATTTGTTAACCCTAACTGTAATTACATGGTACCTACCTGCATTGTTGTTTTACTCTGTGTTCTTAGTTTTGTTGGTCACAGCAGCGTGCTCCCATTCCTGCCCAGATAAAGGAAACAATATCTGCAGCCGGTAGGCAGGGACTTGAAAAGCTGTTGAGAAGCAGACGCCTTGGGACGTTACTGGTTTCCTTCCTTTCCTTCCCCCTGCTCCTGGCTCGTTAGGACTGCGGGTGGCTCTCGGTCAGGGAGTGGTGCGCCGGGGCACGTCACATCCCGTGCTCTGAAATACCCAGCCTTTGGCGGTTGATGCCATGCTTACAGAAGTCCTGGGACAAAGTGTGGGCTCCAGAGGGACCTCTCTGTTCTGCTCTGCTGTTCCCATCCGTAAGCTCTCCGTGTTGTTCATCAGCTCAATGGGAAGGAAACGCATTTAAGATGGCTTTGCTCATGTGGCATCGCCCCCGACTCCCTGGGATGAGAAGACAACGCTGTTCCTCCCCGCCCTCAGCAGATGGCTTTCTGAGTCCTCGCTGAATGACCCGACCCTCTCGCCATCCACACGATCACGGCTGTGCCTTGTAGTGCTTTGGGGGTGACTGGTAGAAAAAGAAGGTTAAAGTAGGTTTAGATTAAGTGGGTGAAATAAATTTATAAAATTATAGTAAAATTGAAGTATTTTTAGGTTCATAACATTTGAAAATTACATACCCTTTTTACACTTCAGCAGATTGCTTTTTAAATTTCAAGGGTATCACAAAATGAAATTTAACTTTTTATGAAGAAAAGTATAGATGAGACTGGAGAACATGTTGGACATCTGTTACTTTTAGTCGAGGGGATGTGAAACTCTCCCAATACTGAAGACAAACCCTGTCAAGGAAAAGAAGCATATATAATGTTACATAGTATTTTCATATGCAATTCTTTAAATTTTTTTTTTACCTCTACCAAATACCTTTAAGTAAAGCAGGATATCATTTAATAGATGGAATTGCAATTATTTACAGTCATGTTGCTAAATTCAGTAAGAGCTACAAAAAATCCAGACAGTATTGTCTGGTCTGAAATTATATATTTAGATTCTGAGATTAATGGAAGGATTACATACAAGTCCTTCAGATAAAAGTTCAGGCTTAAGAATATTTAGGAAAGGGATTTGGTCTATTCCAATATTTAGTGGCCTTCCTTACTAAAACATTCTTATTTCTATTTCAAAGGTTGCTCATGAGGTAATATTCCTTTAAACCTTCGGCCTTTAATTCACTTTTTTGGGGGGTGAACCCGAGAGGGAGTTGGGAAGAAGCAGTTTGTTCAGTCTGTTCTTTCTGTCCTTAATCTCTGCTGCCACACCCTGTACCCTCGTCCTAAAGCCTAGTCACAAGGTTGGAAACCCACTGACACTCAGCCTAATATTCCATCTCTAAGAAACTGGGCATATTAATTCAGTTGATGAAATACTGTGGGAGTCTTGTAAGCAAAAGGGAAGGGGAGCCTATCTGAGGGAAGTATCACGTCTTTTAGGCTCACTGGGTGAGCTTAGGCTGGACAGATGTTAGTTTCAACAGTTAAATCTTGAGATTAACATAGTTTGTCTTAATGGTCTCATGCTCTGCTTGTCAGTTGCTTGAGTCATTATTTGCCCTTATTAGTAAGGTTGATCCATTTGGTGTCCTGAAGGCTGAGACTCGTTTTTCTCTCTTCCATCCCTGTCACCAGAAGAGTGTCCACTCTGTGTCATGTGGGCAAGTGCCTCCCAGGAAGACCAGCTAATTCACAGGGACTATACTTAGACCTGTGGCAGATGGTGGCACTGTCTTGGATAAGCCTTTCATTTTCGTTCTGTTTACGAAGGCAGTTCTGCAAGCGCCTGTCATTGGAACGGTGGTGGGTCCTTTCCTCCTTCAAAGGTTGAATTCCAAAAAAGAAATTGCTCTTTTAACTGCCATCAACCCGTATTGGCTATCAGCTTTTGACAATGACTGTTCTGTTCAAATTTCGTACTGTCTCTTTCTTGAAGGAGTAGAACCTGTCGTTTTTTTCATCTTTCATGTTAGACATGTATTCTTTCTAAGCGAGGGCTCTCTGTTGCCTGTTCTGAGTGATACGTGACATTTTCATCTTAGTACGTAAGGGGTTGGGATGATTACTAGCAGGGCATATTCTGTTGATGGACCTTTTCTCCCCCAAATAATCCCCAAATAGTTTATTTCCTAGTGAATGATCATTTTCATCCTTTTTGTCACAAAAGTGTTTCTTTGATTTCTAGCACACGTTATAGCAGAATGCAAATGATTCTCAGATAAAATGATGTTGACAGTATTTCCTTAAAATTTTGTGTAAAGTCTATGCGTAATTTTCATTATTCTAACTTTTGACTTTTTTCTCTCCATAAATAAAAATAATGCCTGATGTTTAGTTAACGTAGATCCACTTTTGCTTGATTTTATTAGTCCTGTTCCATCCTATTTCTTTTTAACACATTGTTTAAACTTGCCAACACCTCTTTACTGAGAATCTCTTCTCCTTCCTGGGCGGATAAATAATTAATTGTCGGGGTGGGGGGGGCATTAAGAGGAATAATTTGAATACTTTGTTCCCATGTTGTTGACACTAACGGACTTCCACTTCTCCTTCCGATGTGCTAAGGGTTTGCCTGTACCATACCATTTTTTTGGATTAAGATGAGGTGGTATCGTGGGTATTAAAATGAACAAGGGCAAACGTTTGAGTTTTGTGTGATTTCAGCAAGCTTGAGAAAAATCAACAGAAAGGCTATAGGAATCCGGGTGTAATTACCAGACTATGAAGGGTGCTGAGAGTCAGAGGACTTGAATGCTCCAGTGGCCCGAAGGAGCTGTCTTATCCACCATGATGACAGAGCTTGGCCACCTCTGGGAAAAGTCAAGATTTATCCTTTATTTTCCTTTTCTGATTTTTCGAAGTTTCCCCAGCAGTAGAAACCTGAATTTTAAAAATCACCCCCTACAAATGAGCTCAGAAAGAAGGGGAGAAACGCACAGAGAACACCAGTTTCCCTTTGTTATCGAATATTCCCCTTCCTTGGGACAGCCAGCCCAGCACCTGCGCAGCCTCTGACACTGCAGAGAAACTAGCTGGAGGCAACGCAGGCTTTGGGCCTCGGTGGGCAGAAAAGCCCTGTTGCTAGAGAGACGCCGAGAAATATGTAATTTATCTGAATTCTGTCAGAAAAACACTAGTACCTGTGTTGTGTTCTCTTAGGAAAAAGGAGGATGGCCGAGCCGCTTTAAAAATAGGAATCTGAGACCTTGTTAGTAACAATAGAGCTGCAGGAAAGAGAAATAGAAGAATCTCATTGCGTTTTTCTGTTCGTTTGAAGAAAATCACTATTAAAATTGGATATGAAGCCAGTTGTATCTCTTCACTTTTGACGAATAAAAGGAACCTAATATTTCATTTAGAGTTACGATGGAGTAAAGTGGGGAAATTAAAGATACCCCTTAGCGAAACCTGTGTCTTATTTTTAAAATATTCCATGGACTATTTTACTGAAGGTAATTTTTAGAATGACCCCAGTCCTCCCTTGCTTATGGGGATGATGGTACAAGTCTTTCAAAATGGATATCCCTTTTTCCCTTCGTTTTTCAGAAACTTTATTCTCTGTTACATTCTTTTTGAATTGCTGTACCAAACCTGGACTCGAGGCTTTCAGCGGAAGTTTCAGAGGCGTGGAGCTTGAACTGGCTAAATCTAACAAAGATAGGGCAGCAGTGGGGCTCGGCCGCTGAGTTCCCCTTAGGAGCAGACCTGCAGGGGCTCCATCTCGGCTTCGTGAATCACTTCAGAAACAGAAGCCATCCTGGCCTAACCCTAGGAAATAGAAATGTGAATCGCTTATTGCATTTTTGATGCATTTGCTTTAGGGAGTTGAGTACATTTTTAAAGAACGTACTGTACTTCATTTCATTCTTACGTTGCTTGCTGCATAGCTAGGGAGAGCTGATCGGAAAATTCTTAAGGTGCAGTATTTTAGGTAACTTTCCAAACCTCAAATATAATAAAGTTATCTAAAATCTCGAATTAACTTTCAGAGCTGTGCCCCGTTTTCTCAAAAGTTATTTTCTAAAATAACTTCTAGCTCCTATTTACATCATCAGCTAGTATTTCCAAAACAGTAGTGTAAGAATATGTGTTAAAGTGCAGACTCGGGGCCCAGGAATGCATTTTCAGCAAGCTTCTCAGATGATTTCCCTTGAATGCCGTCTTGGACTGCATTTTAAGAGTGACTTTGAAATGACTTGAGTGGCAGGTTTGTACTAGAGGTCTCCAAAGGCATAGTTCAGTGTATTGAAAACATGTCTAGCGCGGCAGGACTGCATTCTGTACACCCAGGTTTATCCGGCTGTGCAGTTAAGTTGCTTCGTGCGCTAAAGATCTGCAAAGAAAACGAGAGGTCAGGACTGTAATAGGCGAGGGCCAACGGCCTAGCAGTAGGAATGGGATAAGTGAGGGGAGTTAACACATCTGTGTAATTTAACCGTGAGTCATGTTTCGACAACTCCACAATGAAATATCACTTGATGGACACAATAAAGAGGGAACGTGAAGAATCTTTAGAACTAGAGGCTCCCTTAGAAATTAGTGCAACGCCTCCATTTTAGAGTGAGCTGCCGTCACACACTTGTTAGGGTTGGGCACCTCCCTTCACACACAGAGCCATCGTGCAGAAAGTATTCTAGTCGGCTCCAGCATGCCACTGGGAAGGCATCAGTGATAAGAGTCTTAATCATTCTGATGTACTTGTATTTTGAGGAAGCTCCTTTGTTTCATTTTAGACTACAATTTAAATTGTTTTGCATTTTTATGCACGTACCAGGAGGTGGCATATGAATGTCATGAGAAAATAAAACCTGCCCGCGGCAGTTCATCCATCTTGTAAGTTAGGTATACACAGGAAATTATGAGTTGGCTGAATTCTCTGTAAGGAACAGTCCCCAGCATCAGTGACAGGGACCAGGGGAGGCTAGAAACAGGAAAAACCAATGGAAATATTCACCTGGCCTCACTTGTCCTAAAACCAGTGAAGAATCTGATCATTTAAGCAGTTGGTCTCTTTCTGCAGGATCTTTTAGAAAAGAAAGAAATTTTCTATAATAATTACGGATAAAAAATGGTTCTTTGGTTGGGGGCATGAGGTTTTACTACTCTTGTGGCTTCATTGCTGGCTAGTATGGTGTCTGAACATTCTAAATCAATGTTAATGAGATGAGCAGAGGTTTATTATGAAATGCTTTAGCAGGGTTTCATAATAAAATTGTAATTAACGTAGTAAATAATTTAGTAAATACAGTAAATGTGTTTGCGTTAGAATCCAGGCGCCTTGGCACACGGTGAGAAATGGGACCAACTGGTATGAATGAGACGGGCTTGGCCATTTCAGTTTTCTTTGCGGCTGTAACTGAAGGGTTTCATTTTAATAGCTGTTCTCCACCACACCGCAGGAAAGGTCCAATAACCGACATGTATGTGTTTGTCCAGCCGTAAGCCAGGACTCCTAGCCCTCAGGCCCCAGCATCTGCATCTCTTACATTTTACCTCTGGGAAGAGTTAGCATTTCAGAAGAACAACACTTTTCCGATCCAAGAAAGAATTCAGGAGTCCTTTGTAGGTTTGTGTGTTTCCTTCTGCCTCGATCTTGTATTCCAGGTCCTATGTGCTTTTGTTAAGTAGCTATTGATTATGAAATGTTAGGCACCTAAAGAACCCAACCTAAAGGAGGCCAAGTACAAAGGATTCTCCCAGCTTTGGGCTCCCCCTTCCCTGCAGTGTGCGCAGTTTCTTGGTACCACTGAAGTCATACAGTCTCCTTTCCCAACCATTGTTCCCAAGATGTTTTCGAGGCGCTACTCTGTAAAAGGGTTCCCTGGCTTATTAAAAATGGGAAGTGCAGGTGGGGTAGTTCTGTGCTTTTGTTTTTAGTAGTGGACTTGAGAGCTGCTAATTTGCTAACGTTTGTAGCAAATCCTCACGGGAGGGCAGGAATGTGTAGTGATTAATCATGGAACCCTCCACACGTCTCCCTTCTCCAAATTTACCAGGGTGGTATTCTGGGGAACATACTTTGGGAAACCAGCTCACCATAAACCCATTCGCTCCTATATTACATGCCAGTATCCAAAGCAAAGGGGTAAGAGCCTACCTTCTTACTCTCCCTCCTGGTTTAATCTCCATTCTCCTTCGACATCTGCTAACATGTTGACATGCTGACCTTACTTTTTTAGATTGTTAGCTCTCAGGACACCGCAGCTGTCCTAATAATTTCAGATACTTTGCCCTTTGCCTGACTAGTGTATAGCCGGATGAATGAATATTAGATACCTCACATTGCACATTTGTTTCATTTCCCCATGGAAACAGCTGCCTTCATGTTCTTTAATCTGGTTTCACTTGTAAGGGAATGCTGGCTATGTCTGTAGACTCATAGGGCTCAGGACAGAATGAGTCTTGGCCAAGTCTCATCCAAATGATGGTTTCCACGGCCCTTCTCCTTTGTTAGTGGAGACCACCATTCTTTGTGTAAGGTAGGTCATACTCTCAAAAGCTTTAAGAGTCTTGCCCTGATTGGTGTGGCTCAGAGGGCTGGGCTTCATCCCACAAGCGGAAATGTTCGCTGGTTTGTTTCCCCATCAGGGCACATGCCTGGGTTGTGGGCCAGGTAGGTCTTGGGTTGGGGGGCAAGTGAGAGGCAACCAATAAGTACTCCTTGCCTTCTCTTCCTCCCTCCCCCTCTCCCTAAAAATAAATAAAATCTTAAAAAGAGTCTTTATAACATGATATTATGTAAACAAGACTGCAAAATGTAAATCATTGCCTCTACATTTGATCTGCAGCTTCTCCTAAAGCAGGGTAAACACATCCTTTGCTGTGTCTTTTGTGTTTAAATTATTACCTACTATTAGCACATTTAGTGGCATTTTAGAAAACGATTGCAAGAATTTGCTTCTAGTTTATTTTTCTCATCCTTTTCATTGTAAAACGTGTAAAAGATGGGAAGTGTGGGACATAGCATAGCATGCTAAAAAGATGCAGTGGCCTCTACATCCAGGCTGCGGTTAGCTGCCTTCTCCGTTCTTCTTTGCCCCACCCCTCACACCTTTCTCCCCGACCCCCGCCAGCTTTACTGAGATGTAATTGACACATAACTTCTGTAAGTTTAAGGTGTACAATATAAGGATTGATACCTGTGTATATTGAAAATGATGACCCCAGTAACATTAGTGAAGACATCCATCACCTGACATAGTTACAATTTTCTTGTGTAGTGACTTTTTTTAAATCCTCACCCAAGTTCATTTTTATTATTGCTTTTAGAGATCGAGGAAGGGGAAGAAAGAGAGAGAGAGACACACGTAGGTGTGAGAGAGAAACACTGATTGGCTGTCCCTTGTATGTGTCCCCACCAGGGATCGAACCCACAACCTTTTGGTGTATGGACAGTGCTCCAACCAACTGAGCCACACTGGCCAGGGCTCTTGTGTATTAACTTTTAAGATCTACTCTGGTAGCACCTTTCAAACATACAGCATATAGTCACCATGCTGTACCTTCCACCCTAGAACTTATAACTGGAAATGTGGACCTTTGGCCTTCCTTCACCCACTTCCTATCCACCTTCCCCTGCCCCTGGCAAATACCAGTCTACTTCCTGTTTCTATGAGTCTAGTTTCTTTTCTTTAGATTCCACATATAAATGACATACAGTATTTGTCTTCTTTTTTTTGGACTTATTTCACTCAGTTTTTCCATGTTGTTGCAAATGGCATGATTTACTTCTTTCTTATGGACGAATAATATTTCATTGTGTATACACACCATGACTTCTTTATTCGTTCCTCTGTCAATGGCCACTTCGGTCTTTTTCCATGTCTTGGCTATTGTCAACAATGCTGCTATGAAGGTGGGGGTGCAGATATGTTGAGATAGTGATTCCATTTCCTTTGGGTATATACCCAGAAGTGGAATTGCCGGGTCATAGGGTAGTTCTATTTTTAAATTTTAAAGAAAGATCCACACTGTTTACCATAGTGGCTGTACCGATCTATGTTCTCATCAATTGAGTGCAAGTGTTCCCTTTTCTCCACATCGTCGCCAGCATTTGTTACTTCTTGTCTTCTGGATAACAGCCATCCTAACAGATGTGAGGAGTGAGGTGATGTCTCACGGTGGTTTTGGTGTGCGTTTCCCTGACGATTAGTGATGTTGAGCACCTTTTCATATACCTGTTGGCCATTTGAATATCTTCTTTGGAAAAAGTTATATGCAGATCCATCACTCATTTTTAATTGGATGATTGTTGTTATTTGCTATTGAATTGTATATGCTCTTTATACGTTTTGGATATTAGCTCCTGAACAGATATGTGGTTTGCAAATATTTTCTCCCATTTCATAGGCTGCCTTTTCATTTTATCAGTTGCTTCTTTTGCTGTGAAGAAACTTAGTTTGATGTCATCCCACTTATTTATTTTTGTATTTTTTGCTTGTTTGACAATTTAGTTATAATGTGTCTTGGCGTGGCCCTTTTTCTGGTTCAACCTATCTGAGATCCTTTGAGCCTCAAGAACCTGGAAACCCCTGGCTCATCCCAGATTTGCGAGGTTTCCAGCCATTATTGCTCTAAACAGACTTCTATTCTCTTTCGCTTGCTCTTCTCCTTTTGGGACTCCCATAGGCATATGTCTCTCTTTATGGATGTCCCCGGCTCCCACAGGCTTTCCTCACTCATGTTCTTTTTGCTCCTCTGGGTAAAACATTTCATAGGACTCCTCTTCTACTCTCTTGGTTCCTCTGCTTGGTCGACTCTGCTGTTTAAACTCTCCTTTGAGTTCTTCCCTGCAGGCATTGTATTCTTCAGCTTTAGAATTTCTGGGTTGTTTTTTTTCCTTTAATTTTTCAATCCTCGCCTGAGGACATGTTTTCATTGCTTTTAGAGAGAGAAGAAGGGAGAGGGGAAGAGAGGGAGCGAAACATCGATGCGAGAGAGAAGCATCGATTGGTTGCCTCCCGTGCACATCCAGACTGGGGATTGTATGCGCCCGGACCGGGGGATCGAACCCACAGCCTAGGTATGTGCCCTGATTGGGAATCACACCTGCAACCTTGAGGTTATGGGGTGATGTTCCAACCAACTGAGCCACACTGGCCAGGGCCGCTTTTCTTTTTTACTGATGGTTTCTATTTCTTTTGTTGACTCCCCTTCTTATTTTGTTTATGCATTACCTTCCTAGTTTTGCTTAGATTCTTTGTGCATTCTTGTTGTTTACTAAATTACTTCAGGAGAATTATTCTGAACTCTTTGTGAGTTCGCAGATCTCTGTTTCTTTAGGGTCGTTATCGGAGCTTTGCCATCTTTTGGTGGTGGTGTTCTCCTGATTCCTCCTGATTCTCGATCCTTTCCATGGGAGTCTGCGCATTTAAGTGAGCAGTTCCCCAGGGGTGTTGCTCAGGACCCTGGTTATGCAGGGCCAGGCGCTGTGCTCAACACGCAGGCAGGGCTGCTGGCCTGATGCTCTGCCCAAAGGGGGCTGAAGGGCGGGCTTCCTGGCTGGGTGGGACCTGCGGCGATGCCCAGTGGGCTTTTGTGGCTGTGAATTTGCTTCCCTGCCTCAGTGAGGCAGTGGTATGGCTCATTGACCGGGAAGCCAAATCAGGAAGAACGGCCAACCGGCCTCTCTGGCTAGAGTGGGCCACTGGCTCTGCTCTGTGGCTTAGCTTTGCTGCTGGCTGGAGCCTTTGCTACCCTGTAAGCATGGGCTGCCCAGAGTGGGAGGCTGCTTATTATCAGCCTTCCCCCCTCCCCCACTTCTCCATCTCTATCTGATCCCCAGCAGTCCCTGTGAGGCTACACCTGAGTGGGCTTGTCAGGCAGCATCTTGCAGCTTTGGGTGAGCTGGGTGTCAACCTGGGCCCTCTTGTCCCACTGGGGAGAGCTCAGGCCCTGGGGGACACTGTGGAGGCAGTGCTGTGTCGCCCAAAGGAGGGGCAGTATAGTCAGCAGGCAGCCATCCCTTTTACGCTGCTAACATCGCCCTCAGTCTTTGTGTCTCAGAGGGGGGCTTCAGCCGCACCCCTGGGCGCTGAGATTTTCACAACAGTGACTTGTCTATGGATAGTGGCTAGCTGATTTTCTTGGGCTGGGGACTGAAGTTGGAAAGGACGTACGTCAGCACCATGATGACCTATTGCAGTTCTGAGCGCTCATCCAGTTTGACATAAGTTAACTTCAGTCCGCAGCCAAAGAGCGAGGGGGGTTGGCTCATGTAAGTCATAGTAACAGGAAGCTTGTACTTCCCACGGAGCAGAGGCTGGAAACTAAGGACTCCCTTATAAAAGTCATGAATAAAATAGTTGTTTCAAGTTTGGGCACAAAGAATATTTCTTGGATTAGGAAGCGTGGGTTTGTATCAAGCCTGCTGATCCTGTAGGAAGTGGAATTGCTCAAAAAGTATATCTCTAGATGGTATCTTCAGTGTAAATAAAACTGGAATTACTCTTAAAAGCTCATGACGTGTAGTGCCAAGCATGTTTGGGAAGAAAAATCACTCTGCGCTCAGTTGGGCCTTGAACTGATATTGAGCTAGTTCTTCGGGCAGCAAAAAGGGACTTGATGACATGAAGGAAGAGGCAAGTGACTTTTAAATGGGGAAGGAGAACTCGAATAAAATGAGTTTGGGCTTTAGAGCCAAGCGGAAAGAAGAAGACAAAGGTTCCCCTGCGGCTCTTGGGCTTCCATCCACAGCACACAACTGTCTTGTTGATGTCGGGAGGGAGACCAGCATTTTCTGATCATTCCTTCTCTGGCAAGCTCCCTGCTGATGTTTTGCTCTGTGTTGCAGAATTTCATTTGCACAAGTAACAGGTAAGGTGGGTGGCAGCCCCCCCATCTCAGGAATGATGAAAATATTTGTTAGATTCAGTGGCCATGTCTCCAGAATTCAGTCAGCAGACCACCTGGGCACAGAAGCACTTAGTCTCTTGATTATGGTTGAAGAAGGGCCATCGGAAAGCAATACTTGGGAATTGGCAATAGTTTAGCTAATAGTCTCCTGGGAGGGTTCTAGAACATAAGGCTTTGGCATCCCACTCGCTTTTAATATTTGGTGTAAATCGCCTGTCAGATAATAGGCAAACACAGCTCCTCTTGGTTGGCAGTAGCATGTGTACTATGGGCAAAGAAATTTACTACAGATTCCGAGAAGGAGGAAATTTTAGGGCGAGGTGGCAGGTGCGTGCGTAACTTGGACAGGAAGCTGGATGGAGGTGGGAAAGTTTCCAGGTTAGCTCGTTAGAAGAGGACAGAGTGGGTACGGGGAGGGAGGGAGAAACAGAGGGTGACTGTGCAGCTGGCATGCCAGCGGGGGGTCACAGTGAGGAGCTGTGGTGGGGCACCGATGTCTCCAGCCTGCTCCTAGTCAGGACCTGCAGAGGGAGGGGGCGTTGTTGTGTCCTGTGGCCGCTGACCTCACTCAGAATGTGGTCTCTGACAACAATGCTTAGTGGTCTTGAGAACACCCCTCCTCCACAAAGTCTACCCCAAATCTGACTGTCCTAAGAAGCACGCGATCTTAGGTAATGCAAAGCGCTTTCTTTATTCTTTTAAATAACGTTAACTCTGGCTGGTCCCCGCTGAAGGCTCTGTAGAAACCATGAGAGTCCCTTAACCAAAATATGGTATCACTCCCTACAAACACAATGCCAAAAATCGTGCAAGAACTGTTGCTACCTGAGATTCCTTTCAAGTCAGCTTTGAGTGGATCAAAAAGATCGGTGACTTCCCAAGAGTTTGAAATATTTTTTAAGTTGAAATGATTCTGGATCCTAAATCTAACAAACAAAAACAAACCCCCAAGTTTCATTTAAACGTCTTACTGGTATACGTTTTTATGCACCATATAACCTCCAGACTCCTAAGTGGGCGGTCAGGGTCCTCCGGGCTCGTTTCCGCTGTCTCTTTCATTGCTCCTTCCCATAAACCCTCCTCACTGAGCATCCAGCCCCACAGGGCTCCCACCTCGGTCCCTTCGCATCGGCTGTTCTTTCCAGGGGTCCTCCTCCTTCCTTGGCCGCTTTTCAATTGCTCTCCTTTCCTCTAAGCCCGGTTCCATCGTCAGCCCCTTCCCTCCAGCTGGTTTGTGATCTTTGGTTATTAAAGCCCCATTTCCTCTTTGTTTGCTCCCCTCTGTTAATGCATCGAACATTCTGCTTCCTATTACTGTTACTTATGATATCATAAGGTACTTGAGAAGAGAGACTATCCCTCTCAATGTTTTATTTCCTAATAATTAATATTACCAATGCTTACCATGTGCTAGGCACTGGGAAAAGTATTTTATGTGGATTATTTAATTTCATGTTCCCATAACTATGTTATTATTATCCTCACTTTACAGATGAGAAAATGGACGCTTAAAGGGTTAAAGCAACTTGCCCAAGATGACAACGGGTACCCCGCGGACCCCAACTCCCTTCGAGGCTGTCTGAGGGCAGAGCCTGCCAGCTACGGGTGCCACCTCCCTCCCACATGGCATCTCACACACAGTAGGTGCAGAAACGTTGTTGACCGACAGTTAATAGACCGTCTCATTCAATATGTTTATAATTGATAGGACGTATTTTTGTGTTTTCTGTGGGCAGTGTGGGCCGTCAACGTGCAACAGGGAGGGAATGCAAATTAAAGCCCTGGTTTTCCCAGTCAGGCCTGAGGGCAGGAAGAGTTTGCACACGGACTTTGCCATGTGTCTGCAAAGGCCAGGTATTTATGATTTTCCTGTTAAAGCATCTTTAGAAGGACTGCTAACATTCTTTTCCTTTGAAAATAAAAATATTTAAAACGGAATTAGATGGTCTTTTTCTATAAGCCATGCAGGACTTAGAGGAGAATAAGAACACTAGACAAGATCCTTTACTCTCAAAGGTCTTCACTGCCCTGCAGGCCAACGGGACCAATATTTTAAACAAAAGTATCAGATTTTGTTATAAATGGATCTTCAGAATAGCTTCCAATAAATAAATAAATAAATAAATAAAATAAAATAAAAAGCCACATGCTTTTGCCAACTCCATGCTGACATTAAAACATTTTTTTTTCCCGATCATCTCTTCTGAAATTTCTTAAGTACTTAAAATGTCTTTTGAAGACCTTTAATGCTAAAAGATAGGGGTCAAGAGCATGAGCTCGGGAATCCCGTGCTGGAATTTGAACCCTGGCTCAGTCTCTGATTCGCAGAGAGACGTGGGACAAGTTATTTTAGCTCTTTGGCCTCAGTTTCCTCATTTGTGAAACAAGCATAATAGTAGTGTTTGCGCTCAGCTTTGTGAAGACAAAGTGGAATAAGGCTTGTGGAGTGCTCAGAACAATGCCTGGCGTGGCTCATGCACTTTATTGTCACCTCTGTGGTTTTACTGTTTCTCAATAACATTGAGAAAGAGCCAAGGGATGTCTGAAACCAAGTCCAGTGATGATGGTAGATGATAAAAGTGGAATATAATTTTTAATAACTAAAGATAGTAGTAAAAGTGAGGCACAACTACAAAGATGTATGATTTTTCCTTGTAGGGCTCTGAAGGCCAGTCCAGAAGAAATACTACAAAAATACTTTGAGTTAAAAAACAAACAAACAAACACCCTTTACCAAAACCAGACAAGGATAACAAAAAACAAAACAAAACAAAACATAGACAACCCTTATAATGGATGCAGAATCCTCAACAAACACTGGTAAATTCAATCCAGCAACATATAAATCATACCATGACCAAGTTTAGCTAAGGAATGCAAGGTGTGTTTAACGTGTGAAAACCGATCAGTGAAGAACACTGTATTAATAGAATAAAGGACAAAGGCCACATGATCATCTCAATAGATGCAGAAAAAGAATTGGAGAAAACCCAACATTCTTTCGTAAACAAAACAAATCACATTCAACAAACTTGGAACAGAAGGGAACTTTTTCAATGTGAAAAGGAAAACTTACAAGAAACCCACAGCTAGCGTAATACTTAATGGGGAGAACTGAATAATTCCCCCCTAAGAGCAGGAACAAAACAAGAACGTTCACCACTTCTATTTAAGCTTCTACTGTAGGGTATACAGGGCGATTATGAAAGAAACAAAAATTCATCCAGGTTAGAAAGGAAGAAGGAAATCTGTCTCCATTAACGATGACTTGTTCTTGTACACAGACAATCCTAGGACTCCACACATGCACAGAGAAAACCACTAGAGCAAACAAGTGAGGTCGTCAAGGTGACAGCGTGTAAGATCGAGATACAAAACTCAACTGTTTCTTTTAACGAGTAACGAACAATCTCAAGTCCCATATATAACAACATCAAAAGGAGTGATATACTTAGAAATAAATTTAACAGAAGCAGTGCAAACCTTGTTTTCTGAAAACTAAAAAGCGCCATTGAAAAACACCAAAGAAAATGAAAGACCCTGTGTTCACAGACGGGAGCACTTAATAGTGTTAGAAAGCAACATTCCCCAAATTGACCTACAGAGTCTACCTAGTCCCTACCCAAACCCCCGCTGGCCTTTGGCAGAAACTAAGTGAGTCCTGAAATTTATAGGGAAATGCAGGGAACTCATAATAGTCAAATGACCTTGAAAAAGAACAAGCTGAAGGACTCTCACTTCCTGATTTCTAAATATACTAAAAAGGTATAGGAAATAAGACGGCATGGTACTGGCAAAGGTATAATCATTTATGCCTACAGAATGGAATTATGAGTCCAGAAATAAACCCATACATTCATGGTCAGTTGATTTTGACAAGGGTACCCAAAAAAATTCCATGGGATTTATCAGTAAATGGCACTGAGGAATTGGATAGCCACATACCAAGAATGAAGTTGGACCTTTACCTCATACCATATACAAAAATTAATTCAAAATGGATCAAAAGCCTAAGAATAACAGTTAAAACTCTTAGAAAAAACATAGATCTTTGTGATTTTGGTTAAGCCATGGTTTCTTAGATATTACATTTAAAAGGCACAAGAAAAAAAAAGAAAACATAGGTAATCAAACATCATCAAAATTAAAACCTTTTGTGCTTCAAAAGACACCATCAAGCCCTGGCTGGCATGGCTCCATTTGTTGTGCACTGTCGCATGAACTGAAGGGATGTGGGTTTGATTCCCAGTCAGGGCACAGGCCTAGGGTGCTGGCTTGGCCCCCAGTTGGGGTGGGTTCAAAAGATGACCTATCAATGTTTGTCTCTCACACTGATGTTTCTCTCCCTTTCTCTCTCCCTCCCTTCCCCTCTCTTTAAAAAGTCGATGAGCATAAGTCAGTGAGCATGTTCTTGGCTGAGGATTTAAAAAAAAAAAAGATGCCAGCAAGAAAGCGAAAAGACAGCCTACAAAATGGGAGAAAATATTTACAAATTACAGATCTGATAAGGGACTAGTATCCAGAATATATAAAGAACTATTACAACTCAACGATAAAAGGACAAATGACCGATTTAAAAATGGACAAAGGATTGACATACAATCTCTCCAAAAAGGGTATACAAATGGCCAACAAGCATGTGAACAGACCTTTGACGTCATGTCATTCGGAAATGTGGATGAAAGTCACAGAGAGACACCATTTCCCGTGGATGGCTGCAATATAAAAAGACGGGGCCTTTCTCCTCCTCCGCCTGTTATCACCCACAGGTAGGAGGCATCCTGCCTCCAGCGTGAGGAGGAAGCCCACGCACAGAGGGCTGCGCTGCCGGAGGGCAGAGTCGGTGAGAGCATCCTAATCAGAATAATGAAAAATAACCAATCCAGTTCCTGAGGATAAACCTTACAATATACCTACTTTTTAATTCATAGTTTGGGAAGGTAGTCTTTGTCCTTTTCCTACCTCCCTCCTCTCCATGAAGGACTTAAAAAAATTGTAATAAAACATACGCAACATACGTTTGACCATTTTCACCGTGTCAAGGATGTAACTCAGCGGCACTGAGTGCGTTCATTGCTGCCCAGACTTCACCGCTATTCGCTTCAGAACTCTGTTGTGGCAATGGAACCGCTGCCTTAAGAGATAAACCTGCCTAAAAGCTGAATGAGACAAATTATGTCTAAATTCCTGGTCTTATAAAACTCGCAGGCTCACCTGCTAACCTCAGGTTGGACAAGGGACTAGCTTTCAGCAGGGGCCAGGCTGGACCCGATGGGAGGGGAGGGGTGGGGCCTCTGCCACCCACCTGCTCTGCCTGGGGCTGGGCATCCTGGCTTCAGGCAGGGGGCGCGGCCGGTTATTTCCCTGGGGATTTAAGAGCCTGCCCAGCTTATGGGTGGATGGGTGGAGGAGACACGGGAGAAAGAGGCCAGGAGGGGCCTGATCCTCACCAGGGGGCCATTCCTCAGAGAGAATGACCCAGACTCTGCCAGGATCTGAACCTGAATGTGCTGTGAGCTCAGCCCCAGTAGCAAAGATCCACTGAATGCTTGTCTTTCCTGACCTGCTTCTAAAACACAGTTTCAGAACGCATTTTAGAATACTTACTGGTCAGAACGTGATGTAAACCTTTCCCACGGAACTCAACAAGGAACTAGAATAACATGCATTTTGGGTGCATTAAAAATTTAATTAATTTGCCCAAGAATATTTCAATGGCTTTCACTCCCCTGTTAATGAAAGTCCACGTGATTTCCAATCTGTTTCTATGGTTTCCTTTCTCTGTTCAGATACATTAGTTAGTTTGTCAGTTCATTATAAATGTTGGTGCCTTTTCTCCCCTTCAAGTTTGAGTCCATATTAATTTAGCTTTGATTCAACAGCGTTTAAAAATAAAGTAAAATAAAGCAAAATTACTTTGACCAGTGTCCAGGAAGGCCCGCGGGCATTTAAGGAGTTTGTCAGAGCGGTCTTGGTCCTCATAGCTTTTCCCTTTCCTGGGGTGGAGAGGTGGCTGCGAGCTTCTGCTCGGCCCGGCGGCCAGGTGAGCCTGCCTTAGTTTCCTCTCTAACACCGGGCTTCACCTCAGCCTACCAGGCGCTCGCATGCGCTGACATCATCAGGACCTTCCTTCGGGTGCGTCTGGGCAAATGTGCCTCCGTGAAGAGAAAGCTTAGTTACGTCTTTTTTATTTGGTTGCTGACAAACCTGAAAACCCTGGACTCTCTCATTCCAGGACACTGGGGACCATCATTTCATATCGCTCCAGTGAGCTGATGTCTTTAATCCAAGCACTCCCCAGCATGACAGGGCTGAGCCAGGGGTCCCCATAGTGAGTCTGCTGGGGGCCCACCCAGCAGGGGGTCTGACTGTCTCCGGTGTCTTACCTGATGTTACTCCTGGGACAGAGACGCTCAAACGCGGCCGTACTTCTGCATCAGCTGGAGGTACTCGTCTAAGTCCAGATGCCTGGGCCCCATTCCAGGCCAATCGAGTCAGGATCTCTGGGGATGGAGTCCAGATGTTGGCAGCTGGGTTCGAGGAACACAGGCAGCTTGAAGACCTGGTGAAAAGGGTGTCATGGGTAGAATTGTGTCTCCCGAAAAGGACATGTCGAAGTCCTAACCATCAGTACCTCCTTATTTGGAGATGGAACCTTTGCAAATGTAGTCAAATAAAGATAAGGTCATTAGCGTGGGCCCTAATCCAACAGGACTGGTGTCCTTTAAAAAGGGGGACATTAGGGACAGCACACACAGAGAGAAGGCCACGTGAAAATGAAGGCAGAGATTGGGGCGATGCTCCTACAAGCCAGAGAAGGCCAAGGGTTGCAGGCAGACCCCCTGCGGTGGAACAGATTCTCTGTCGCGGGCCTCGGAATAAACCACTGCTGCCAACACCTCGGTCTGGGACTTCTAGACACAGAGACAGTAGCTTCCTGCTGTCCTCAGCCACTCAGTTTGCGGTATGTTGTTGGCAGTCTTAGGAATCTAATAAAGATCATCACCCTATGTTTGGAGGTGCCCACCAACCCTGCTGGGAGGGCCGGGGGCGGGGCCTCTTCGTACCACACTTGCGTGTTTCTGAACCACGTGGCATCCCCCCAGACTCCTCCCCCAAGCCAGGGCCACATCCGAGGGCACGGGGCCGTGCCTGTGCATCGCGTCCCTTCTGGCCATCGTTTGGGCTCCCTCAGAGAGCAGCAGCCTCCACATCTGAACCTACTTTACATCTTGAGTTATCATAGATATTTATCTTTTCGTTTTCTGTAGAAGAGAAAATAAATACAATGCATTCCATTACAGACACTTGAAAATGAATTATTAATCTGTGTGGGTCTCTTGCTGCCTTTAGAGGCAAAATGTTGACTTGCAAAGTGAAGTGAGAATTTCAATAAACCCTTTGATGTATGTGAGTGTGTGTGCGTGTGTCTGTGTGTGTGCGCGTGACAGTGACACCTGGCCTAATAGATATCTTCCCTGAATGACCTATGAGTCCATGTTGTAGAAGGTCAGCCTCGCTCTGCTGGGTGCCTTCCCGCACCTGTCTGGTTACAGTGTGTTCACCATTCGCTTCCAGCTGACCGGGAGCATCCTGCAGCCTGGTATTGGAGTCCCAACATGGAGCTGGGTTTCTGGCACGTAGTAGGTGCTCAGGAAATGCTGGACAAATGCAAGAACAAAGTTGTTACCACCGCAGCTTGCTGTGAGCTTCCCCTTATCACTGCTGTGGGCAGGGCCTGTGCTTGGTTTCCTCTTTTTAAAAAGGAGCATCTCCAAGGTGCTGCGTACTAGTTAGACACCTTTTACATGGACTGTTCATTTTGTCCTCACAAGAAGCCGGCGAGGAAAGTCTTCTTACCCTCCCTTGGCAAAGGAGGCCCCTGAGACCCAGAGGCTCAAGTCTTTGCTTAGGTCACACATCGAACCAGAGACAACATCAGGAATCAGTTCTGGCCTTGGCTTAGTTACTTGGTGTTTTTATTTTTATTCAACCCAAGAAGCTTTTAACCATATCAGTCCTGACTGTATTATGGCCCTTGTTTTGCAGACAGGAAGCAAGTGTAATATTCCTTTGAAATTCCCACAGTGCCAGGAGTAAGGATAAATAACTGTTCATTGATCCCCATAAAAGGCCTTGATATCAGACAGCTGACCAGTCTTAGGACAAGCCTTTCTCCTTGAGAAACTTCAGATCCACAAGTTTTCTCCTTGAGAAACTTCAGATCCACAAGTTGGCCCCAGGACACAGGGGTGAAAACAAGTATTATGTTTGAGGATGGGTTCTGGCATCAAGCATGTAACCCTGGAAACCTGCTTTGCCAGGAAATGGGCATGAGTCAAGTTTGTGGTTGAGGTTCTTAATTCTGTAACCTCTGTGTCCTGCATACACAGAGAGAGGCAGTCAGCATGGATTAAAGGAGCCCCAGTTAACCCCTGACTCTTCCTACTTGGTCTTGCACAGAAGTGAGCTGCCAGGTACTGGAGATGAACTGGTCTGGGTTGTCTGCCTGGGCAGATTAGCTGGCCCACGTTGGAGCAGCCGAGCATCCGTCTGCTGAGCGGAGCTAACCGTAGGTCAAGGCCATGGAAAGTTCTGTGCAAGCAAGGTAGAGGTCTTGAGAAAATTCTGTTCTCTGTTGTGTTGCTGCTCTGACTGCCTAACGAAGTACACAGGGTGGGGGGTTCAAAGACTTTATTTGTTTATCCTTTAGAGAGAGAGGAAGGGAGAGAGAAAGAGAGGGAGAGAAACATCAATGCGTTGCCTCTTGCATGTGCCCCTAATGGGGACCAAACCCATAACCCAGGCGTGTGCCCTGAGTGGGAATTAAACCAGCGACCTTTTGCTTTGCAGGACGATGCCCAGCCCACTGAGCCACGCCAGCCAGGGCTAGACCGTGTGGTTCAGACAACAAACATTGTTTCTCAGTTCTGAAGGCTAGAAGTTCAAGACCAAGGTGTTGGCAGCTTGATTGATCCCTAGGCCTCTCTCCCTGTCTTGCAGGTGGCTGTCTTCTCCTGTGTCTTCAAATTGCTTTCCTCCCGCATGGGTCCTTGTCCTAGTCTCTTCCTATAAGGACAGCAGTGAGGTGAGATTAGGGCCCGCGCTAATGGCCTCATTTTAACGCCATTGCTACTTTAAAGACCCTGCCTCCAAATAGAGTCACATTCCGAGGTCCTGGGGGTCAGTGCGTCAGCATGTACATCGTGGAGGGACACAGTTGGCCACTTCTCTCAAGGAATGGCTTCCTGTTCCCACCAGGGCATGACGCACAGGGCCCGGGGAAATGGCCCCCACAGGAGTCTTTTCTGTAGAGCACGTTCTTTTCACAGGATTTCGGGCTCGTAAGAAACACCAATTTCTAGCTCCACTCCTGGAGGTGGAGGTGGGGGTTAATGGGTCTGGGGTGGGGCCTGGGCGCCCCTACTGGTGAAAACAATTCCTCTGATGATTCGCAGATGAAGTCGGGCTTGAGAAGCAGGGCAGAGGTCCGGCTCCTCAAACCTCAACAGCCTGTGAACTGCCCGGAGCACGCGTGGGGCAGCAGGTTCCCACTGGGCGGTGTGGACCAAGCTCCCAGGGACTATGCCGGCTCAGGGACCACCCTGAGTGCCCAGGTTCTAGATCTGCCCAAAGCTTGGCTCCAACGTGGCCTCCTCCTTCTGGAGGGTCCCGCATTTGGAAGGTATGGGGACTTGCGCAGATGTGAATGAGATCTTCTTTCCAATTTTGCTAGCGTGATGTGTGTGTGTGTGTTTTCTCTAATGGCCAGAGTCCCCCAGTGAGGAGGGGGAGCAGAGTGGGATTCCTGGGCATCACTCATTACCCGCCAAGACTTGGTCCGGTGCTAAGACATCAAAACCTCATCGCTAACCCTCAGTAGGAGTGTGCAGCGTCTCAGACTGCAGGCCTGTTCTGCACAGGCACACCCAAGCAGGCCTTTTTCCTTCCCAGGTTTGTACACCGGCCTCGGGTGCATCTTGTCCTGCCTTCCTCACCTCAGCTCTGCTGCTAACTCAAGCCCTGGGGGACACCAGGTAGGGCCTCTCAGTTCTGACTGCTTCTCTGGACCCAGTGGGGTCTTCCTCCGCGGCGCCTCTGTGTCCTTCTGATGTTTACGCCTTCCAGCCCCTGCCTTCTGGACCCTCACCTGGAAATTTTGTAGCAACTCAGCCTGACACTGTAAGTTCCGTTTATGTAGAAAGTGCGTTCCACCCATCATTAGGCCCCCAGCACCTAACACAGTACATGGCCTATTCATCTGCTAGTAAAGAACTGAATGCGCTCCTACCCCCTGGCTCCAAGCACAGTTTCCTTTCACATGGCTGTCTGGAGTAGGAGATAGGCTTCTTTTTTTTACCAGTAATGGTGCTTTGTGGTACCAACTTTAGTCTGATGAGGGGGCACACATGGTTCTCGGAAAAACCTCAGGGATCACGGTTACAGTTCCACCTGGAACAATTGCAATTTTGGGTTGAATTTGCCAGTGGTACTCCACTCTGGCTACACGTCAGAATCACACGAGGGGGATTGGTAACGGTAAGTGTTGGGTTCCCACGCAAATGAGTGGAAACATAATCTGGGATTCGAACCTTGCTCCCCCTAGGTAATTCTGCAGCCGGCCAAAGTAGACAAGAGACAAAGCTGGTGCGTTGCTTACTCTAGGGGTGCCTTGTAGGAAGCTTGGGAGGGACTGGGTTGCTTCTAGCAGGCTGTGTGTATGGAAACGGCCTGATGTCTTACAACAGTGCTTGTTAAAATGGGGTCCCAGGGCCAGGACACTTGGCATCACCTGGAAACCCATTGGAAACGCAGATCCCCAACTCCATTCCGGCCTACTGACGCAGAAACTCTGGGGATGGCACCTGGCAGTCAGCATCTTAACAGACCCTCCAGGTGATGCTATTGCGGGCCCAGGCTTGAGAACCACGGCTTTAGGACAGCAGGCGCTTTCACACCTGGGGAAGTCCGCTCCGCAGGTGCTGCCCGCTCCTCGACCTGTACTGTGTCTTGGCTGGCTTGTCAGCCCCACATCCAGCCGTGCAACCAATGTTAATCAAGCCGCTACCGCGGCGAGGCATCATTCTAGGCCCCGGAGGTGCCAAGGCGAGCAAAGCAGACCAGGTCCCGTGTTCATGGAACTCACAGTCCTTATTTCAAGATAATAGCCAAATACGTCATAAACAGTGGAGCCCGCTGTGTGGGAAAGGAATAGCTTGTGATGGGTGGGGGGGCTTGAGCTAATTTGAGAGGACAGCCTTCTTCAAGCACAAGCGAACAGGTGAGGGAGGTTGTGGGAGAAGAGAGAGCCTTGCGTGGGAGGGGCCTGCAGTAAGGCGCTGCAGTGAGTGAGCTCCTGATACAACCCGGGTGCTGACCGGGGCCGGCATGGGGGGGGCGGGGTGCTGAGCGCCGGACAGACAGGCAGCAGAGCAGGGCGCAGCTCGAGCAGTGGCTGCAGTGTTCGCATGCACACACACGTGCACCCCGTACGTATCGTACGTATGCAGGCGTATACAGAGTGGGTATCGCACCGCGTGGGTTTGAATGTGTGTATAGGTCGTATACACGTATGTAAACTCTACATGCTACAACACATAACGGTATATACGGTGGCTGTGGCAGTGTGGCCGCCGGCTGGCCGTGTCTGTGGCTTGCCGCCCGTGAGTTCCCATCACTGCGAATTCCACAGCCTGGTAGGCGCCTGGGCGCTTTTCACTCACCAAGGTCACCTCGTTTGGCCCTACTGACAGCACAGACTGGATAGGGCGAGGCACCGCTACTTCGGCACCCGGGAGACTCCCGGCTGGGACGCGCAGCCCCCCTCACTTTCTGTGGCTCCGCAAAGACGCGAACCAGCTCGCCCCCCACACCCAGGACAGCGAGCTGGCGTCAGTGCTCTGAAAAGGAAAAGGCGCAGGCCGGGAACGAGAAGCGGGCGGTTCTCCAAAACTAAAACCGAAAGCCAGAACTGGTATCTGTCTGCGTAGCCCTCCAGGGCTCCGATATCTTACCGAAACTGCTCTTTACAGTGGCCTCCCTAGAGAATTTCACTTTATCACGAGGGTACGTTCGGGGACCTATTCCTCATCTCATAATTTCCAATCAGACTTCAGTTGAATGCCAAGCCTTTTTTGAGCTCCTAAGAGGAGGAAGGGGCAACGTGAAATTTGTAAGGAATGCCTTCAGGAAGTCGCAGAGTAGCCCAGGTCACACGGTCCCCGCGGCCCAGGACAGGAGGGACGCGCGGGAGCGGCCGTGGGAAGTAGGATGTGAGCGTGCGGGAGGCAGGGCTCCTTCTGACGTGCGGGGCCGGGGGTTCAGTGCAAGACGCATCGCTTTCTCCGAAAAAAACGGAACTGGGTCTTCCCGGACTTGATTTCTTCCGTGGCTTTCTTTCGATCGCCCTTGGGCCTGAGAGATCATGGGGGGCAGGAGACACTTGGCCCCTGTGCTGGAGAGAACTTGGAATGTCGGCGAGGAGAACAAACCGAGGGGGGAGAAGCTGCATCAAGATGTTGGCAGGAAAGGAGCTGGGGGGAGAGAAAAGGCCGCGGCCCCCCGTGGGTGGGCTGCTCTGACTTCGCTGCAGAGAGTCCTGACACGTTATAAGACACACGGGTGGGAACACTGTTCAAACCCTGTTTTTTGCAATAACACACGAACCAGAATGGTGGCTTTAAAAGTGAACTATCACCCCCCTTTTTTTTAGACATGGATAATATTATTTTGCTAGAGGAACGATTCAGCCGTATTTTTATGTGTTAAGCATTTCGGTTCATTTTCTAGACTATTGAAGATTTTAAATAGCTTTGGATTTTATTGTTTTTATAATATATATATTTTTCCATTTTACTTCTGGGCGTATTGACTCTTTTCATTGCCAGTCAATGGTTTCATGAATTCTTAAAACTTTGCATTTAGCTGTCAATGAATTTTCCATCTGAACAGTCATTATGAAACCGGAAAAGCTGGGGTTCATGCTGCCTGTCACCTTCCAGGCCCAATGAGCAAGGACAGGGGTTGCATTTTTGTGGGCGCTTTATTCAGTTGGTTGGCAATCTGAGAAGACCGTGGGTTTGTACCCTAACAGACTGTCTTCCATTCCATTATAAATGGACCCTTTTTATAAGGAGAAGAAAAGTGTAGGTAAGGGGTTTGGAATTCAGGGAAAAAGTAAATCAGATAAAAGCTGCCGTATTCTTTCATCTGTGTCCTGGGCGGTGGTCTTGGTCCTTGTGCCCTGGGTGACAGTCACCTCACCCTGGAGCACAGAGGCTCAGATGCCGTCTTGATGGGCTGCAGTCCTGCCGGGGCACAAAGGTGGAGCTGCTTCTGGTCTCTTGGAGTCTAGGTGGGTCATCCCTCCAGTTCCTGAAACAATAGCTCTGTACATGCATTCATCACTAAGCTTATTAGCTGTCACCCCAAACTAACATTTTCCCACCGTTGAGTCCCCCATCAATTAGTTAAAAACTAATGTTTCTAATGGCCTTAGAGAAAGCGGCCACTCTCTCAGTGCTGATCACACAGTCTGGGGCAGGAGATGAACCGCGTTGCTCAGCCTAAGCCTAGCTCTTGGCTGTCCGAGCACCTTATTTGTTTTTAGTGGTTCCCAGTAGTTGAGGGTTTGTCTAGACTCATCAGTGCCCATAAGGGGAGGGTCTTGGTCAGCACCCCAAGACAGGCTGCATGAAAGCTGGACCCTCAGGCAGAATTTACTTCGCATATTTAAAGAACGCAGGTCGCCCCCTTTCAGGAAGCCTGAGGCTGGCTGTTTCTGCCAGCTCCCTCTTACTGAGCTAAGTAGTATTTCTCCGTTTGCCTACGACTCTGTGGCACCTGCAACTGAGGCCCCACGGGCCACTAGAGCCTGGCTATTATGGGGTTGCTCATATGGCAGCAACCTCAAAATCCAGGGCATCAGACATGCACACAGGCTTCTTTTAGGGAGATGCAAGCACCTGAGGGAGGGCAAAAGGAGAGAACCGATATGGTACCCACAGACTTCCCCATCTCCAGTTGGGATTACCGTCTCCCCTGGATGTGTGCTGAATTAGACGCTGGATCTACACCCTGTCCCAGGCTGCGGGTTTCGGACTTCTTTCTGGCAAAGGTGGGAGACGGGCATTTCCGTCTGCAGCCTCTGCAATAGGCTGACGTATAGACGCAGTGAGTCCTTCCGGGCCTGAGAACTCTTTCTTTGTTTACTATGTCCTGCCAACCTTGTGGATCAAAGCCCTGTCGGCTTTCAGTGATAGGCATTTGGGGGCCCATCCCTTAGGTGACCATCTTAAAAGCGAGGGCTCTAACTGTTGTGTCCAAAACCTTCACTTTTCATGGAGAGGCGGAGAGTTGTGAGCTTCCTCCCAATTGGGTGTCCGTGGGCCAGGGGTGGGGTTTATGGCAAGAGTGCATCTCAACCTTTCCTCTCAGCTCCAATGTGGGTTTTTCCCTCATTCATCCAAGGCACGGGAGGTGCTCAGCTAGGTGCTAGATTTCTGAAGCGGGGCTGGAGGGGTAACGAACAGGAAGCATCAGTGGGAATTATTCCGTGTGTCGCTGTGGATGTGATGTGTCCGTGGGAGAAGGTGAGTTTAGGTGCCTCCCATATGGCTATCTTGGACTTAAATCCCTGAATTGCTTTTGTTTATAATAGTTTTGGTTCTCTGAGTTTTCTTCATGTGAACAATCTTATAATCTGAAAATAATTATAATTTTATCTTCTCCATTCTAATTTTTACACCTCCTTTTTTTTTTCTACTAGTTGATCACATTGGCTAGTATCCCAGAACAATGTTAAGTAAGTAATTGAGGAGGTAGATCTTGTTATCTTGTTTCTGACCTTCGTAAGAATGCTCTAGTATTTCCTCATGAAGCTGGCCTTTGGGTGGAGAGATCGTGAGTGATTATTTTATCATCTTAAAGAAGTATGCATCAAAAAAAAAAGATGCATCTATTTCTTTAATTAAGATTTTATATCAGAACAAAACATTGATGAATTGCACAGCCTGTCTGTGTACCAGATTGAGGAAGCACTTGATTAAGATGTGTTTTAAAGAGAATATTTACTCACCAGTTTTGGCATGTCAAATCATCCAAGTGTATGAAACTTATGGTACATGTACTTCATATCACGAGAGAACCAAAAGAATCCCTCCAGGTGTTCCTTGTTCGGTCCTCACCTGCCTCTCTCATCAAGCTGGTGAGGCATGCACATTGCTCAGAAGGATTATCATCACAGAAGGGAAAAGAGGGAAGAAATGGAGGAAGAGTGGTGTATCAGTTTCCTATTGCTGCTGTAACAAATAACCACAGATTCAGTGACCTAAGGAAGATGTAAATCTATTATCTTTACAGTTCTGTAATTCAGAAGTCTAAAGTGATGGCACTGGGCTAAAATCAAGGTGTCGGCAGGGCTGCATTCCTTTCTGGGGTGTCTCGGGGGGAAAGCTGTTTTCTTGCCTTCCCAGCTTCTAGATACTGTCCCCATTTTTTGACTTCATCTTCAAAGCCAGCATATCTGTGACCCTCGTCTATCATCAGGTCACTTTTTCTGATTCTCTTTTTCTGCCTTTTTTGTTCTCTTATAAGGACATTGTGATTATGTTGGGGCCACTCCAATAAGATCAGTTGATTTACAGCTTCATGTATGGTCTCAGTTCCCCTAGGTATGTAACATAATGTATTCAGAGGGTTGACGGATTAGGGCATAACTGGGGGCCAATTTTCTGCCTACCACAGGTGTTGTACATTTAGGGAGAGTCTGTGGGGTCTATAGGGAGGGGATCCAGCCTGAGAGGACCATGTGAGGAGTAGATGTGGTCAGCATCGGGTAATGGTCAGTCCTGGCGCATTGTGGACGCCAGAGAGCCCTATGTGGGGAGCAAAGCCAATGCCTGTAAATCTTCCACTTCCTTTTCAAGAAATTAAGAAACTTAACTTCCCGAGAGCATTTTAGGTTCACAGCAGAACTGAGGAGAAAGTCCTGAGTCTGCATATACTCGCTGTACCACCTCTCTGCCTTTAAGGGAGCCTTGCACGTCCGCTGTGCTGAAAGAGCAGTAATGGTTATTCTGGGTGGGGTGGACCTGATACCTGCTCTGGCCTGAGATCAAGTCCCTACCTGGACTTCCCTACACGGCCACCCCTTTTCTAATGGCCCAGGACACTTGTCAGGGCTCCTAAATAGAGGACAGCGTCTGTAACAGCTAGGGTGGACAAAGGCAGGCGGCCTGAAGCAAGAGTCCCAGCATTGATTTTGGTGAAGGTCATTTCTATGGCACTAAGAGCAACATTTAAGTTCTCACTTTCCAGTAATGTGTATAAGAGAAAGGCGTGGCCGATCGTTGCACAACGGTGGGGGCTTGGAACTGCTGGTACAAGCTCCAGGTATGATTCGAAGGCCAAATTTGGCTTGGAAAGGGATTCAGACATCTCAGGGTATAGTTTGGGAGAGTTTGAGCTGGACAATATTCAAACATATAAAAGTTGAGGGCCTGGCAGGGAATCGGCAATCCCAGATGGAAGACCGAGGAGGCCAGAACCTGTGTTTGGTGATTTGGTCATGTGTCGTTAGGCAACACGAAGGGGCAAGCTGGCTTCAGCTTCGTGAGCCTCCCAAGGCAGCTGACTGTGCGGAGTCCTTGCCAATAAGGGTGCGCAAGGGTGACGTTGAGTTTAGAGGCTAAGTGCTGTCATAGCAAACTCTAAGCGGTCATTTGTAGTCATGGTTATACTTGAACTTGATTGCATTTAATATTGCTTGACATGAATGGACTGCTGGCTGGGGTGATCTTTTTTGGCTGCTGGAGATATTTATCGTAATTGTTTTTGTGCAAAAGACTGTGTCTAACAGTGCTTTCAACCTACACTGTTTTTCATTTAAATATCTCTGTCATTTCTGAGACAGTGTGCTTTACATGATTTATCACAAGTTTTCTAGACTCCTTTTCCTTCTCTTTTCTTTTATTTCACAGCTGCAGTGGTGGTAGAGGCGGTCCCTGGGCTATACATGGAAAGAAATAATAATAGTATGTTGTCGAACTTAACCTTCTTGCTATGTTCACTTTGCCCGTGATCTTCAAGAGTCAACATGAAGCTAAATGCTTTATTAATTGTTCACTTAAATTTGGGGTAAATGTAACACCTTATTAAACAGAGTAACAAGGAAAACCTTAGTAACATTTCCTTTGGTTTGTTAGATCACAAAAAGGAACAAATCATCACTTCTTCAGATAATTTTAAGATTCTTATTTATCAAAATGGCAAAAGACTGTGGTTTTCATCAGGCCTCAGACTCCTTGCTGTGTGGGCGTTGGCTTCCATTGGTCACTGGCACGTCTGTCTGTCCCTTCTGTGCATGGTGCCTCTGATGGGCAGGTCTGAGAGCCGAGGCCGTATGTCGGATATACTGCCTTTCTTAATTAAAATAAAAGTTAAATAAAATACTATCAGCTAGTTCCATGGGTGCTGGGCTTTGGCATTTACAAAGCACCATTTGATATATAATATCTCATAGAGGCTTTTCAAGTGGAGGAAATGCCTCGGTGCTTCTGGGGAGTATTAATACACATCAGTATGTATGTGATATGTGTGTCTGCACCCCTGTAGCATTTGCATGATGACTTATTATGTACAAAACACTGTTATAAACATATCCTCCCAAGGAGAGGAAATTACTTAATGTTCCTGCTCCCTTGGGTATAAGTAAACATTAAAACGGGCTCAATAGCACTAGGATTGCTTCCTCTGTGAAATGAGATCCTTTACTTAAAACTTGGACTTGGAGCTGCACGGAGGGCCCCTGACTTGAGCTGGGAAGGAGGTCTTATTCTGCCGTCCGAAGTAACTTGTAAGCTCTTTTGACGTTTTCCCTTCACGTGTTCACGATTGTTTGTTTGTTTGTTGTTTTTAAGTCGCAGAGGTAGAAGAAGTGAGCCGTAGAAGAAATGGGCTCAGGAAACAGGTCACAGAGGCAAAAGAAGGTCACTGCCCTGCCTGGGTTTCCTGCCCAGATTTCTTATTCTTCTAAAATTATTTTAAAGCATCAGGTAAATGGCCATTGACTTGAGATACCAGCGAGCACTGGGCGAGTCAGACCCGACATTGGGGAGAGGGGGCGGGGGGAGGAGTGTGCTCTCGCACCCACAGGCCCGTCGCTGAATTCAGTTATATTTGGGGAATTCGGCTTTTCTGAGTGTAAGTCATGCCTTCTCCTGGCATTTTATTTCTGTATGTCACGATGGTTTGAGAGAGACTCGAGGCACCGTCCGATGCTATACGGGACTGCTCACCTCACAGGCCCTGCCCCTTCTGTTGCTTTTCAGGGGCGCTGACCCTGCTGGAGACTCTTTCTCTTCCTGAAACCTCCTTTACATTCAGGGGCCAATGTGCTCCGTATGCTACTGAATGAGTGAAAATAGTAATTATTCAGTGAGGGGAGAAGTATTTCAAATATATACCTATCAGAGACTGACATCATCTGTTCTACTCTTAAATGAATTGACTAATTTTGCCCTGGAAGGTGTGGCTCAGTGGACTGAGTGCTGGCCTGAGAACCAAAGGGTCTCTGGTTCGATTCCCAGTCAGGGCACATGCCTGAGTTGTGGGCCAGGTCCCCCGTTGGGGGTGTGAGAGAGGCAACCACATGTTGATGTTTCTCTCCCTCTCTGTCTCCCTCCCTTCCCCTCTCTCTAAAAATAAATAAATAAAATATTTGAAAAAATATTGGACTGATTTTTAGGAAATCTGATGCTCAAACTCAAGACACACCTTAACTGTACTTGTGGATAGTCAGTCTTAAAGCGACATGTCCCCTGATATCCATTTTGTTTTCTCCCTTTTAGTGAAAGAGCTGTGTGAGTTTTAGCTGAACTCCTCTTAGAGAATACGCTAGGTATCCGTGAAAACCCTGCATGTGAAAGTGGGGGTTACAATGACTAGTAAATGTCACTGGTCCCCCACTTTCATTCTCTTCTTTTTCCAATCCGGTCTCCAAACGGCTGTCAAAGAGAGGCCGCCCTGCTGCTAAGTCTTCTAAAAATCTTCTCCTGGCTCCCTAGGTACCTAACATCCCCAAACCTTTAGCATGTTAGGATTTGTTTTGCCTGAAAATGATGGAATTCCTGGCTAAAATGACATTAAGATGAGGGTGGCGGTCTTCTGTCGGAATAAGAAACCAGGCGGGAGGTGCTCAGCACCCCAGCGGGTCAGGACGCTGGCCCGCCTCTGCTTCGGTTCTCTGGGCCTTTCCTCATGGTTACAAGGCGGCTGCCATGGCCCCAGGCTTCCCATCCTCTCACCCATCCATGTGCAGGAAGGGAGAAGGAGCTCTTCTTCTTCTTTTTATCGGGATGGAAATCTTTCCCAGAACCCCCGCGCTAAATCACGAACCGAGGCCTTAGCTGCAGGTTGCCTGGGAAGGTCCGTCAGTTATGGAAGAGCTACTGATGAGCTGCAGCGGAGCAGGCAGGCAGTGCGTGTGTGCTCCAAGAGCCTCGTCTACGTCCCTGGAGCAAGAAAAACCACATGACGATAAATTGAAAAAAGTTATTTCCTGTAACCACAAGGCCCATTCCAAACATTTCTTTTGAATTGTTATTGTTATGATTTATTGGTCAGAACACAACTGGCCGAAACAACATATAGAACGACTTTTGATAAATTATGAAATGAAGCAAAGTTGATTTTTCTTGGCAGTATATTTCTTAATGCTATTAAAACACCTACAGCAAAGAATATTTACTGCTGCAATGGGACAGGGTTTAGCTCCGATTACATTCTAATTTTTGTTGCTAAATTGAGTTGTTGATGAGCCTTGCTCCTAAAAATAAGCGGATGCAAATGAAAGACGCTTTATAACTGCAGGTTCGACCAAGCAGTTCTTTGGATCCGTCTGAGCTATGTGCTAAAATACACGGGGTGGCCTACAGTGAAAATTACTGAGGGTCAGCATGGGTGAGAGGCATGCCTTTCTCTCGTAAAGCAGGGGGAGGGGAGAAGGGAAAGGGGTCGATACCACACCTCGTCAAAGAGCGCGCTCAGCAGGTCACATGTAGGAAGAGGGCAGAGGCAAGTTGGGAGCTGTAAACCAATTCCCTCCGTGCTTAGTGTGCCGCTTAGAATGTCCTTGGAGGCCCCCCCACCCCCCTGCACTGATACATGTATCCCAGTTCCAAGGCGACCACCGGAGAGCCACTGAAAACCGCTTGTTCTCTATAAAGAATGTTACAAATATCATTACTAATTACTATGCATACCCCCTATTGCATGCTTTGTTTATTTTTTCAAAACTGCGACTATAGCCCACAAAGAAATGAGCTCTAAGTACTGAATGTTCTGAGTCCTGAAAGTTGCTGACCACCAGGTGAGCCAGGTCCCTGCTGGGCTTATTGAGAACACAGAACAGAGAAGGTTGAAGAAAGGAAGCCAGACGTCACCTCTTCCAGGGGGAATGGAAGGGGGTTGGAGAAGGTAGGGGGGCTGGGGCAGGTGCGTGAGAGAGGGCGTCCTGTCCTCGGGCGGACGTCTGTTCTTCCGTGTGTTTGCTGACCAGCTCTGGTTTCTGTAAAAGGTGGGAAGAGTCCTGGCAGGAGTCCCCATTCCAGGACGTCTAGAAGATGTAGTCTGCCCGGTGGTCAGGCCCGTGAGGCTCAACTAAGGGGTCTGTAGGTTTGTCCAGCTGCAGAGTAGGGCAAAAGTCTCACCTGCCGGAGTGAAGTGACCAGCCAAGGACATCCAGGCCATGGGGCCATGAAATGGCAGTGGGGAAGCTGCCTGGGGTGTGTTCTCTGCCAGCAGGGCTTGGGGACTGTGCATTAGATGGGTGATCAGGGCCAGTAAAAAGGGGGGAGTGACTTCCATGCTGCCACCTGTAGCTGCTAAGGTTGTGAATGCCCTCTGGTCCTCTTACCCTCCTCCCTGACCCAACACCAAAGGAGCAGGCCCAGAAAAGGGGGTGGACGTACTGGCCACGGCCCACTCTGCACTGTGCTGCTCTGTGGTTACTCGGTGACATCACTTTGGTGGCTTGAATATACCTGGTGGGGCATTTTACACCCCAAGAATCAGTGCTTCCCCTTCCCTTCTAAGTTGAGATGAGTGTTAGGGGGTCTGACGCTCCCAGCACACCCTGACTCCAAGTCTTTGCAGGGGGCGGGGGGGGGGCGGGGGGGAGGGGGCTAGCATGTGGGGGCAGGGAAGAGGCTGGCCTCGAATAGGAGACTGAGCTTAACAAGTGGACAAAACTAAGGCTGAGCAGCCACCAGGAGACGGTGTTAACCGTAGCACGTGACTGGAAACCTGTGGACTGGCGCTGAGATGTCCCAGCAGAAGAGCAGACTTTGGCAGAGCATATGGTATATTAGAAAAATAATCTGTCTCATTTTTAAATTTCATAAGTTGAATCTCCTCCACCAAATTGCAGACCTCCACACACCTAAACCAACAGGTATGGAAAAGGGCCTGTTTTAGTCAAGAGTCACTGCACGCACTACAGGGTCGGGGTCTTACAGGGTTGTTCCCCACGTGATCCATTTGGCTTCAAACCCCTTCCTCCCCTTGGACTTGCTTAGCCACTCTGGCCTCTCACCACGGAGCCGTGCTGATGGGCTTAGAGACCTCGTCGCATCTCCTGCAGGAGCCCCCGCCCTGCCTGGCCAGGAGAGGGCCTTCAGCTCCTGGGGTCGGGGAGGGGGCAGGGCGTTGTGGCACGGCGGGGACTTCTGCCTTGGCCACGCTGGCTCTGGTCCCAGAAGCAGATTCTGCAGAAGGGACAGGGTCACCCTCCCTCCATTAGGCCGTTTCTAAGGACAAGCAGCTGTGCGGAGAATTAGTTCTTTCGTGGAAATCCTTGAACGAGACTAATTGTTCTGATACTAGGACTTCCACAGGAAAAAGGGGGAAAAAAAACAAAACAACTCTCATAAACGCAAATGGATTCTCTGCTCAGAATGCACATCTTCTGCCCAGCAGGTGCTGAATTGCAGATGGTGTTCTCACGTTCACCACTGGTTCTATGATGAGGAAGGAGAAAGGGCTAGCTCTTCCCTCCCCCCCAGGAAAATGGACGATGCCCTTCTCTGTTCTTAGAGATTCACTCTCAGGCGGGGAAACGTATTCAGCTGGCGTTTCAATCAAGAAAAAAGTCCTACATTGTTTCCAGGCTAAAAATATTTTAAGAATCAAGCCTTGTCCACAGGCTGCCAATCCCAGGTGACTTCTGAACCATGGAGAAAGGAGGCTTCTTCCTGGACTGGTTGGGCTGAAACTGGAGCGTCACCAAGCTGGGACAGCCTTTCTCATGGGATGACAAGTCTGATGCGTAACTACAAGTCCGATGTGGGCAGCCCAGGGCTGGTGCAGGTGTTCCACGGAGCTGCCCTGGCTTCTGGCGCCTTCACAGGGAGCGCTTCTGCTTCACAGGGCTGCTCTTCTCCTGGCTCTGTCCCCGAGGTGCAGGCAGGAAGAAGGGCGTCAGGCAAAGTAGAAGAGTGATGGGTCACAATCCAGGATTTCTGCTTCTTGCTGTTTGCCCAAGGAGTCAAAAACACATGCCCCCACAGCAGCCCGAACACCAGTTTTTACGGCAGTCATGTTCATAATTGCCAAATCAAACGACCGGGACATCTCCCAGTCGGTGATGGCTAAACAAACGGTCCATCCAGACAACACGCTATTACTCAACACCAAAACGGAGTGAGCTCTCGTTAAGCCACGAAGAGACGTGGAGGAGACTTAACGGCATCGTGCTAAGTGAGAGAAGCCAATCCGAACTGTATGACATTCTGGAACAGGCAAAACTATGGCAGTGGTGAGGTCAGTGATTACCAGGGAATAGAAGGGAGGGAAGGAGAAATAAGTGGAGTGCAGAGGGTCTTTAGGGTAGTGAGATTATGATATTATAATGGTGGATGCGTTGTAAAAATCCCCGTGTATATACATACCCCCAAGAGTGAGCTGATGCTGTCTCGTGACAGCCCCAGGTGGCAAAGGAGTGGCTTTCTTTCTTTCTGGTACTTTTTTATTTCCATCCAGTTTGACTGAGATCTAACTGACACACAACTCCGTGTAAGTTTAAGGTGTACTCCATAATTACTTGACATACATACATTTCAAAATGATCGCCACAGTAAGTTTAGTGAACATCCATCTCCTTATGCAGTAACAAAATTTTTTCTTTCCTTGTCGTGGGAACTTTTAGGATATATGTCCTTAGCAACTTCCAAATATAGCAGTGTTAACTGTAGGCATCACGTTGTACATTATACCCACAGTACGTACTTATTTTATAGCTGGGAGTTCGTACTTTTAACCACCTTCATCCAAGCCCACACCCCTGATTCCTCTGGCTGGGTGGCTCAGTTGCCTAGAACATTGTCCTGATAGGCCAAGGTTGTGGGTTTGATCCCGGTCAGGGCACATAAGAGTCAATCAATGATGCGTCAGTAAGTGGAACAAATTGGCGTTTCTCTCTCTCTCAAGTCAATTAAAAAAAAAACAAAAAAACAAACAAAAATACCCCACCCAGGATTCTACCAGTGAAGCAAAAGCTACTATACCTATATATTTATATATATATATAAATAAAAGTATAGTCTGATTTTTAAGTTATATTAAGTTTTTCCCTTTGTCATTAAAAATGTTTTTTATAATTTTTTATTGTTATTATGTTATAGTTGTCCCAATTTTTCCCCTTTGCCCTCCTCTGCCCATCCCACCCCCGACTCCCACAGTCAGTCCCCACACCTTGTCCATGTCCGTGGGTCATTCATACATGTTCTTAGACAAGTCCCTTCCCCTTCTCTCCACTTTGATCCTCCTTTCCCCTCCCCTCTGGCCGCTGTCCGCCTGTTCCATGTTTCCACGTCTTGGGTTCTATTTTGCTCGTTAGTTTACTTTGTTCATTAGATTCCTCTTATAGGTGATTTCCTATGGTATGGAAGCATTATTTGTCATGGTTACATAAATATTCCATTGCATGGGCTCCTAATTGACTTTTCTTTTTAATTTACCAGTTCTCTGCATATTCAGGTTCTTTCGCAGTGGTTCGCAATTACAACTTGTACTGTGACAAACGGGGGCAGAGGTCTCTGCCTCTGTTTTGGGTCATTCCCTTGCCATAGAGCCCTGGAATTTAAGTACAAGGCATAAACCTGCTTAAGGTTACTGACATTTCTATTGCCACTCCTCTTTCCAAGAAGATTCTACCGATTTCTGCGAAAAGCCATGTCTAAACATAAATCGAGTTTTGTGTTTAAGACCTTTGCTCATGTGAGAGGTGAAAACGGTCTCTCGTTGTGCCAGGTTTGGCCCCTGGACCACGTGTGTTTCTCAGACCACCCCTGTGAAGGAGATCTTGTTCTTTAAAATACCATGACTCTTGCCGGCTAAGTGTTTGGGGGCCTCACTCGCCTCCCCCTGGTCCTGGGTTTGACTCCCCCCACTTGGCAAAGGAGGGAGCATGGTGTGGGAGATGAAGTCCGGTCCACTCTCGGGAGCCGTGGGCCCCGTGTTCGGGAGGGAAAGTCGCCGTGTTGCTGCTACGTGCTAGGTAGGCCCACAGTGGTTGCATCCGTACTGTATATGCACGGACTTTTTTTTTTCTGTCATTATTCCCTAAACAATACGGTAAACAACTATTTACATAGCATTTACACCACCAGGCATTCGAGGTAACCTGGAGATGATGTAAAGTGCACAGGAAGGCACGTGTACGTTGTAGGCCAACTTTATGTAAGGGACAGGAACACCTGCGGGTTTGGGAATCCGCGCGGGTCCTGGGACTAACCCCCTGCAGGTGCTGAGGGACGACTGTGGATTAATTAGGGTCACACAGCTGTTAAGTCTCAGTGATGACGTTCCAGTCAGATCCATGTGACTCCAAAGCCCCGTTTCTGCTGGGCCACGTCGGCGCATCCCTCCTGGTTTTGAATGTCCGTGATGAGAGAGAAGAAACCAGGAATGGAACTGAGAAACTGCAGGAGGAGCTGGTCTTTTCTTGTGTGTTTGTGTGTGTGTGCACGCACGTGTGTGCATATGTGTGTGTATGTTGGTAGTGTGTTGTAGATCCTGTTGATTTGGGGGCACAGGGAAACCAGAGCTGCGCACTGTGGGGCACACGGCAGCGGCTGACGGCTCCCGTGTGGCCTGCAGGAAGGAGAGCGAGGCCTGTGTGACAGGCAGGACCCGGCCCGCAGCACTGCAGAGGCAGGCCGGCGCACGCCCAGTTGAAAATTCCGGTGGTTATCAAACCTGAGAGCAAAGGCTGAGTTGGACCCAGAACAGAAATGTGACCAGGAAGAGATCCTGGGGTGGTCACGTGTGGTTGGGTCACAACCGTGAGCCTGCTGCCAGGTGCCCGGGAGCACCCTCCTCCCTAGGTGCAGCCAGTTCACTGCATCCCGCAAGGCAAAGCTGGCAGGGGACCGATCACTCCTGGGAAGCCGGGGGCAGGGCTGGGGACTCTGACACTGACCAGAGGAGCACAGGGGTCACCATGGCTCTGCAGAGCCAGCTCAGGTGACGAACACAGGCGTTGGCTGCCACTGAACTAGCTCTGTGGCGGAGGAGAATTTGGCGCCCCGGGCATGGGGTGATTTACTGGTACAGTGATCCCTCACTTATTGTGGGTATTACATTCTAGACCCCCCCGCGACAGGTGAAAATCCACGAAGTAGGAACCTTACATTTTAGTATTTATTGTACAGTCCCGCAATATCCCGCAATATAGTGAAAAATCCGCGATAAATAATTAAATGCAATATTTTAAAAAACCCCGCGATACAGCGAGGCCGCGATAAGTGAACCACGATGTAGAGAGGGACTCCTGTGTTGGGCCCAGGAGGCTCATTGCACAGGAAGCGGGACCTCACCCTTGGCGTGGAAATAGGACAGAGAGTCTCCGGCTGCACAAACCAGTGTCCGTTGCGTGCCAGGTTGCGTTTTCAGTTGTCACGGCGTTTCCCAGGGCCGAGGTGCTGGCAGTTAATCCATTGTACTCGACAGTCCCTTCTTGCTTCTTACTTCAGTGGAGTCAGACCGGTACCCGTGATGAGGAGGGAGCCTGAGGGGACAACGGTCGGGCTGGCCCTGGCTGAACGGGGGCGAGGCTCGCTGCTGAGAGTAGCCCCCGCCAAGGCAGCTTAGGGGGCATTGGCCAAGCTGAGCCAGGCTGGGACAGCTGAGACCTGTAAGAGTGGAGGAAAGTCGTCCCAACAGTTGTGAGTGGGAGTGGTTCAGCACAGTGTCTGTCTGACAGCGTCGGGCGGAAACAAGGCCACTCCGCCTGGGGAGGGGCAACAGAAGGCCGAGGGCAAGAGGGGCAGGCGCTGCGGAGGCGGCCTGGGCTCCAGGCGGGCAGGCGGGTCTGGAAGCCAGGAGAGGGCGCCGGGGGCAGGTGGATGGGGAGCCGGCTGAGAGGAGGCGGAGCAGGTTTCCCAGGCTTGAGGGGTGCGTGGGGAGGGGAAGGGGTTAGGAAAAAGGGCAGCTCCGCCCTGGAGAGCCGGGAGGTACAGCCGCGAGTGGTAACGAGCACCCGGGTCTGGCTGTGCTGGTGGTACCTTGACATGGAGGGAGGAGAAAAGCCAGGGAGGCCAAGGGCGTGATGCTGGAAAGATGACGACGTCCTGTCGGGCAGAACTCTGTCCAGACAGACGGCTGAGAGGTGGCGGTAGATCACCTCTCAAGAGCACCGTGAAGCCAAACCTTGCCTGCTCTCTCCTGCTCCAGGCATCCCCGAGGGAGGCCGGAGCCAGCGGGGCTGAGCCGAGGGCCAGGCCAGCCTGAGGGCAGAGCGAGAACTCGGCTTTTATTAACCACCTGCTCCACTGCAGGCAGTATAGCAACCTCTGCCCACATTATATAATTTAATTTTTTTAACGATCCTTGAATGTTGTCTGTATTTTGCACAGGATAAAACAGAGGCTCAGAGAAGTGAAGTAACTTACCCTGGGTCCACACAGGGGTGGTGGAGTCAGAATTGGAAGCCAGATCTATCTGATGCCAAAATCTGAGACGTCACATGTCCTGTAGTTGGGGTTCATGTCCCCAGATCCATCCAGATGATTATAAAATCTACAGGGAAGTCGCAAACAGCGGTGATGCGTATAGGAGGTTAGTTCTGGGAGGGAGAGATTCTGTTTCTCCCATTCAGTCCTGGGTCCTCAGCCCACTGCCTGACACCGAGCGGGACTCAGAATATACTTGTGGAAATGAGTGATAATAAGGGAATCAGGCGCAGGGACCCAAAGTCCTAACAATTATCCAAGAACGTCAGTGAAGAGTGGGAGGAGCTTCCAAGAGCCTAAGTGTCCCAACTGGGGCGGTTAGACAGCTGCATGGCTGCTGCGGGGGCCCAGGGAGCGCCTCTCCGTAGGTGTGGCCTCCCCGTAGGAGCCTCTGGTTCCCAGGAGGATGACAGCCTTGTCACCTGTTTTCCACTTGCCAGACTGTGCAGATGTGGCCCCAAGAGACCAGAGGAAGCCAGCCCCCAGCCTTTCTGATGAGGGAGAAACTTCCCTCCAGCAACGGGGCTCGGGGAGATGTCTAGGCAGGCTGGCCCAAAGCAGGCGGCTGTGTCTACCCCTCCAGGTCTTGTTCATTTGTCCTCCCATCAAGAAAGCTACCAACTTAGACTAAAGTAGAGAAAATCCTTTAGGAAAGTCGCCTTCTGAGAAAGTGATTTTAGAAATCTGTGCTGAGAAAAACATTGCTTCCGTTGAGGAAAGGCACGGAGGCAACTTCAATTCCAAAGGAATAAGGCGTCACTAGATTCTCCACTCAGAGATGAAAACTTCCGAGCTTTGGCTTCCAGGAAATCCCTCCACGGCAGTGACCTTCTTTCTTTGTGGTTGGCATATTGATAAATTTTTTCTTAGCCCCGGTTTTCTATTTCTATTTGCCTTGTCTTACATCATTGCAATTTCAGTTGCCTCAGTACCGAGTAGAAATAAAGAATTAGGTGCAGAATAAGAAACGGAAGGCTTCCGTTTCATCCAGGTGGATGGAGTCTTCTTCAGTGACAGGCGCAGCTGCTGACCTTCCAGGGCACGGTGGCCGCCAGGTGGCACCAAAGCTTCCCCATAGCCCTTGCACATTCTGAGCGGCTCCTGGCCGTAATGTGCTGGGGACTAGGCAAAGCCAAGGTCTTTTGGATGCTCAGCTGATAAGATCAAAGCTTCAAAGGGGGGAAGGGGGCGGGGAGTTTAGGGAGGGTGTCACAGGGGTATGGGGAAGGGGCCTCTTCAGCTTCACCAAATGTTCTTTCTGGTGACATCTGTCTGACATGGCTATATTGCTCCTAATCGTGGCCACATAACTGGACCATAGTTATCACACTTTTAAGTAGAAAACCAACTGTTGAAAAGACCCAGCGGTGCTGACATTACATTTTGCCTCCGTTATTCACTCAGATAAATTATTTCATTTAAAGCCATTTGTATTTAGGTCTCTATGCCCAGAAAAAAGCTGTCAGTTGAAGTTGGAAGAATATATTATATGAAAATCTTTACACTCAGGTTTTTGACCCCTTCATGAGTCCATTTGTTATAATCATGACAGAAGATATTTCCTTTCAGGATCCTTTTTTTTGTCATTTTAATTTCACTTGTTATTTTCTCAAGCCTCTGCAGTATCTTATCAATTGTATTAATGGAGGATTAAAGAGAAGCGGATCCCTACAAATCAGGAGGCATTTGTGCCTAAATCAGGCCCAAGGAGCAATGTGGCCTCGGGCAGAGAGGTGAAGGGGCTCAGCTAGGCCCCCTGCTCACCTGAAATTCAGTCCTGGGGCCACTGGCCAGAACAGGTCACAGATACTGTCCTGGGGGCTTGTGAGGGAGAACCCCTGCAGTCAATCTGCCCTGAAGAATCTCTTCCAGGAATTGCCAGTCTGCTCAGGCACCTCTTACTGATGGGCTGGCCGATTCGTTCACCTACAGAAAGCACAGTAGGACGACAGGGAGATAAATACCTACATTTCTCCTGATTTACTTGCAGCTAAAGACATTAGCCGTGAACTCCAATGTCTCCCTCATAACAATACACATCTGTTCTCCCCTGGAATGTACCAGACTGTACAGTCCAACAGACTCCCGTGGGACTGTTCCTCTGCCACTGGTCCCTGGTCCCCAGAAGCATCCAGCACGAGAGCCCATTGAGCATGGCCACACATCAGCCCTGCCGCCGTCACAGAAGGCTCTTCGGTGGCCCCACCATACCTCCATGGGTGATCCAGGGCTCAGCAGGTCAGCGAAGGACCGCCCTGAAAAGCATTTGATCTGTAAAGCAGATGCTAGGTGGTGTTTAGGGTAGGGCCATGGTGGGCCTGTGGGCAGTAATTTCGGGGAGGCTTTTCTGGAAAAGAGGCAAATAAGGAATGAGCTGTGAATGAACTAGACAAAGGCACTTAACTGGCCCTCTGGGGCAAGGCCAAGGAGAAGACACTGGGTTCCATTACATGATAAAAAACTAGGGCTCACATCCAGATTTCCTACATCACAGGGCCGAACCCAGGAGAGAAACAATTTAGGAGGCAAGGTCAATGTTTTTAAGTGGAACAAATTTATTGAGCGCCTAGAGTATACCCGCATCGATGACCACAATAATAACCCAAGAGGCAGATCCACCTGCGGGTGTCAGGAGCCTCCCCGGACGAGGAAAAGGCTGGCCCGTGACCAGTGAGGGCCCTGTCACTGTGGTTCCTTCTCCACACAGTGCCCGCTGTTTCTGACCGTGGCACCGGAGGGCAGGGAAGGAGGGGCCCGACTGTGGTCTGCGGTGGGCTTCCCTTCCCTTCTCCCTCCGTGTTTGCGTTTTCCATTTTTGTGCGGTGCTGCTGACATGATTTCCGGTCAGCTGAGGATGGGCCCCTGAAAAAGGGCGGGGCCCGAGAGCATCAGAGGTGGGCTCTAAGGTAATCCCAGGGGTCCTGCGAGTACATTAAACTGAGGGCACTGGTAAGGGATGAAGACGGGAGGAGTCGCCCCTTAGCACCTGGTCCGTTCATTTCTGCCCCATTGAGCTTTGCTCCTCCTGAGCTTGCCCCCACCCCGTTCCTTGGTGGCTGAGTCAGCGCCTCCACACTATTTCCCTCCACCTCTCCAGTGTTAGCCTGTCCTTTTCACCATCAGTTACTGATTGTGAGTCACACTTCTGGGCAGGAGGTGGACAGCCAGTGGCCTTCTAGGAGTCCTCTTGACAGAAGGAAGCCCCTCACTGCGCTGCGCCCTGCGGTTCTGTAGCCGTTGGCTGGATCCGCGGAGGCCGCCCTCTTGGCCTCCCGCGCCACAGCAGCAGGGGCTGCGGACTTAGATCTCCGCTGTCAGCCTCAGCCTAGCACAGGCATCGGCAAACTACAACTCTTGAGCAAATCTGGCCTTCCACCTGCGCTTGTAAATAAAGTTTTATTGGAACTCAGCCACGCCCCTCATTTACATATTGTCCAAGCTGGAATGGCAGAGCTGAGTAGTTATGATAGAGACCATTTCGCTGGCAAAGCTTCAGATATTTAGTATCTAGCCCTTTCCAGAAAAAGTTGGCTCACTCCTGGTCTAGAATTGTAAGAGACCATGTTTTTATTTACTTAAACTAGGGCGGAACATTATAATTCAGGTTCTGGAATATCCAGGGTGTTTGGGGCAAGGCTTTCATGGACCGAGATGGCCAGGACTGAGGCTTCAGTGCGCATATGAGGATTGGTGACAACTGCCTGAAGGATTCCAAGGCTGTGTCTGGGCTGGTGTGGGCACCTCCAGAGAGGTGAAAATGGGCTGCAAGCAATACAGGCCAGGCGCACCCGATCGATCGATCAGGAAATGAGCAAGGCAAATGTAGGCTCTTCCCCAAAGGTAAACAGCTGCCGGGGAAGGCTGGTATTGCCCCCATGGCTGCACTTGGCACTGCTGTGAACATACCCTCCTGGAGTGGGAGAGAGCGGAGGTTTAACCACCACTCACACTGTGACAGACGCAGACAACAAGCAGGAAAGGCCAAGGTCAGGGGAAGCTTCAGCTTCAATGAAGGCGCCTCTAGGGGGTTTGCTCCAGGGAGCATCTCGTGCACAGCTTCCCACCCGCAGAGTAGGGGGCGCTTATGAATGTGTGCGGCCAGAATGCTGGTTAACCTGTTACGTATTTTTTAAAAAGTGAAAAAAACAAAGTGGCAGGGCTTATTTACTGGAGAAAGCGGGATAAAATATGGCCGTCATTTATATAGATAAATACACAGCCCTTAGCTTGCAGTTTGTAAAATGGAAGAATCCTAGGGCTACCTACCCACTATATCTAAATCCTGGGTCATTCTGGAACGTCAGTGAACGATTCCTCCTCCGTGACCCAATACAGCCAGGTGGGGGCGTGGGCTTCTGTAGCCCCTCACGTGTTTCGGTGAATGTGTTTGTTAAAAGGTGAATGCAAATCTAGTGTTTGGAGCTCAAAACATATTTTAAATGCACCAGAAGTGCTACTCATGCTAAATCCTTATGAAGTACATTAGCCAACTTTGGGGTAAACCCAGATTTTCAGGGGTTGCAAGGCATCCCGGTGAGGTACGACTGTAGTCTGATTTATGTTTACAGCTGTCTTTAGCAAGCTGGCTTTTTTCACTACACGCAGTACTTGGAATTTCTTAGGGTTCCTGGTAACGTGAACCTGTCTGGAAAACCGTGTGTTGCACATTATGTGACCGTGCATGAGTTTCTCATACAAGTCACTCAGCACCTTTCCCACATTCAACATTTTGGCTTTAACTGTGCTTCCTTCACAGCAGGAAAAATTGCCAAACCAGTTCTGGCTTCCTAGGTTTTCTTTTCATTGCAAATAATGGTATGAGGCATTTGAATTGTCTAAACGCACTAAACCATCTCTCACATGGAACTAAAATATATTTTAGTTCTAAAAATATATTTTACGACTTCAGTTTGAGAACTTATTTGCATAAAAATGCCAGCATTTTCCCACCAGATCCCCCGAATAGGGAGCACAGCAGATATGCTAACGATCCCAGGAAGCAGATAATCAGGTTCCAGACGGACCTGGGGAGACTGAGCTTTATGTCTAAAAAAAGCCAGACTAGAGGGTGTTCAGATATAGAATTCCTCTGTGTCACTGTCCCCGGGCCCAGCCAGCGCTGGGGCTGGGACGGTGCCCCTGCCAGTCCGCTCGCTGTTGGGAGCATCGCCAGGGAGCTTGGAGGGCCACCCTGTGAGTGAGGAGGCCCCAGAAGCTGGGGGAGCACCAACCGCTGTGGCCGCGGAGCTGGAAGGCCCTTGGGTGAACAGAGGGAGGGAAGCCCAGGCGGTCTCCGTGGTCACCCCACTCCCAGTGGGTAGCGGTCCCCCTCTGGCCCCTGTGTGCTGGGAGCAGTGGCTGCCGCATCTCTCGGAGGGGAGGGTTGTTTCCACGGTGCTGCAGAGCCCACTGGGTGCCGAGTACGCAGAGACCACAGACAGGTCCGAGGAAGAGAGCCGCAGGCCGGTGTCCACGTCTGTCTCCTGGGACCCCTCTAAGTCATCAATGGAGAGGCGGTGGCCAGGTCTCCACGCTGAGGCCCAGGGCCCCGGGGTACCTGTGTTTGACAAACACCGCGGTACCTCCGAGCAGGCCGGGGAGGGCTCCTCTTTCGGCAAACAAAACAAGGACTTGCTTCTCTGAAACAAGGACTTGCTGGGGATGCTGCTGGCTCTTCTGGCAAACTCCTGCCGGTGCGCAGCAGGCAGGACTGGCTGGCTGGGCCCCAGGTGGGGACTGTCCCGTTGGGGCTGCCGCCCGCTGCCAGGGGCATGGCTCGGTGTGCTGGAGCGCGCGGAGGGCGCGCAGCGAGGCTTCCGCTCAGAGAGGTGGTGGCCTCCGCTGGGCTTGGGGCCCTTCCTGTGCACCCTGTGTGCCTGTAGGGGGAAGAGGGCATATCGCGCTGGTCACCTGGGAGCTTGCAAACATCCCGCCACGTTGAACGTTGCAATACATTTCCCTCTCCAAACTCTAAAGCAAAGATGGGGGCTGCAGAGCCTGGGGTCATAGCGGTCAGACCTAGGGGCAGCTGTGGTCCCTTGTCACCACAGTGAATAACACTTCAAGTGCACAGGCTCAACAGAGGAGCCACAAGAAGGAGGACCTGGCTGAGAGGAGGTTAGAATTATCTTTAAATGCAAACAAGAGAAAAAAAGAAGATGCTTGGAGGTTCTTGCCCTCCAACCACAGCCCCACCATTTGGGAATGTTACTGAGGAGCGGATGGAAGCAAGGGGACTGGGAGATGCACAGTCTCAGATCAGACGGACGTTGCACGTGACTCCGGGACATGTGTCAGCACCAGGATGCGCCCTAGCGCTGGCCCGCAGCTCGGAGTAGGGGGCAAATCCTCAACAAGTGAGGGGCCGTCAGGAGACCAGCATTTACTGACTGGCTATTAGAAAGCCTTGCAGGGATGTCACACGCACGGAAGCTGTGACTGCAGACTGATACTTTGGGTGCCCCGGAGGGCACAGACCAGCAGTTGCACCTTTAATGCTTCACCCCTGTCCTCTTCTCCCCACCCTCCCTGCAGCTCAGCAGGGGCCTCTTTCTGTTGTATGAAAGTGGGGACCTCTGGGGCACCTGGGTCTGTTCTCTCAGACCCTTCCTCTGGTCCGGCTCGAAGCCCAAGCCTCCGGGCTTACAACCTTACAATGTAGAGTTTCAATTAAATCATAGATTTGGGGATAGTAGGTCTGGCTCTCTTTTGTACAGGACCGCCGGTCTGATTTATGAAGCCTGGATACAGGAAAAGCGCTCTGACTGCGGTTTACCATGAGGAATATTTCCTGGCACCCAGCGGGCTGAGATAACATGCACCCCTGCCTCCGGGTTCAGCAGAAACCCAGCTTTCCCACAGCCACGTGGGAAATTTAGTTCAATGTAATACACATTTGTTGAGCACCTATGACAGGGAAAGGAGGGGAAACCACAATGAAGAGGACGCTGCCTCTGACCACATGAAACTTACATTTCATTGAAAGGATAGAAGAGAAAAAGAAGTAACTCAGACAAGGGAACGTGGCAAAAGGCACAATAATAGGGCTAAGAGGGAGAGGCCACACGCACCCAGCGGGAGCAGAGAGGAGACTTCAGGGGAGGTGGCTCTCTTGGGGAGCCTTCGAGATGGGCAGCTGTCCTCCTGGCAATGGCATGGCTGGATGGAGAGGCCAACACAGAGGCGGAGCGGTGAACAAGGGACTCGTAGGGGGCAGCGAGCCGTGTGGCTTGATTAGAGAGTCCATTGGCAGGAAAGCAGGGGTGAAAGGTCAAGTTGGGAAGGGAGTTCAGTGCTTAAGAAATCTGAATACCTCTTACCCTTCTGCCCAGGCCCTCTGCAGTCTGGTGTTTCTTCTACGGGGTCATTGATTTCTAAGATCTTTATTTGCCTAATTCCAGGTATCTCTTAATCCTATAAACAGACTGACTCATTCTTTCAGCCAACATTAACCGGGGGTCTTTTACGCAGAGTTTCTCAAACCGGTGTGTTTAAGCTTTGAATGGGTTATTAAAGATGTGCCGCGATATTAATCTTTTGAACTAGCAGCCTCTTGCCCCACGGAAATATTACCGTTATCGTTTTCTGTGTGCTCTTTAACGTGGAAAAGGTCCGGAGGGCGAGGCACAGATAGTTTTCCATAAGGGGTGGTCTCAGCCCCGCCCCCACTCACCCCGCAACGCTGAAGTGCGGGAAGGGGAGCCGTGATGGTCCCAGGAGCAGCAATAGACGCGCGCGCACGTTGGGGCACAAAGGAGGGGGCGGCTGACTTTGCAGAGGAGCGAGGCGGAATGGGGAAGGGGAGAGAAAGCTTGTGCGGGGCCTGGCGGCGCTCTCCAGGGCCGCCCCGAGATAGAAGGACAACTGGCAGGTGCAAAGGCTTGGAGCTTCTTCCTGTGTCGCCCCCCGGGGGTGGCTGTGCCCAGCCTCTCCGTCTGCGTGTCTGACTTGCCCAGAAACACTAACTAGATGCTGAGAATGAACGACGGTAAACGTCTCAGGAAACTTCCCCGGCAGACGTTTCCCCGCGTGAACCAACACCCTCTGCCCGCCTCCCAGGAGCGTTCCTGCTCCCCTGGCTTCTGGACGTCAGGGGCCGCCCTCCGGAGCTGCGCCACGTGACAGCAGCAAGGCACCCGGGGGGTGGCTTCCTCTCTTTCTCCTTGAAGCAGTGCAGGCGAGCTGACTCAGCAGAATTCAGTCCCCATCTTTGCTATTTATGGAGCTTTTTCTAAAGAACAGGTAGCATTGCATACATAAATCTGCTGAAGGCAGCCAGCCAGGGAGACCTGGTTATGGCCCTGAACTGCCCCCCTTGCCCCCAAAGAACCCTTAAATGCAGGAAGAGACCCATGGATTTCTCATACAACTTCAAGCGTAGGCTGATTGCAGCTGAGGAAGTTAAGAGGTCTGAGCCGAAGCATTTTTTTCAAGGACCTGGGTATCAGCAGGCTCATTCCCTGGTCCATGGATAGACTCCCTAGTGAAGGTGACTGCCCTGTCCCAGTACCGTTGGCGGGCACCACGTGTCATTCATGGGGTCTCACAGCCATGCACAGTCAGGGCATTCTCGCTCACCTTCATGCCTCCTCTTTTTGAGGAAGGTCATTTCCTCTTTTCTGTCCTCGTTGGGAACAAGTGTGGCATCGTCTGCTGTGCAAAGAGCCAGCACTGGGCCTTTTCGCCCAGGGACTAAAGTATGGGGCAGCCTCGAGGACCCTTGGCAGTGGGCTCACATGAGAAATCAGGTTTCTGTTTACCAGACCAACATCACATTCTGGGTGTCCTTTCCCCGTCTTCTGGGTGGTTTTCATATACCTGCAAAGAGTACCACCTGTGGGCACAGCCTACATTGTCTTTAAAAATATTTCTAAAGATTTTAATTTAAAACTATTTAATTACATTGTAGTAGACATATAACATTTTATCAGCGTCAGGTGTACAACACAATTTGATATTTATATACATTGTGAAATGATCATCACAATAAGTCTAGTTAACCCCTCACCATACATAGTTAAAATACTTTCTTATGAGAATTTTTAATCTGCTTATCAACTTTAATATGCAATACTGTATTAAGTAGGCCAGTATTTTATAATCCTGGCTGCATATAAAAGTCTACTTGGAAGCTTTAAAAAAATAGCCCACTCCAGAGCAACTGGAATAATTTCTGGGTAAGTCCCAGGCATTAGCGGAAAAGCTTCCCAGGTGATGTTAATGGGCAGGCAGAGCAGGCAGAGCTGTTGCAGACCTCCTCTTATGCCTGCGGCATGGAGCTATTTTTACGGTTACTAAAAATGATATTCTGAATGACTAGATAATATATCTTTCCACGACTACATATGCTTCAGATTGGTGCAGCCACGGTGGAAAGCAGTATGGAGTTACCTCAAAAAATTAAAAATGGATCTGCCATTTGACCCAGCGATCCCACTTCTGGGAATATATCCTAGGCATCCTGGAACACCAATCAGAAAGAACACATGCACCCCTATGTTCACTGCAGCCTTATTTACAATCGCCAAGATTCAGAAGCAACTGAAGTGTCCATCAGTAGATGAGTGGATAAAACAGTTATAGTTCATTTATACAGTGGAGTGAGTACTACTTGGCCATAAGAAGAAAAAAAGAAAAAAAAAATGTTACCCTTTGCGACAGCATGGACGCTCCTGGAGAGCACTGTGCTAAGTGAAATAAGCCAGTCAGAGACAGACAAGGACTATATGATTTCACTCATGTGTGGAATCTAATAAACTTTGAATTAACAAGCAAAATAGAGACAGACTCACAGATAGTAGGGTGACAGCTCTGGTGCGGGTGGGGGTTAGGGGTTGAGGGATTGAGCAAAAAAAAAAAAAAAGAAGAAGAGAGAAAGAATCCACTGATATAGACAACAGAGTGGTGACTACAGGGGGGTAGGGAGAAAATTATAAGGGGGCTAAATGGCAGTGGAAAAAAATACAATAAAAAAAATAAAATAAAATTTAGGCCAAGAGGAAGAGAAAGAAAAAATATAATAAAAAATGTCTTACTCTCTGTGATGTAAACTCATGCAACCATTTAGATCCAAGTATCTGTGATTCTGAAAAAACTGTGAAACCGACTCAAGAAAATTGTGCTTGTTCACTGAGAAAACTACGGGGAAGGGCAGAGCTAGCACACAGGAAAATTATTTTCTCTTTGTCTGACTCTGACCTCCCACGGTGTTAATTAGATTAGCATTCACTTTCCCCCCTTGTTTTGCACAATTACTCTGGCCAAAGTATGCTGAATTTACACTCTCAATTAACCTTTGTCTGGAAAATGATATGGATAATGGAAATTCTGAAGAATGCATTTCCACTGCCACATTCCCCTCTTAATAATCTTTTACTTTTTTATCTGCAAATCTCTTTTAATAATAAAGCTTGCTTTTCAGCCTTGAATTCTCATCAGTTATAACCACTGCTATGGCCTACATAAGTTTCCTCTTACAATATTGTCTGCTAACTCATTTAAAACAGAGAACTATTGAATATATTTGTAATGCTGGTGCCAGGAACAAGGCTGCCTACATCAGAAGAGATCAGCTAACTGCCCCGCAGAACAAAGACCCAGGCTGAACAAAATCTCCATCCAGCCCTCCTTCCTCAGAACACACGGACGTCATTGTCATTGTAGATTCTAAAGAGCAAAGATGCATCTAATCTTCTCTATAAATCGGCCTCACTGGGGAAAAATGCTAACTGTTGAGATTATTCTTGTCATAACAATGCCTCCACTTAGCAGAGAATTTAGGGCAGCACCTCAAAGTTTTGTGGGTTAATAAGAGGTATGCCAAGAATATGCCAAGAACTCACTATCACTACCCCTTTCGTCCTTAGGTGCTCTCCTGGTTAGAACTGTGTGTGAGCTGTCTTGGGTGGTTGAAAAGAAAGTAAAAATATTAAATTAAAAAAAAAATCCTGTCTTTGAAGTGCTTACTATTCAAGATGTGGATGCAGAAAGAGAAGGACCTAAAGATGGAACAACTTGACAGATGTGCAATGATTATGTCAATTAAATAAGCATTTTCACTGACGATAAGGTTGGATGCAATGTCCACGTTGTAAAGGATGAGCCATTTCAGAGTTGCCTTTTCTGATGTGGCAATGCCCTGACATGTGGTCAGTTGGCCATGTGCCTGAAGAATTATCAACCACTCTAACTGGCTGTGGCTTTAGGGCAGAAGGACCAATATGGGCATGGTGTGGGCGAGTGGGTCACTGACTCAGGTTGGGTTCAGTCTGGAGGTGCCAAAGACCGTTGACGGGATGGAGCAGGTCCCCATTTCCAGGGGACCTGGCTGAGCCCTGAGTAAAGAAGACCTCTCTTGGAACGCCATCAAGGAAAGTGGGCCCCCAGAACTGTCTCCCTGGTCCTGGCCTTGCCAAGTTCTGTAGCCGGGTCCTTGGACATGCCACTTGTCTTGAGGACCAGATCTGATTTATACTTGGACTAGTTTTGGATGGGATTAAATGAACTGTCCAGTAGTTACTCAGTTAAAATTCTGGTGTACCAATGTAGGTTTTCTGATCTGCTTTTGTGCACAGAACAATATCCAAAAGCTACTTTCGAAAAATTAATATCCAACTAATGAAAGTTACCAATGTCAAGCCTAGTTTTTCTTAAATTTACTAAGTTCAGCTCTCAAATCTCATTACTCCACCAACTAATCTAGCAAAATGTTAGTAATTAACACATTTTTAAAAGGGCTCTTTCAGCTTACCTATTTCCTTTAACATCTGAAACTGCATTTAGATATTTAATATATTGATTTTCTTTTTTAAGTTCATTCAGTGGTCTGATTAATAAACAAAACCTTTTATGTACTTAAATAACGTTTATAAATCTAATCAATTAGACATCAATTAAACATGGCAAATATTGAATCCTCTTAAATGTTTCAATGTTAAAAATTTACTAAAAAATTTACCCTTCTATTCCTCAGCTTAATGCTGCAAATATCAATCAGCTCTAAACTACACTTTAAATTGGAAGCTCAGGTTGAGCTCTTGTTTTAATAGACCAAATTCTCTAAAACACAACAAATTCTATTTTGTTTTATTTAAAAATTTTAAAAAATTTATTTTATTTTATTTGTTTATTCTATGTATTGTATTGTTTTGATCCATTACCACTGACCCCCTCAGAGATGTTTGGGTTTTCACACCTGGATTTTTTTTCCCACTCAAACAACGAACACTGAGTTTCCTTTTCTGCTTTGGCCTCCAGGAGGCTCAACACTTCATCCCCAACTCCTTTCTCTCCACCCTTCTCTACATGCTTCCTGGTCTCTTAATCAGGACAATTATCCTGAAATATACATTTACTTAAAATATTGTTGCAAGTAAGGCAGTAGATAAGTTAAAAATGCCAAATCAAAAAGTGCCGAAGAAATAAGAAATAAAACTGAGTAGCGCCGCATAACATTCTCAGGAAGTAAGCGTGAGCGGTGCTGTGGGCCTGCTTCCTTCCCTAAGCAGATTAGAGATACTGGCATGCTCAGGCAGAATGTCTGTTTTAAGCAGGATCCCCTACTTACAAGTCACTGAGCCTGAAGGCCATTTAGGGAAGTGTCCTTGGCCACAGGAGAGCCCCTTTGTGAGACACCATGGAGGTGTTAGTCATGGTCACTTCTGCCAGGGGCTACACGGGCTGTCGTATTTAGCAGGGCAAGTGCCCTTCTTCAGTGCTGCAGGGAGGCCCAAGGGGGCAGGGATGCAGGCAAAGGGTTTGGAAACCATTTGGGTCCTTTCTGCTTGGAGCAGGACCAGCCAATGCAGCCATTTCCTTCCTCGGCTGGAGAGGGCGCGCAGAGAAAGCAGTCTCTGCCAGATCTGCCAGTGGGTGGAGTCCCGCTGGGTCTCCTAGGAGCCGGGGTGGCATGGCACACGCAAGCCAACAGCTTTCAGCAGCAAGTGGGCAGAGCGCCCTGTGCGACAGGCCTGGGGTTTGTCCAGACTCTGCCTCCCACTGCTGCCCGCCCCTCTCCTCGGCTGAGGCCCTTCGTGCCTTCCACATCCCTGGGCCCACACAGCAGAGGGAGGGGCACAGCCAGAGGGCTCCCAGAGGGCAAGGCGAGGGCTCCTGCCCTGGGCCTGAAGACTTGCAGGTGACCACTGACTGCAGCAGCCACTACAGAGGGCCTGGGGGCCCTCCCCTCTCCCCCACACCTGGGGCATGGCTCTAAACGCTGAGGCCGGCTGGTGCCTGCAAGGTGGGGCCCTGTGTTTTACGAGCAGGTGTTTACCGAGAGCCTGCCGTGAGTCGGCCCAGTGACAGCGGCACCAGGACATATTAACTGGATTGCCACGCGTGTGCCCTTCCAGACTGCCTTGGGAAGAATGAGATTTTTTTGAGGGGACAGAAGCCCAAACTCGGGGAACCTAGACTTTCTGGGTGACAAAGCTGTATCTGAGTATGCAGAGGGAGACAGAGTCCCTTTAAATAGTGTTCTAGGGGATCCTGGACCTCAGTTTCTCAGCATGAAGTCACAGGTCAGGTGGAAGCTCCTTGAAGTCAAAGTTACCATTTGACCTTCCATTTGGAAGGGGAAAGGCTAGTGCTGGGAAAGAGAAAGCTAACCCAAAGGTCCGAAGCCCATTTAGCAAACGTTTCCTTTTGTACATTTTTGGGGCTAAATGAATTAGAAAAAGTGGAAAAAAATGAAAAGAAAATTGACATCTTAAATGACAAAAACCCTGGAAGGAAAGGCCCTGACACCTTCTGTTATGGTCGTAGTAGTAGAGTGATTTTTTCTTCAGAAGTTCTAATTTCTAAAATTTCGGGGGTAGTTTGGTTTTATTTCTTTCTAATAAAAATATTAACATGGGAAGCAAATTCACTGGAAATTAAAGTTGGCTTTCTTCGGTCTGGTGTTTGAAGGTTAGGGCACCCTGACTCAAGTGGTGTTTGGTCACCAGACAAATAGGACTTGGTCTAGATCTATAGGATCTGCTGGCTTCCAGAAAGTTTCTGCTGCAGTCTCCTGGTTTCCCCATTTTTATATAAAAATGATCGCCACCCTAGTGTGACTTGTCCTCTTGATGTTCTGCCCTGAGCCTCCAATGAAGTACAGCTAGAATACATTGGTAATAAAACACGAAGCCACTGTTAGGGGAACTCAAGAGGTGAGAAAGTTTAGTTTTCAGTAATAGTTAATTAGCTTTGTAGTTAATGCATGTACAGAGCTATGGTTTCAGGGACTGGAAGAACGGCCCGCCCTGACCCCAGGAGGTCACAAGCAATGTGACCTTTGTGCCCCTGGAGGACTGCAAACAATCAAGATGGTATCTGAGCCCTTGTGTTCCAGGGAGAGACATCTACCGCCCAGGACACAGGACACAGGACACAGATAAAGAATCACCGGTTAAAAAAAAAAAAAAAGAATCACCGGTCAGCAGATGAAAGGAGCTAGTAGGGAAATTGCCGGACTGCAGCTTTTATCTGATTAACCTCTTTCCTGAATTCCAAACCCCTTATCTGCATGGTTTTCCTCCTGATAAAAAGACCTGCACGAAAGGAAATGGAAGACAGCCTGTTAGGGTACCAACCCCACTGTCTTCTCAGACGGCCGACTGTCTGAATAAAGCGCCCAGAAATACTCAAGCCCTGTCTCTGCTAATTGGGTCTGGCGGTGACAGGCAGCCCAAATGCTGGCTTTTCCGGTTTCACCACGACTGGGTAGTGCTGCCCCAGCACGTCCTGTACCTGGGGAACGTGCGGAGTGGGTGCTGCAGGTGGCAGCCGCTGGGAGCTGGCTACCCTGCAGGGTCTCAGGTCTGGCCTGGACTCCCTGGGTCAGTCCCTGAAGGTGCGTCAGGGAACCTGCAGCGTGTAGGCCTGCTGACATGTGAGAAGCACCGGCAGAGGAATACTGGGTTCCTGGGAAAAGGACCGAGGGCAGCAGAACCAGCGAGGGCTCGTGAGGCCGATGCACATATTATTTGCTGTTGGTAACACTGGGGGCGGCAGTCACCTGACCCAAATCTGAGGGTGTGCAGAAGCACCAAACAATCCAATTTAAAAAATGCGCAAAGGATCCGAAGAGACACTTCTCCAAGGATGACATACAGGGGGCCAACAGACGTATGAAAAGATGCTCAATGTCGCTAATCATCAGAGAGATGCAAATTTAAACCACAACGCGATATCACCTGTCAGAATGGCCGTCATCAATAAATCAATAACCAACAAGCGCTGGCGAGGATGCGGAGAGAAGGGAACCCTCATGCACTGCTGGTGGGAATGCACACTGGGGCTGCCACTGTGGACAGCAGTGTGGAGAAACCTCAAAAAATTAAACATGGAGCTGCCTTGCGACCCTCCCACGGCAAGTCTCCGAAGGGGGAGTGTGGCCTTCGGTTCAGGCCTGTGTCCTCGTCGGGCTCCTCGGGACGAAGAAGGTGTTCGTAGAGAACCCAGCAAGGCTGAGTTGCAGGAAATATGACTCCATTCTTTAGCAGCTCCATGGAGCAGGTCCACCCAGGTCCTCGGCTGGGAATAAGAAAGCTGAGCTCACTGTCATTTACTGTCTACCGAAAGCCTGGCTGAGAGAAACCGTTTGGGAGAGGTCATCCCTCCCTTGGGATTGAGCCAAGCCCGGGAGCTGCAGGCAGGACCACCTTGTTTGGCCCAGCCTCCCTCAGGACAGTGGCTTTTGCACACCGACACCTGGCTGGCCCGTGGCACGCCTGGCGGGCACCATCTGGGAAGGAGGTCTGTCATAGCTGTCACAGGCGCCGGCTGGCTGCG